>NC_143052.1:55854423-56159519 GCF_052426305.1 Pelodiscus sinensis | reverse complement strand
TCAGGTTGCATACTTAACTCTCTCTTCACTTTAACACCATTTCTGAGGTCCATGCATACGAGAGTAAGGTTGGAATAACAAGTTGTGGATAATGTATATTTGAACAATGATATACTAGTCTTACCTTGAGAAAGAAACGATTAACTGTAACAGAGTTTGATTATGAGGGTCACATTGTATTTTAAGCCTATAACCGAAAATCTAAATCTTTTTTTCCTGAGTTTGCCACAGATTTCCTAAAGGTGTGTCAACACTGCAGGGCAAAAGTTGAATTAAGATATGCAACTTCAGCTACACCGATTGCATAGCTGAAGTCAAAACAGATTAATTGACTTTTGGCACTGTCTACACCGCAGGAAGTCAAAGGAAGAACATTCTTCCTTGAACTTCCCTTACTCCTTGTGCAATAAAGGTTATAAGAGTCAGAGTAAAAAGTCTGCCATCTCGAAATTATTTTGAAATAATGGCTTGCTGTGTAGACGTTCCCTTTGTTATTTCGAAATAATGTGTTGATTCTAAAATAATACTGCAGTCTAGATGTGCCCTAAGTGACCTTTGCAAGTCACTTAATCATGATATGGGTCACATTTTTCCATCTGTAAAATGAGGATAATGCCAAGTACCTAACCAGAATGTTGTGAGGATTAAATTATTTGTTCACAAAGCTCTTTTGAAATTTGCAGCTGAAAGTTACTCCACATTTATTTACCATTATTTTAAATAGTAATTGTATTATCATGGGATGCTATAGTAATATGGGAGATAGTATTTTTTTTGTCTTTGTTTTTAGTGGCTTTTGTCAGTTACCTTGGGCTGAAATATTTCATGCTTAATTTAGCCCAGAAGGTTTTTTTTTTTATGTTGATGAAAATCCATTTAGGGTATTTAAAAAACAGTAATTTAGCTGTTAAAGAAATTGAGTAAGAGTGTTTAGAGCTTGACTTTTACACAACGTATGTGCAGTAATCTTCAATATGAAATGCTGCTGTGTTAAATCTTCAAAAATAATTTAAGATACAAAAAGATTAATTTATCTAATTTACTTACCTGATATCATAAGAGGGTACATTCAATGATCAAGTATGCATATCTGAATAGTTTCACAGGCTCAGCATTCATGACCTACTAGAAACCTGCCGTCACTGTGGAAAGCCATCCTTCCACTACAGAGCCTTTTAATGCCCTTTAGTTTTAAGATAGTGTTAGAAAGGTCAGCAGGTTTGATACCTTGTCTGTTGGGGCCTGGCACCTCTCCTAATATTAGAGTTTGCATTTTCTTGGAGAGCAGGGCGCTTCCTCAGAATATGGACATTGTGAAAAGAATGTGATATAAAGATTGCACCTAGCACCTTTGATTGTTTTTCTTTTTGTTTTCCTCATAAACTGAACACAGTATTCTGTATTAATGCGTTGTCAGGACTGAGAGTCTGACTGTACAAAATCAGGAAATTTGAGCGTCTGACATCTATGGCATCTGTAACTTAGCATATAAGGCACAGTGTGGCTACGTCTACACTGGCCCCTTTTCCGGAAGGGGCATGTAAATTTCGCCAGTCGTCGTAGGGAAATCCGCGGGGGATTTAAATATCCCCCGCGGCATTTAAATAAAAATGTCCGCCGCTTTTTTCCGGCTTTTAAAAAAGCCGGAAAAGAGCGTCTACACTGTCCCCGATCCTCCGGAAAAAGTGCCTACTTCAAAGTAGGAATAAGACCCTCCGGAAAAGGGCACTTTTTCCGGAGGATCGGGGCCAGTGTAGACGCTCTTTTCCGGCTTTTTTAAAAGCCGGAAAAAAGCGGCGGACATTTTTATTTAAATGCCGCGGGGGATATTTAAATCCCCCGCGGATTTCCCTACGACGACTGGTGAAATTTACATGCCCCTTCTGGAAAAGGGGCCAGTGTAGACGTAGCCTGTGTGTTTAAAGAATTAAAGATAACATATCTTTAACATATCATACACAGAAATTCAAAATGCTGCACCCTGTATATTACAGATAACAATGTATTGATGTCATGGCAAACAATGGTCTCAGTCCTCTTCTTCACCGGGGGTATGTCTACATTGAAGGCATTCGAACTTGCAAATAAAGCCTGGGATATTTCACTCAGCACACAGTCAACCTCTGGAACTCCTTGTCAGAGGCTGTGGTGAAGGCTAGAACTTTAACAGGGTTCAAAAAGTGCTAGATAGATTCATGGAGCTTAGGTCCATCAATGGCTATTAGCCAGGATAGGCAGGAATGGTGTTCCTAGCCTCTGTTTCTCTGGAGGTGGGTGACAGGGGAGGGATCGGATCACGTGATGATTCCCTATTGTGTTCCCTCCCTCTGCGGCATCTGGCATTGGCCACTGTTGGCAGACAGGATACTGGGCTAGAAGGACCTTTGGTCTGACCCAGTATAGCCATTCTTATGTTCCTTCCACCAGTCATGATCCCTAAGCCAAGAATTTGCAGTAGGAATGATAAAGTGTCAATGCTTGGTTTTGGGCATTCACAGATTCCCATCAAGGAAAATTCTGAGGCATTGGATCCATCAGCCTCCAAGATGCTTTGCACTGGAAGAGAACAAAGCAGCCAGGGTATGTCTACACTGCCGCCCTAGTTCGAACGAGGGTGGCTAATGTAGGCATTCGAACGAGAAGCTTATGTACAGACAGGTGGAGATAATATTTGAACAGAAATCTGAATCCCAGTTGAATCCAGCACCAATATGGATAAATAGTTTATATGGCCAGGGGCTGTTTGAGATATGTGAGGATTTTCTTACTGTGAATATGTTTTCTCTTTTGCATGGGTTGAACTTGCTGTCTCCATAGGAAGAACTACAGTAATATCAGACCTTACTGCTGAGATCACTAACTAACATGCATCTTCTTGGTTCATATTCCTACTCTGTCAGTGGAAGACAATGTATGTTAAAGTCATAGAATCATAGAAGATTAGAGCTGGAAGAGACCTTGGGGATATGTCTAGACTGCACCCCTCTGCTGGAAGAGGGATGCAGAGGGATTAGGCAGGTCAAAATTGCTAATGAAGTGGGGATTTAAATATCCCACGCTTCATTAGCATAAAAATGGCAGCTGCTTTTTTTTGGCACGGAGCTTTGACAGAGAAAAGTGGCATTCTAGAGGCTGATCTTTCGCTAAAGAAAGCCTTTCCCGATAGATCCCTTATCTAGATATACCCAGGCTGTCATCTAGTCCAACCTCCTGCTCAGGACCAACCCCAACTAATTCATTCCAGCTAGAGCTTTTTCAAGAATGGCATTAAAAACTTCTAAGGATGAAGATTCCACCACCAGCAGTTCTACACCACCCTCCTAATGAATCAGTTTGTCCTAGTATCCAGCCTAGATTTCCCTTACTGAAACTTGAGACCATTGCTGCTTGTTCTTTCATCTGTCACCACTGTGAGAACAACTTGGTTCCCTCCTCTTTGGAATCCTGCTTCAGATAGTTGAAGGCTGCTGTTAAATTGCCCCTTATTCTTTTCTTCTGCAGACTAAACAAGCCCAGTTCCCACTGCCTTTCCTCATGTCATGTGCCCCAGCCCTCTAATCAATTTCATTGCCATCCACTGGTCTCTCTCCAATTTGTCGACATCCTTTCTGTAGTGGGAGGCCCAAAACTGGATGTAGTACTCTAGATGTGGCCTCACCAGTGACAAATAGAATAATTACTTCCCACAATATGCTGGCAATGCTCCTACTAATGCTGCTGAATATGCAGTAGCCTTCTAGGCAACAAGAGCACATGGTTGACTCATAACCAGCTTCTTGTCCACTTTCCTGAAGAACTGCTGCTTAACCAGTTGGTCCATAGCCTATGCATGGATTCTTCCATTCTAAGTGCAGGACACTTAGAAAATTGCCCCAGGGGCCTACAGTTTCAAAGGGGCCAAGAGCTCTTGGTCCAAGCCACCATTATTGTAACAGTGGTGGCAGTCAGAGCCCCATACCCCTTTGAATTGCCACTGAAGCACCCGAGTGCTGCTCCACTGCACCACACAACTCTGAGGGCTGGGAAAGGGGAACACACAGTGGTATGAGGGGTGGTAAAAGCTTATTGCCCTTGGCTCTGCCCCTTCTGCCCTCAGCCCCACCCCTTTCAAGGTGTGGAGCCAGGCCCCTGTCCCCACACTTTGCCCCGGGGCCTGTGGTGGCTGTTGGCCCTGCTGACGCTTACTGAGGGTGCAATCCAATGCAACATCTAGATGATCATTAATGAAGATTCTGAACAAAACCAGCCCCAAGGTTGATCCCAGAGGCATTGTACTTGATACCTGCTGCATCCAGTTCCATCAGGTAACTGCAGATAGGCCATCAACCAGGTGCTGCTATGGACGGTTGTCGCTCTGGACAATGTGTACAGCATTGTGAATGTCTTTGCCACCATGGGCTTCCCCAACTGCAGGGGGGCCATAGACAGCATGCACCTCCCCCTCCCGACTCCCACCCACCATGCCTCGGACTACATCAACGGAAAGGGGCACTTCTCCACGGTGCTGCAGGCCCTTGTGGATCATTAGGGTTGCTTCACCATCATCAGCGTTAGGTGATTCGGGAAAGTGCATGATGCCCACAGCTTCCAGAACTCCTGCCTGTTCCAAAAGATGTACACCAGCACTTTTTTCCTTGACTGCACCATCAGAGTTGGGGAGGCCTACCCCTTGCTCCCCTGGCTCAAGAAGCCCAACACAGGCAGCCTGTACCCCACCAAGGAGCACTTCAACGCCAGGATGAGCAGATGATGTATGGTGATGGAGAGTGTGTTTGGCTGTTTAAAGGGGAGATTCAGGAGTCTGCTCACCCATCTGGACCTCAGCAAACTCAACATCCCCTTCTTGGTGGCGGCCTGCTATCTGCTCCACAACCTTTGTGAGAGCAAGGAGGAGACTTTTCTACCAGGGTGGGAGGCTGAGGCTGAATGGCTGGTCAGGGAGTTTGAACAGCCAGACACCAGTGCCATCAGGAAAGCACATCAAGGGGCTGTGCTCATCAGGGAGCCCTTGGGGGAGAGTTTCATGCAAGGCCAGTTCTGAGACTCTCCCCCGTGCCTCTCCACAAGGGGCCCCTACATTCCCTCTGTGTGTCTTTCCTCCCCCCATCTCTCCCTTCCCCTGCCCTCCCTCTCCTCCTTCCCTCTCCTGCAGTGAAATAATAAGGGCATGTTTCTTGAAATAACACAACTGTTTATTGGGGAGACAGATCTGGAGAGGGACTGGGGAAAGAACCTGTAATGGGAGAGGGAGAAGGGGGTAAGGGATGGGGCTGGAACTGGCACCTGTTTCCAGGTGTTCAGGAGGCTTTGGCTGCCTGAGAGATTCCACCACCCTGAGTTCTAGGGCTCCAAAAGCCCCTGGGGGGGCTGGGAGGGGAAGCCATGGTGGGGGGAGGGGAAGGGGAAGAGAGATGGCTATTGGTCCACTCCTTGCAGGACTACATGTGCTCCATCACCAAGGTTAGGAAGGGGCAGATTGCATTGTGCTGGCTTGCCAGCTAGTCCCAGGTGGCCTTCCTTTATTCCTGGTCATCCCAGTGCTCCTGGTCAGCCCAGCACTCCTCCCAGTCAGCGACCCTCTCTTGATGCTCTTCCTTGAGCCCTCAGACGAGGGACTGCAGGCAGGCCATCTGCTCCTGCATTAGGTCCTTCTAGGTGCATTTCCTCCTGCATATCCCCTGGAGTTGGATAGATGGCGTGCAGGTTGGGGCTGTGCCAAGCTCACAGATGGCCCAGCTGTGAAGAAAAGTTACAAGAGCAGTCATCCCATAAGACAGTGTGTATGACGTCGAGCCCTAATCTTTGAGTTGACACCGAAGGTCTTGGGTCAGATGATGGTGATGTTGTTCGAGCAAGGCCATATATCGCCTAGGCAGTGGGCATTTTCCTGCAGGGGCACAGATGTCCCAGGGAAGAATCACTACACCCATGGCCTGGGGACAAGCAGACATGGGATGGTGCCGGCCAGACCAGGAACCTGGGAGAGGGGGATGGAGTGGCTTGGCTTCCTTCTGTGTCCCACAGACTGTGGGTCAAGCACTGGCAGTGTCCTGCAGAGAAAGAGCATCTATCCCTGTCCGCTGGAAGAGGTGGAGGGTGTGGTGGGAGGTGTGTGAGAGCAGCAGGCACTGCTTGCTGGAGATAGTTCTACTAGATTTCCCTCCTCTTCCTTCCCCCCAGCAGGTTCCCAAGCATGGGATCAGTCTCCTCCACATCACCGCGCTTGACCAGGATTGGATGCTGCCTGAGTGTGCACATGACCCTGTGCTGTGTGCGGCACTGCTATGTGGTTCCATGACCACAGCCCTCTTAGTAGTGGTTTGTGAGAAGGACCGAGGGGTTCTTGTGTGAGAGCATCATGGAAAAGAGTGCTCTGGACTGGCGCTCCATGTGCACCCATGTGCACAGCCTGTTGTGCAGCCCCCAAACCAAGTAGGCCAAGAAAGGAGCACACAGCCACATGCAGCCCATTGCCTGCCCCGTATGTAGATAGGGAGAGTTATAGAACTCAACTGAAGTGGCTTCCCTGGGTTCGTCCAAATCTGAGAGACATCCTGGGAGGGGGGAACTAGTTTCAGGGTGAGGAGCCGGTCCTAGCTGGTGGGCATGGTCACCTGTTTGGCCTCCTTCTCCTCCTCCTCATCTGCAACCCTGCCCTCCTTGAGGCTGACGCCACGTGGCTGGACTCCACGGTGATGGGGGACATGACGGACCGCCTCTTCCAGGATGGCATCCCTCAGGTCATGGTACCAACAGCTGTGTGGAGCCATCCTGCAGCATCCACTCTACTCCCTGGCCTTGTGGTAGGCCTTCCGGAGCTCTTTGATTTTCATGCAGACCTGGTCCAGTGTCTGGGTGTAGCCTTTCTTGGCCAGGCTGGAAGTGATCTAGCTGTAGACCTCTGCATTTCTCTTTCTGGGGTGAAGATCCTGGAAGTTGGTCTCCTGCCCCACAGAACTCGATGAGGTCCAGGATTTCTGCTCCAGTCCAGGCCAGAACTCTCCTGCATCCCTGGCCAATGGCAGCCGAGGGAGCAGCAGGTGTGCTGGCAGCCATGGGAGTCTCTGAGGGAGTGTTGGGGTTGCTCCTGGCTCCCTCGCTGGATGCTGTCTTGCGTGGGGCTTCCAAAGCTGACCTCTTGTAAGAAGCGCTTCTCCTGCTTCCAGGAGTTTTAAGCTCCATGGAGAAGGGGAGCAGTGGAGATGCCAGGTGTGGCCAGAGCTGTCAGAACTGCAGCTGTGAGAGGCCTCCGGAGGCCAATTATTTTGAATTAGCAGCACCAGAGCATCCACACTAATGTTATTTCGAAATAACAATTTCAAAACTAGCGTTATTCCCTGAGGAAAGCTAAAATTTCAAAACAGATTTCAAAATAACCAGCCTGTAATTTCAAAATAACGGGCTTGGTAGTGTAGATGATCCACTTATATATTCGATCTAAGAAGGGTTACTTCAAAATAACTTCCTTATGTAGACCAGGGCTCAGCTCTTTTTGCTATAAAAAAAATGTCTTATGTTGAGGAGGGAAAGAGTACTTGATAATAAAGCAACATTGGCTTCTTTTTCTGTACTGGGTTATGAAGGTAAATCTTGAAGGTAATTCATAGCACTGGGATCAGAAAAAAAACCCATAAGTGACCATCTCTTCACTCCAGCAGTTCCTGAGAATCATCTTTAGGTTGTGAACCTTTAGTGGAAGGGATTGTTTCTCTTCTGTGTTGGTACTGAGCAAAGGACAATGGGGTCCCATGTCAATTCAGGCCACTGGGTGGTGGTGTTATAAGTAAGGTTGATAGCACCATCTATTTTAAGGTTGCCTGACACTTCCCTTTATAGGACACTATTTTCAGGTGCTTACGACTTTACCAAACTTTAACTGCTTGGGTTGAATTTTTCCACATTGTGTGGCCACCTTTGGTTGAAGAGTGTAGGAAAATTTCAGCAAAAGTGGTTCATTTCCAGTAAAGAGACTATGGAAAAATACATTCTATCACCTATGTTAAAATATTCTGGTGACAGGTCACCTAATTCTGCCATTTCCTAACTTTTGCGTGCCTGACTTTGCAACTTCAATAATGCTTTTTAAATTATTGTGTGTGTGTGTGTGTGTGTGTGTGTGTGTGTGTGTGTGTGTGTGTGTAGTAATATAAATGTTTACCCCTACTAATTAAACTATTTGAAAATAGGGCATCAATTCATTACAACAGTAGTTCTCAACCAGGGGTCTGAGGCCTCTGGAGGGTCTGCAAGCAGGGTTCAGGGGTCTACCAAGCACAGCCAGGGTTAGACTTGTTCTCTAGGGCATAAAGCTAAAACCCCACCACAAGGGGCAGAAGATGGGGGCTTCAAGCCTTGCCACTCAGGGCAGAAGCCAAAGCCTGAGCAAGTAGCTTTGCAGAGCCTGCTATGGCATGAAACCCTGGTCAGTTGTCCTGCTTACTACCCCCTAACCTTGGCCCTGGCTTTTAGAGGCAGAAAAACAGTTGCTGTGATATAAGTGGGTCATAGGTTTATATAACATGTTGGGTGGGGGCTCAGAAAGAAAAAAGGTTAAAAATCCCCAATTAGAGGATGTACAATGAAAGATATGAAAGGATGCCATGTCATATGTACCTTTAATAACAAACAAAGGGGATTTAAAAAAAACAACAACAGTAAATGTATCAATTGTACCATGCTGCTGATTTCAAGCTGTGCTCATCACTGTAAATATAATATACAAATACCAAGTTTAGAACCTAGATAATAGGCATTGCCTTTGGTAAGGGAATAGATGGAATTATTTTCTCATCCAATGAAGAGTCCATTTACTTCTGGATAAGGCTCACTTGTCTCACATTAACCTAGATGAATGCTACTGCTCTTAAAGATAGTGGCTATCTGTGCATGTTATCTGTGTTTGTTTCTTCTACCTTATAATAGTACTAGAGGGAAAGTAAGCATACAAAATGACAATAAAGAAGGCTGGAAAATGGGCCAAAATCCATGTAAAATAGTTTGTATGACCAGAGATAATTAAGTTACCCAAACAGTGAAAGATAAGCATTGGGCTCAAACATACTCCCCATTGAAATAATTGGGAGTTTTGGCACTGACTTTAATGCCAGGAAGATTGGTTTCAATGTATCTTGTATAATGAAGTGCATTAAATACATGTAAGACAAGTGATAGAATTCTATCAGACTATTGTAAAGGATACATGGCAATATGTTCATATTGGTTTTAGAAGTATCTTTAAAAGCATAAAATTGGCCTTTTTGTGCTATTTTAAATATGTATTTTCCCAAATATTTTAAATGTTTGTTCTATACAAAATTATACTGTGTGTATATGTGCATTTTCCCATGTGGCTCTGCTCTCACTGAAGCTTGGCTTGCAGGGGTCAGGAGGAGGCCCACAGCCCCCTTCTCCTCTTTTGAAGGCTACTGCTGCTCTTGGCATGAGCTTTGAGCAGTCCTTGTTCTCACTGAGCACAAATGGGACTGTGTCTAGTCCCTTTGTAGAGGCACATGCATGTGGAAGGTTAGTTGAACACTGTTCTTCCACAATCTACCTCTTACTGTATAAGTGTCTGATTCAGAGGCAGCATATTTGCAGACAGCTCTAACTATACAACTTCACAAAACTGAATACACAATTTAGATCTCAGATTGGGGGAATTATGACTTATCCAAGATACAGTACGTTTTTTTTAATCCAATATTAAGTTAAACTTTCATTCATTGGCAAGTAATACCACATCTTTTCTCTTGTGCATGTGTAAAGTTTTTTATAGTTTTGCTTAGCACCATTGGATGTTCATAAAAGGTGTTTTATTTATATTTACTGGTTAACATTTAAAATAGCCTGTATACTTTTACCATTGCTATAGTGCAGCAAATTACCTTGTGCATCATAAAACTCCTTTATTGTCAATCAAAAAGGCCACAAATAATTTGTTTAAACAAGTGTTGTATTTAAATAATAAACCACTTGCTGACATCTCATAACTTAGCTTTGTAGGTTATATTTGTGAAAGAGTGTAAAGTTATGTTCTGGCAGTTCTCCAGAACATTTGATTGCCTCTTGCCAATACTTTACTTTAGTGTAAAAGAAGTGACAGGTTGTTGTGTCTGTAATAGTGGTTAATTTTTAACTTCAAAAACTTCCCTGTGATCTTAAAAGCTTATAATTTGTTCATAGCACAAGCTCGTACAAGCACTCTGCAGCATCTGTATGTGATTTTAGCAAACAGATACAATGGAAAGCTGTAGTCTCTACAAAAATCGTTTAATTAGATGTGAAAAGTGGGTTAAGCTCTTACATGAACTTTAGCAGCAGTAAACTCACTTTCAAATGGTCACATATTGGGCTTAATACTACATCATGCTGTGTGCCTGCCGGAGGGTGCTGAGCACGCTCAGTCCTTGATGAAGACCACGTAATCTGAGAATATACTCAGCATCTTTCAGGATCACCCTCAAAATATATAGCATGACTGTCTGGCTGCCACTGAAGTCCATTGCAAAATTCCCATTGAGTGAAATGGACCGGGATTTCACTGCTGAAATATGCAGAGGTATAATTTATAGCTGTGCGGTATTAAAGGGGTGTTATCAAGTAAAAATAAAGGGCCCAATCTTGCAGGCCCCTGCTCATGGGTAGCTACATTATACATTGTTTGCACACAAAATCCACAGTGGGGATTCCTTGTGAGGAAAAGACCGATATTTAGGCCCTTAATTTAAAACAAACAAAATCCCTCATCTGTGTTACCAATAACCCCATGGAACAATAACTGAAATAATTTTAAAAGTCTTAATTTTTCACTTTTTTTAACGTTTTCACTTTTACTCAGCTTGGACAGTGATACTAACCTAGTTAAGTAAATTCAATTTACATAATATTTTGTACTTTATAATCAGTTTCATATTGATTTCAATACTACAGAGTACTGTTTTATTTTTTAAAAATGAGAACATTTCTGTTATTAGCTTTTGAAAAATCTTTTTTAAAACTCCCCTTCTCTTCCAAAATTCCAAAATAATCAATAAAAACAATCCTGTACACTTAGTACTTAAAATGGCGATGTTCCTTTACATTACTTTTCAATTATATTTTTCTAAAGGGTTATACTTCTTTCCTTTATCAGTCATATTAATATTTAAGGAAACCTTTTTTAAACCTAACACACTTGATTATGTAAGGTTTCCAGTACAGGTTGCATCTCTCCAATCTGGCACTCTCTGATCTAGTTAGCTGGATGTCTGCTTATCATGTGTATGACCAAGTTTCCCACGGTCCTGTAAAGTTTGTTTACAGCTATCAGTCCTGGCTCTTAGTGTTCTGTGCTGTCATTTAGCTCTAATTTACCCCTAAATGTCTTCTAAGAGCCCTGGAAGCAGTGCAAGTGTTGGTAACGCTGCTAAGCATAAGCATGGTTTTTATGCTTTATCTACTTATTTCCTTGTACCAATATAGGTTGTACCCTTGGGATCTGAACCATCCCAAATGAGGAAAAATTTGCCAGATCAGGGAAGATCCCCTGACACCGGCCTTCCAACGCAGTGTCCCTCTCTGTGGCTGGCTACTGCTGGGTTTGGGGTGGGTATAGTGGGCTGGCAGGGGCTCCCCAGGAATGGAGATTCCCAGCCACTGCAGCCTCGCTTCTCCCTGGGGATGGAGCTTGCTAGTCCACCTGCTGCTCTGCCTGGCCGGTGCTTCCCCAGGGACAGTCCCCACCCACCACTGGCCACTGGCCACCCACTGGCCACCCCACCCACCACTGGCCACCACTTCCCAGCCAGTGTAACAATGAAAAACATCGTAGTGCTTTTAGAATTTATTTCAAAACAAACTCAGTTCTGCTCTCAGGCTATGTCCATACTACAGGGTTTTTCTGGGATGCCAGAGAGATCCCAGAAAAACTCTGCCAAGTCCAGAGAACGCATCTGCTCTTCCGCTTTTTTTTTTTGCGGAAGAGTAGTTGTGCTCTGTCAGAAGCCCTGTCTTCTTCGTGCCACGAGGAAGAAGGGCTCTTCTGAAAAAGGAGGCTTTTCCAAAATTTGGCCCAGTGTAGATGGGCCAAATTTCAGAGAAGCCTCTTCCAAAAAACTATCGGAAAAAGGTGTGCAATTTGCGTACCTTTTTCCGATAGATCAGTGTAGTGTAGACATAGCCTCACTGACAGTAAAATTCCTACTGACTTTAGTAAGAGCAAGATTAAATCCATTGGCTACGTCTACACTGGCCCCTTTTCCGGAAGGGGCATGTAAATTTCACTAGTCGTCGTAGGGAAATCGCGGGGGATTTAAATATCCCCCGCGGCATTTAAATAAAAATGTCCGCCGCTTTTTTCCAGCTTTTAAAAAAGCCGGAAAAGAGCGTCTAGACTGGCCCCAATCCTCCGGAAAAAGTGCCCTTTTCCGGAGGCTCTTATTCCTACTTTGAAATAGGAATAAGACCCTCCGGAAAAGGGCACTTTTTCCGGAGGATCGGGGCCAGTCTAGACGCTCTTTTCCGGCTTTTTTAAAAGCCGGAAAAAAGCGGCGGACATTTTTATTTAAATGCCGCGGGGGATATTTAAATCCCCCGCGGATTTCCCTACGACGACTAGTGAAATTTACATGCCCCTTCCGGAAAAGGGGCCAGTGTAGACGTAGCCATTGTGTTTCCTTTAATAGGGTTAAACCATGCTCTTTACACATAATTCATAGTGAGTAGTGGTGTAACTCTGCAGTGTGTTGGAAGGCAGAGAATTTTTTCTTGAGATCTCTGGCATGCAGGGGAGAGTGCTTTACTGTCACACCCATTTCTGCATGCAGTCCCTTGAGCCACTGCAGAGGCTCAAGTAGTTGTAGCTGCATCTCTTCTCCGCTCCCTTTGGTGTTCAGGGTATCATTAGGGGACCTGAGAGAGAATATTACTCATGCTCCCCTCATCTCAGGGTCTGATGTCCTGCTTGACTCTTATCAAGGTTGGAGAAAGGCTCCATGCACCCTTCCCCCACTGGATACCCACAAAGGGGTCGGTCACAATCAGGTCCATAATCATTCTTGTTCAGAATGTTTAATGCAAGGCAGTTTTTGCTTCATTTTCAGTTCCTTCCTCATCCCCACCATTCATAATTCCTTGCTTGCATTAAAATGCTTCTCTGGTATCCACTAATGGGAGTGTGCTTGAAGAACTACAGGTCAGGCTTTGAAAAACTTACCATGTCCACAAAACCAGTAACATAGCAGTGACAATTGAGATACACTTTCCTCTGCGCTGCTGATAAACATGAAAGGGAGAGGAGATAAAAGCAAGCAGTAAAAAGGCAAACATTTAGTTTCAATTCAGCTGGAGATGAGCAGCAGGAGAAGGCCTGAAGCTCTCTTTCATGTGATGCAGTTCCCTTTGGTGATTGAATGCATGCATTTTGTAAAAATACAACAGTGCCTTAGTAAAACATCAAACCTATTCAAAAATCCCGTGAAGGTCAGGTAGCTACCGTGTCTCTGTTGCATGGAATGGAGAGCAATATGTTTTCAGTCATGTAGGTATCACATGGGAAGAAATATAGAGGACAATTTTGGATAGTAGACAAAATGTGGTTTGTGGAAAGATATGTATTTGTTAATTGTGCTGTGATGCATAACTTGTAGATGCCATCTGAGCACAGATGTGTCATTGTGATATCTAGCTTGGAAGAATTCACTGTTTTATTTGAAGTCAACTAAATGTTCCAAACATTAGGTCACCTTCTTTAGGAACCTGATGTAACTGGATGCAAGTGGTCTTATAAACAAAAGAGCTCTGTGCAACTATAGGTATTCCCTATTGTACACATGCAGAAACAGAGAGAGAGCTGAAGTGATTTGCCTAAGGCTATGGAGAAAGTTAATGGTCAAAGCAGAATTAGCACTTGGGAGGACTGCTGAATTCCCAGCCTTATGAATTGAGGCTTTGTCTACACTTAACATTTTAAAGCGTAGCTGTGGCACTGTAAAGTGCCAGTGTAGACTTAGTCTCAGTGTTATTGCAGCTGTGTCAGTCCCAGAATATTAAATAGACAAGGTGGGTGGAGTAATATATTTTATTGGGCCAACTTCTGTTGGGGAGAGAGACAAGTTTTTGAGCTTACACAGAGCTCTTCTTCTGATCTGGGAAAGGTCCTTGAGGGACAGTTCTGTGTAGCTCCAAAGCAGTCTCTCTCACCAACAGAAGTTGGCCCAATAAAAGATATCTCACCCACCTTACCTCCCAACCTTATGCTCATTCTTTTGGGCTACAGTGTGTCCAGTGCAGTTATATGTGTGTCTGTTGCTGGTGTTAAGTGTTTTGGAAAAATTGTATTTGGCATATGGGCCTTTTCAATGATCAGCACACAATGGGTGTGTCTAATCTACACCCTTCTGTTGGCAGAGGAATGTAAATTAGATGTATCGAAAGTGCAAATGAAGCCGGGATTTAAATATCCCGTGCTTCATTTGCATAATGGCAGCTGTTGATTTTTTTCAAAATGGAGCTTTTCAAAAAAAAACCTGGCGGTTTAGACGGGGCATTTTCGACAGAAATGCCCCGTTTTGAAAAAAATAAGTACAGGATCTTTTGAAACGGGGCATTTCAGGCAAAAATGCCGCATCTAAACTGCCATTTAAAAAAAAAAAAAAAGCGGCAACTGCCATTATGCAAATGAAGCATGGGATATTTAAATCCTGGCTTCATTTGCACTTTCAATACATCTAATTTACATTCCTCGGCCGACAGAAGGGTATAGTTTAGACGTACCCGATGTGATGCTGCTGTGTGACACCCTGCATGTATGATGATGATTAGACTTGTACTATTTGCCCCTCTTGCTACCTGCAGAGTTCAAATATGAATTTCTGGGTCTTTGTACATCGTACTTTTTCCTAAACAAATTTCAAACAAACATCTAGAAACAAAAACAATGGTCTATATTCAGTGGCGCTACACTCATTTATATTAGCTAAGACTCTGAACTGATATGACTAAACTGGTTTGATTCTAAAAAGATTTGGTCATTCTTCTCCTTTTACTGTCTGTGCAGAGTACAGACTTTACTGTGTTTTTCTGTGATGCACTGGCACACAGCACCTACAAGCAGTTCGGAAGTTTGCTGTCTGGAGAATCAGCACTCACCTCTTTAAGAAGGAAAAATAAAAGGCATTTTGGGGTGAAACTTCCTCTCACCTTTTGAGAATTCTGCTTTAGATGAGCCTGTTAAAAGGACTGCAAAGTCCTTCAGCAGTAAATTGTCTGTAAAACAATAAAAGGTCCTTCAATCACATTTCCACAGGTGACCTGCAATCACATTGTTTTAAAGAAAACAATTTCTTTAAGGTTTTAGTTTCCAAATATCTAACATATCCAAAAGTTGAAGGCAGCAAATATCAGTGTTCATCTTGTATAATGCCCATAAATTCCTTTTAAATGTTTGGATTCCAAATTATTTAGAATAAAAAAATAACAAATATGATTAGAAATACAAAATGTGGTTTCCTATGCCCTCTCCACTCTTTCAGGGATGGCATCTTGGTACTCTCTTGTTTCTCACACAATCATCTTTGTGCTTTCTTCCACCTTTTACACATAAGGGTAAAGAAAGACACTACTTTCTTCCATCATATCCTGTCCTCATGACACATTTCAACCATGGATTCTACAAGAAATTAAATTGCTAACTGTGGTTATAGAGGGGGGTAGGTGAGGATGATGACTGTTCTTAAAAACAACAACTAAAACAATACTCCTCGCCTCTCCTATGATTGGATGATCTTCTGGGCAGGGCTCTATCTTCCTGTACATGGGACAACATCTAGCACATTGTGGGCATTCCTATAATACCACTGCTTAAATAATACTAACTTTAATACTGACATACAATAGCTTTGTGTTATTACTATGATATGGTACTACAAAAGTTGGAAGAAACTTTTCCCAGCGCTTAGGTTCATATGTTCACTTAGCTGAGGCCAGCATCCAAGACGTTGGCAAGTCCTTCTCCACCACTGTTGCTTGCTACTGCAGCATAAGACTATAAGAATGACCATGCTGGGTCAGACCAAAGGTCCATCTAGCTCAGTATCCTGTCTGCTGGCAGCAGCTAGTGCCAGGTGCCCAAGAGGAAATGAATAGATCAGGTAATCATCAAGTGATCCATGCCCTGACGCCCATTCCCAACTTCTGGCAAACAGGGGTTAGGGAAACCATCCTTGCCCATCTTGGCTAACAGCCACTGAAGGACTTCTCCTCTAGGATTTATTCTAGCTCTTTTTTGAACACAGCACCACCCCCTTTTCCTTCAGGCATTGTTCTGTTTTGCCAGATCCTAGTGCTGCTGCTCAGCAGCTCTCCTTCCAGTGACACCATCACCTAGGATCTCCAGAAGCATTCTGTCTCTGAATGGTGGCCTCTCACGACATGAGCATAGTTTGACTTCTATATTGCAGGGGTGGCTCCAATCAGTCCGACAGGGCTCCATGTGTGGGGACAAATTCTGTGCCTGTACAAGGCTTACAGTTGTGGGAGCAATACCACCAACAGTGCCTCTGTCTAAGGATACTTGTTGTCTAAGTGGTACCAAAAGGTATCTCTTCCAGCATGAACGTTCTCTCTCTTCACTGCCAGACAGCACTGCAGGCGCTCCGGAGGCTACATACGCAATTTTGGCTCTGTACTGCCCTTATGATACAGAGCCCTCTGCTATGGCTTCTGGTGAAGGTGGTTGCACATCGCACCACAGCTACTGCAGTTCATTTTACAAACGCATTATATTTAAAAATGTCCTCCAGCTCATTTAAAGCAAGCACACTCCTTTTTCTCTTCTTTCAAATCCCAATCCACAAGAAGTTTTCAGCATGCCAGTGAGAGCATTTTCAGGGCAGATTCTCTTTTGAGTTATTTATTTTCACAAATATTCACAGCTCTTTTACTTTACACAAACAGTAATTTATTTGTCTGAATTTTTGCCAATAGCACTTGAAAGGAATTCCAAATACAAAGAAAGTGCACACATCCAGTTTATGTGCAAAAAAGTATTTGCAGAGTCATTTGCTGTATTTATCAAGCACTATTCTTTAGTTAAAGGCTCAAAAAGAGCACCCCACTCAAGCTTGGACTTCTGCCCTCTTCTCTTTGACATGAACAGCCAACAGCTCCTTGCCTCTCTTCTTACCCCTGCCCTGATGTCATTCCACCATATTTGGCATCCTATCAGGTCACTGGGGTAAACTCTAAGGCAAGCTATCTTCTGTCTAATCTCCTGCCAGATGATTTTCCTGGCAAAGGACCTGGCTGGAAACATGCCAAATAGTGAGTGCCCTTTTATTTTTTTTATCACCTTCTGTATAAGGAAGTTATTTTCTAATTCTCTAAATTTAGGACACCTCTGCCTTACTTGAACATGAAGCTTTCCTAGTAGCAGCTATTCTGTTCTCTCCATTTTGTTTTGTGATTTCCAGTTTTTATAACTAGTAATTTAAACGTCAGAGCAGAGAATGGCACCTAATGAGCCAGCACATATGAGAGTTTAGAAGCAAAACTTAGTTTAAAGTTATTTGTATTTATGGACAATTTGATGTTCCAATTACAGTGTTTTTAAATTACTCTGTGAATATGCAATATGTTGATTTTTAAAAATCAACAAATGTCATAGAAATGTTTTTGTGACACTAACTTAAGGACACAGATGTGAATGCTGTCTGTAAGTGGAGGGCTCAGTAACCGAAAATGACAATCTGTAGGGAATGAGTGTGAGTTAGACTGTAGGACTATGATCAAGGGGTGGTTTCTTATTGTGTTTACAGTTTTTGAGTCTTGTATATGTGAGGTACATTGGCTATTGTTCAATTATCAGAAAGCAATTACCAGTTTTTTGTGATTGAGATTCAGTGTATCAAGAAGGGATCAATTTAGGGGTTCTTTCCAGTGGGTACAGATCCAGTTCCAGTTATTTTACTACATACTTCAAATGAGTTAGCAAACTCAAGTTGCTATTTGACTGCTTTGCAGTCTGCTAGTGTTAGCTTGATAAAATATTTCATCTATAAGAATTTAGTTAAGATAAATATAAGTATGTTGAGTGCTCTTTTACATTGCAGTTTGACTGCCAGTAAATTACAAGCAGTTCATTCATGATGATCTGACAGCAGAGAGAGCTGTAGGCAGAGTCTTGACAGGCAGCTCCTCTTGAACAGAAGGAGTGAAGGACAGAGGAGTAATGGGGTACCTCAACCTAAAGGAAGGGTTAAGATAGTCCTAGAAATGGAGACAAAATCAGTTATGCTCTTGCAGGCCCATTGAATTCAATAGGGCTGTATGGGGTGAAACATGCTGCAGAATTTGTTGCCATATGTTTTCTTACAGGTTGAGGTTGATTATATTTTTTTTTCAAAGAGTAATATGATCCAGTAATAATGGTAGTATGCATGCATTGCGGGTTAGATTCTAATTTCACATGCATGGTGTGCTTGCCATATTTTTGAGACTTTTTTTTTTTTTTTTTTAACTGTGCTTGAAGTATCATACAGCCCTCTATGCAATGCAGTACAAAAGCAGATTGTTCAGGGTATTCAATAATGCATGCAATGTTTCTCAGGTTGGAATGTTATAGTTTAATGTGTATTAAGAATGGCCATGTATTATCGAAATTATCTCTTTGAAATTAGAGATCCTGATTTTCCACTGCATGACCTTTGCACGCTCTTTTTTACTCATACAATGCAGGTGCAAAACGTTACCAAATCAGAATGGCAACATTTTACACTCAATTAGTACAGGTGCAAATGATTCACAAGGTATAAGCACTGGAGCCTCAGGCCCAGAAAATTCATTATGATAACTCTGTAAGTGGGCTATATGACTGTGTACATATGTATTTGCTACAGATTTGGGCACATTGTAATGATTTAGAGACATCCGTTTAAAACAATTCATTACTGGAGGCAAAGCTATATTTCTTAAAGGAATTCATTATATGTAAAAGATTTTTACAGCCCATTAAATCCATTTATCTGCAAGAATAATGTATTGATTTCTGGCATTTTAAATGAACTGCAACAAGTTTGGTGGAAAGCCATTAAAATAATGTATCGCATATGAAGTCAAATCTGAGATTAGAAAAGGGAAATAATTAAAAATATGCCCCATTTCACAGAAGAACGATATAAGTAATTACCTAATTTTAAAGGCCAAATTTGCTCTCTGGTCTGTATTGATGTCAAGAGGAGAACAGCTTGTAGGACGAGCAGAGTAAGCAGTTTGTTCAGGATGATCTGACAGTAGAAAGACCCATAGGCAGGTCCTCACAGGGACCATCCCTTGACCAGGATGGAAGGTCAGTGGAGTAATGGGGTATTTCAACCTAAAGGAAGGATTAAGATAGTTGTAGATGTATAAACCTACTGTAGTTATAAGCAGGGATATTAGAGAGTGAGTAATAGAATAGTTGAGTGACCACATGGATTTTTATTGGTTACTTGACTATTTACTGCCTGTATCGGAGGTAGCAGCGGAGGGTGCCAAGCAGGAGCTGGTCTGTGAGGTTAACCAGTTTAAAAAACACCAGCTCCCCACACAGACTGGCTGCCTGCCACTCCACCCTGCTGCCTCTGAAACAGAGGCAGCAGGGTGGGATGGTAGCAGCCCCTGTGAAAAAAGGGTCGAAGCTCTGATAGAGGCAGCAGCGGAGTGAAGAAGGAGGGCAGCCAGCACCAAAGAGCTGGTGCTGGAGGGAACCAGCTTTTAAGCCAACTTCCCCTAGCACCAGCTCCTGCTTCCCACACCCTTGCTGCCTCTGATACAGTGGCAGTAAGGTAGGGGAAATGTGAGTAGTTGAGAAGATTAACTGATAAGCCTAGGCTTATTGGTTAATTGTATACTCGACTACTTGTTTACATCCCTACTTGGTGAAGCTCCAGCTATTCTCCATGGGTCTCACGCTACTGGCTGTTAGTGTTAGCCCTCCACATGGTCTCTTTCTCTTTACTAGAGACAGGAGCACAGCCTACTGAACCACTCATCACAGGCTAGTTAATAAATTTGGGGTAAAATCCCCTCTGGAATCCTGATCTCTCTTCTAAAGGCAGATTTTGAGATGTTGTAGGGCAATTGGGGTGGGGGGGGGGGAGACCTGGGTATGCCCACTATTCCAGGTTCCAGCCCAGGGACCCTAAGGCAGTGGCAACAAGCAGGGTTACTGCCATTCTCAATCTGGCAGCTTTTCCCTGGACCTCTTCCCCAAACAATCCTTCCTAGTACCTTTCCTTTGGTACCTGCTTGTCAGTCCTCAGCTCACACCCACACTGCTCGTGCACACAGCACGCACGCACTCACTTCCTGTCCTTTACTCTTTTCCTTCCTCCTTCTTTACCTGTGGGGAAGCCTTTTAAAGCAGCACCATAGGCCTTAATTAGGTTCAGGTTTCTAATTAGTCTATGGCTTCTAGCATGTTCTAATTGACCCCAAGTGTCTCCCTGATTATGCTGAACTTGGGTTTTGGCCTTTTTTCTTTTACATAGGAAAGAGAAAGCTGTGCACCTAAGCTTCAGCATGTATTCCCTCCACCAGTGAGTGGCAGATGTCCAACTAGTTATAAGTGCTGTTCAGAAGAAAGGAGTGAAACATTTAATTAAACCATAATAAATTATTTCCCTCCCAAACAATTTCAATATTAGGGTATGGCTAGACTGTGGAGTTTTTACAATAATCAAGCAGCAAAAAAGACTCAGTGTAAATGGAGTAAGACTATTTCTATGTATTTCTTATTTGATGGAAACTGGAATACTGCAATTATTCTGAATTACCACTAAGATATTAACAAATTGATGGATGTTCTGAAAAGGATAATATAAATCAAATCTTTCTCAATCTCCTAATTATTGTCAAAGGAGGATTAAAAAGTTAAATATCTACATTAGAGCTGTTCTGGAGCATTTCTATGAAAAATGCAATTTCTGCACAACTGAAATTTTGGAGGAAAATTTCACTTTTGTTGAAATTCCTCAATTTTCCTGCAGGAAGGTAGGAATAAAACATTTTTGTTTCAAGTCATTTTGACCCAAATTGAAATAATATATCTCATTGAAGTGTAGAATCAAATGAAGTAAAAATCATAAATGAACCAAACTGTTCCATGGAATCTTTCTGGATAGTAATTCCATGCTATAATAATATGAATATTGGAGAGGGATATATTACCAGCCATGTGTCTAGGAAACTGATAGTGACTTTGAAATGCTAAGGGAGATCAGAGTGCCTATAAAAATTAAAAAACTCAATAATAATGGGGAATTTCAACTATCCCCATATTGACTGGGTACACCTCACCTCAGGATGCAATACAGAGATAAAAGTTTCTTGAAATCTTAACTGACTACTTTTTGGAGCAGCTGGTTCTGGAACCCATAAGAGGATAGGCAATTCTTGATTTAGTCATAAATGGAGTGCAGGATCTGGTCCAAGAGCTGAATATAGCTGGACCACTTTGAAATAGTGACCATAGTATAATTAAATTTAACATCCCTGTGACAGGAAAAACACAACAGTAGCTCAATATGATGGCATTCAATTTCAGAAAGGGGAACTACACATAAATTAGGAGGTTAGGTAAACAGAAATTAAAAGATACAGTGCCAAAAATAAAATCCCTGTAAATTGCATGGAAACTTTTCGAAGACACAATGGGTGTGTCTAAACTACAAGGTTTTTTCGAAAAAAGTAGCCTTTTTTTGAAAAAATTTCACCTGCGTCTAGACTGCAACCACATTCTTTCGAAAGTAAATCGAAAGAACATGGTAGTTTTTTGGAACATGGTAAACCTCATTTTACAAGGAATAACGCCTTTTTTCGAAAGTACTCTTTCGAAAAACGGCACTATTGAATGCAAGTTGTGCTTTTTCAAAAGAGAGCATCTAGACTCTCTTTTGAAAAAGCAGCTCGTTTTTTTGAAAAATCTGCTTGTAGTTTTGACTCTCTTTATTGAAAGAGGCTTTTTTTCCATATAAGGTGGTAGATGTTTTCCATATAAGGTGGTAGAAGGAGTCTTTAACCTTCTTCACAAGGTAAATTGAAATTGCACTTAAATAAATTTTTTTTTAGCCCTAAATCTTCTCACACTCTGGAAAAACTATTACATGTGTTTATAATGGGCATGGTAGTAAAACTTTAGTGAAACTGTGAAGGAAATATAATCTGATGGTATAATGTATGGCATGGTGGATCTAATTTTGATGCTTTACTTCCCCTTCCTAAGTCAATTATCTTCCAGCCTTATAAAGCAGCTAGCTGAGATCTCCTGATGATATAATTGCTTACTCCACTTGGAGCACAACCATTTTGTGGATGAAGATGTAGACCATCTAATGATGATGAACAGTTACTTTGGCATCTGTATGCTCATTCATGAAACACTACAAAACCAATGTTCTTTTTACTGTCCAACAGTGTCTTCAGAATTCCCTTGTGCTCTCCCATTAAAATTCTTTTTGGGGAAAAAATTATACATTTTGAACTGTTTGTACAATTTGGCTTTATTTTTATAGACATTTTCCCTTTCTCTCTCAATGATATTCTTTCTGTTTAGTACTTCCCTGCAGTTCCAATCCTGACGAGGTATAACATTTCCACGATAAAGAATAATTACAATATCTGCAATGTCTTCGCTGAACAGTAGTCTGCTACTCCAGCAGGATCCTGGTTTAGTATGTTTGACACTTTCTTAGTCCTTGGCAACATAGAGATAGTAATTGATCCTTATCTTAGGGAAAAGAGACAGGAGACAACAAGTCTGCTTTTATTCTCTCTCTCTTTTGGAGAAAAGTTTTCAGCCCAATGCCTCAATATCTAATCTGTTTCTTTTAGTGTTTTCTTATTCCTCTGAACTTTAGCATTTGTAATTTGGATAGTCAGTACATGCCTGTGAAGAACATTTAGCAAGTATAGAGCATGCAGGTGTGGAAAGGCAAGGAACTTTCCATCTGCTTTTGAGAGATGGAAAAGGTAGAAAAATTCAGCTATGTCAAGCCCAGAGCTGTGGATTCCTACTCTGACCAGATAATGTTACAGGTAAGGAAACTGGTAAACTATCTCGAATCAAATAAATTAAACATGAAACATAAAACATGAATCACACTATCAAAATAAAAATGTGAAAAACAATATGAAAAAACATATAAAATAACAAGATCAATTAAAGAAAAACTCACCAAAGCAAAGAAATTCAAAGTTACTCCAGCCACAGTTTAACTCATTCTAATGAGCATGTATAGATAGCTCTGGTGTATGAATGTATTTTCTATATCTCCTTCTTTACAGTGTTGATCCTGCTGATCCCCTAATCCAGGCTTTGTCTCTGTATTCAGCTTAATATTTGTATTGGGATGAGTCTTCTAGCAAGGGAGAAAACTGACACAGACATAGAAAGGTTAAGAATTGTATGCTTAAGGCAATGATAATGAAGACTGCAGGTCTCACTCTGGGCACAATGGCTGACTCAGTGACATTCATTCTGACAGCTGACAGACTTTTCTATAGAAGTTTCTTTCATGGTGTGATGTGCTGCCCCTCCCCACCTATACACACATATAATGCTGTATAGTATCAGAGGGGTAGCCGAGTTAGTCTGAATCTGCAGAAGCAACGAGGAGTCCTGTGGCACTTTATAGACTAACACATCTGACAAAGTGGGTCTTTGCCCAAGAACGATAATGCTGTATATAGTTTGATTCCTCCAGGTGTCTTCAATAGTTCTCCTAAAATTGTATTATCACATAGCATAGTCCAAATTATTAGTTTTCTAAAATAATACCTATCTTAGCTCAGTATTGCAAAGTTCTCAGAATATTGGGTGCTCTTATATATGTAAAGTCAGATGAGTTCTAGACATCTTGACAGCCTGAAATTTCTGGATTTTTAGGCTTAGCTTTAATAACTCTATTTTATTTGTGTGATTTACTGTTAAATTTATAATCCTTTAGTGAAATAAATCTGTAGGGCTTCACTGGGTAATACTACCAAAAAAACAAAACAAAAAAAACTGTGTAGTTAGGAGAAAACTATGTGGGCCAAATGTATCTTGGGCATAACCATACTTGGGCATACTGGCTTCAATGAAGTTCTGCTAGGGATGAATTTGGCCCTGTGACTCTTTACATGTGAAGAATATTTTCTCTCTGGCCAAAGTAACAGCTGCAGTGTACTCATGAGTGTAAAAAATAATCTGCATTTTTTTCAGCAAAATGAATGTGCAGGCTTTTTGAATCTATAATATAGTAAGTATTTTTACATAATAGTTTGCATGCAGTCATTCATCGTCTTTATGCTAGAGCTTTTTGCTTCCTATCTCCTCCCCTCTTGAGTTTGCTGTGACCTATATTTCAGTCTCTTTTTTTGTAGCTGAAATTCCCAGTGGCTGATACAACAGCTGCAGTGTGCTGATGGAGTTCCAAAAAAGGGTGAAGCTCATACCCAGGATTGCTGTTTCAAATTTGGCAGAATGAACATAGAAGTCTTTTGCCAACTTTTGATCCTGTGAAATTTAGCCTTACTACTTACATAGTGACTATATAGCACCACACATAATACTTTGTAACTAGGATTTACTTTTTCACTTTACTTCTTCATGGAACTTATATTACATCCAAATGTTTGAGACGGTGTTTCATATTTTATGTTTCATGTTTAATGTATTTGATTCAGGATAGTATATCACTTTCCTTACCTGTAACTTTATCTGGTCAGAGTAGGAATCCACAGCTCTGGGATTGGAACAGTTGAATTTGTCTACCTTTTTCATTTCTCAAAAGCAGATTAAAAATTTCCTTGCCTTGCCACACCTGCATGCTTGCTACTTGCTAAGTTTTCTTCACAGGCATCTACTGATATGGTTATTCAAGCTACAACTGCTAAACTTCAGAGGAATAAGAAAACACTAGAAGAAATAAATTAGATATTGAGAAATTAGATTCTGTAAAATTAGATAATTAGAAATTAGATACTGTAAAATTTTCTCCAAAAGAGAGAGAAGATGGAATAAAAGCAGACTTGCCATCTCCTCTCTCTTTTCAAGTTTGGCAGAATGAACTTGGAAATCTTTTGATCCTGTGAAATTTAGCCTTATTACTTACATAGACCATGTATACCCTAGGAAACTATTTCGAAATTACTAAATTTGACTTAAAATCTCAAGCTTTAACAAATTCGAACTAGCATGTCCTCACTATGGGGAAGCATTGAAATTAGTCTGAATCAGGTTCCATGACTGTGGATGTGCTACCTTGGACTTAGAGCCCCAGGGAGCACTCTGAGGGTGCATCTGCACAGCACCTGAAACTCAAAATAAAATACGTAATTTGCACTACGCAAATTGCATAGCATATTTTGAGTCTATTTTGAAATTGCTTATTTTGTCATTTGGTGCCCAATTCCAGTGCCCAATTCCAAAATAAAGTGCTATTTCGAGCCATTCCGTACACCTCATAGGATGAAGTTTACAGGGACGGCGAAATAGTGCATCTGCTGTATTTCAAAATAGTGGACATGTTCAAAAGATGCTGGGTAGCTATTTCAAGATACCTCTGGTATGCTGAAATAACTTTGCTGTGTAGACATACACGTCCACACTACCAAACCCATTATTTCAAAACAATGGGCTGGTTATTTCTAAATAATAACTCCTGCTTGTCATGAGGAATAATGCTTATTTTGAAATAGTTATTTTGGGAGTTATTATTTCAAAGTAAGTTATTTCAAAATAATTTCCTAGTGTAGATATGCCGTAAGGTGCCACAGACTGCTCGTTATTTTTAAAGTTGTAGACTAACACGGCTACCCCTCTGAGACTTCTTCACTTTGCTTCTTCATGGAACTTATAATGACATGTGAGTGTTTGTTTTGCTTATACAGTTGTAAATTATTTAAATGTATTTGAAGTCATTGAGATGGATAGCTCTGAGTGAGCAGCATTCATTAGAATTTTTAAAAATAATACTATTCTCTTATCAGCTGGTTAGTACTTCAGATTTTGACATTGCTGGTCTGACAAGCAATTATTTTACAATGATGGGTTTACTTTAACAATCAAGAAAGACAGTAATTGTATAAAGGAAAGTTGTGATCTGCTTTGGTAAGGTTGTGTTTAAGGGAAGCATAAACATGATGGCTATGTCTACACTGGCACCCTTTTCCGGAAATGCTTAAAACGGAACAGTTTTCCGTTATAAGTATTTCCGGAAAAAGCGCGTTTACATTGGCAGGATGCTTTTCCAGAAAAGCACTTTTTCCGGAAAAGCATCTGTGGCCAATGTAGACACGCTTTTCCGCAAAAAAGCCCCAATTGTCATTTTCACGATCGGGGCTTTTTTGCGGAAAAGACTACTGTGCTGTCTACACTGGCCCTTTTCCGGAACAGTTTTTCCGGAAAAGGACTTTTACCCGAACGGGAGCAGCATAGTTTTTCCGGAAAAGCACTGACAATTTTACAGTAGATTGTCATTGCTTTTCCGGAAAAGCAAGCGGCCAGTGTAAACAGCTGGCAAGTTATTCCGGAAAAGTGGCTGCTTTTCCGGAATAAGTGGCCCAGTGTAGACACAGCCGATGGGATTCAATTTACAGTTGACAAATTATCTTTATGAAAAGTGCTATAGAATTGAGTAGGCATGAAACCATAGAAGACAATAACTTTCTTAAGGGTTTTCTGACCCATCTTGCAAAATCAAATAGAAAATTATATCCCAAGTGTAGAATTCAATAGGATAGTTCAAAAACCTCTTCAAGTTTCTATAGGACCCTGTTAGTTTCATCCTAATTAAATTGGATAGGACTATTCAATATGGATATTCAGTCAGATTTGAAAAATAAGGAAGTTACCTCAGACTGAATAGAATTGTGAAATGGATTTAATATCATGGAGAAAAAAATAAAACTGAAATAAAAAAGGAGTCTTAACAAACAAAAACAGGATTTATTGATTTAAATTGTTTTCTAAAGAATGGCAAAGTGTCAAGGAATTGTGATAAAGTGGAGAAAGAAATACTCATTCATTATATTGCAATATATATTGTGAATGTCTGGCTTCTTTTAATTAAAATGTGTATATCAGGCAATGTTTGGCAGACCTTACCAAAACTCTGTAACTCATGATTTCCATATAGGATTCTAAGACACAAAGAATCTGCATGCAGTTGAGTGACTACATTTTAAATGTTGTGCTGTAGCCAAGAAAGAGTTTGCATGATTGTTAATGGCTTAACATGTTCACTTTTACTAATTCTATTCTTTTAACTAATAAGACTTATCCATTGTATAACTTTAAAAGTATGTGCAAATATTTAACTATTCACCACAGCATTACAATTCAAGATGACCAGGAAATTCATGCAATTTTAGTGAAATTGCAGAGAAAGTGGAAAGTTTCAATAGGCACAGAATAGCCTTGTACTTTACAAATTTGCAAGGTAATTGGCATACATATTTCATTTCTAACATTTCCACTAAACGAGATGAATGAAAAGAATAAACAGTACACATAAGAACATAAGAACAGTCATACTGAGTACTGAGCCCAGTATCCTATCTTCGGACAGTGGCCAATGACAGGTACCTCAAAAAAGAGGCTCGGGCCGCGTGCCATCCTCCCTCCCAGGTGCTCCATGCTGGGGAGGCTGGTGCCATGCGGCCTCCTCCCTCTGGGGTCAGGGAGGCTCTGACTGTGCACCCTCCTCCCTCCCTGATGCTCTGAGGCCAGAGAAGCTTGGGCTGTGTGGCCTCCTCCCTCCCCGGTGCTCCGGAGCCAGGGAGGCTGGAGCCACATAGCCTCCTCCCTACCTGGGAGTCTGGGGCACACACCTGCTCTCCCCCTGCCCTCCTGTCCCCGTGTATGTGTGTGGGCACACTGCCCTGCCTCCTCCCCTCCCCATCGTGAGGGGGTGGAGCCTCACCAGAGGGGGAGGAGTTGTAGGCGGGGCTGGGAGCCTGCCATCCCCAGCCCAAGCTGCATCCACTGCCCATGTCTATCCCCTTTTTAATGATTCCTAACATTCTGTTTGCTTTTTTGAGTGCTGCTGCACATTGAGTGGATGTTTTCAGAGAACTAACCACCATGACTCCAAGATCTCTCTCTTGAGTGGTAACAACTAATTTAGTCCCCATTAATTCATATGTATAGTTGGGATTATGTTTTCCAATATGCATTACTTTGCATTTATCAACACTGAAATTCATCTGACATTTTGTTGCCCAGTTACTTAGTTTTGTGAGATCCTTTTGAAGCTGTTCACAGTCTTCTTTAGACTTAACTATCTTGAGCAGTTTAGTATCATCTGAAAATTTTGCCTCCTCACTCTTTACCCCTCTCTCCAGATCATTTATGAATATATTTACTAGTATTGGTACCAGTATGGACCCCTGCCAGACACCACTACTTACCCCTCTCTATTCTAAAAACTAGTAATTTATTCCTACCCTTTGTTTCCTGCCTTTTAACCAGTTACCAGTCCATAAGAGGACCTTCCCTCTTATCCCACGTCAGCTTACTTTGCTTAAGAGCCTTTGGTGAGAAACCTTGTCAAAGACTTTCTGGAAAGCTAAGTACATTAGAACATAAGAACATAAGAACGGCCGTACTGGGTCAGACCAAAGGTCCTTCTAGCCCAGTATCCTGTCTGCCGACAGTGGCCAGCACCAGGTGCCCCAGAGAGGGTGGAACAAAGACAATGATCAAGCGATTTGTCTCCTGCCATCTCTCTCCAGCCTCTGACAAACAGAGGCCAAGGACACCATTTTATCCCCTGGCTAATAGCCTTTTATGGACCTAACCTCCATGAAATTATCTAGCTTCTCTTTAAACTCTATTAGGGTATGTCTACACTACCCCGCTAGTTCGAACTAGCGGGGGTAATGTAGTCATCCGCAATTGCAAATGAAGCCCGGGATTTGAATTTCCCGGGCTTCATTTGCATGAAGCCGGCCGGCGCCATTTTTAAATGCCGGCTAGTTCGAACCCCGTGCCGCGTGTAGCCGCGCGGCACGGGGTTCGAACTAGCCGGCATTTAAAAATGGCGCCGGCCGGCTTCATGCAAATGAAGCCCGGGAAATTAAAATCCCAGGCTTCATTTGCAATTGCGGATGACTACATTACCCCCGCTAGTTCGAACTAGCGGGGTAGTGTAGACATACCCTTATAGTCCTAGCCTTCACAGCCTCCTCTGGCAAGGAGTTCCACAGGTTGACTAGACACTGTGTGAAGAAGAACTTTCTTTTATTCGTTTTAAACCTGCTACCTATTAATTTCATTTGGTGTCCTCTAGTTATTCTATTTAGGGAACTAATAAATAACTTTTCTTTATCAGCCCTCTCCACGCCACTCATGATTTTATAGACCTCTATCATATCCCCCCTCAGTCTCCTCTTTTTTAAACTGAAAAGTCGCAGTCGCTTTAACCTCTCCTCATATGGGACCCGTTCCAAACCCCTTATCATTTTAGTTGCCCTTTTCTGAACCCTTTCCAAGGCCAAAATATCTTTTTTGAGGTGAGGAGACCACATCTGTACACAGTATTCAAGATGTGGGCGTACCATAGTTTTATACATGGGCAGTAAGATATTCTGGGTCTTATTTTCTATCCCTTTCCTAATAATGCCTAGCATGCTATTTGCCTTTTTGACCACCGCTGCACACTGCGTGGAAGTTTTCAGAGAACTGTCCACGATAACTCCAAGATCTCTTTCCTGATTTGTCGTAGCCAAATTAGCCCCCATCATACTGTACGTATAGTTGGGGTTATTTTTCCTGATGTGCATTACTTTACACTTATCCACATTAAATTTAATTTGCCATTTTGTTGCCCAATCACTCAGTTTGGTGAGATCTTCTTGGAGTCCCTCACAGTCTGCTTCTGTCTTGACTATCCTAAACAGTTTTGTATCATCTGCAAACTTTACTACCTCACTGCTTACCCCTTTCTCTAGATCATTTATGAATAAGTTGAAAAGGATTGGTCCCAGGACTGACCCTTTGGGGGACACCACTAGTTACCCCTCTCCAATCTGAAAATTTACCATTTATTCCTACCCTTTGTTTCCTGTCTTTTAACTAGTTCTCAATCCATGAAAGGACCTTCCCTCTTATCCCATGGCCATGTAATTTACACAAGAGCCTTTGGTGAGGGACCTTGTCAAAGGCTTTCTGAAAATCCAAGTATACTATATCTACTGGATCCCCCTTATCCACATGTTTGTTAACCCCTTCAAAGAACTCTAATAGATTAGTACATTGCATTCACTGAATCACCCTTGTCCACATACTTGTTGACCATCTCAAAGAATTCTAGTAAATTAGTTAGGAATGATTTCCCTTTACAGAAACCATGTTGACTTTTCCCCAATGTTCATCAGTGTGTCTGAAAATTCTGTTCTTTACTATTGTTTCAACCAATTTGCAAATAAATGAATGGGTTCATTTCACTACTGAAAGAAGTGTGTTTTAAAGGCAGTTTTTACAAGCAAGCAATAATATCAATACAGATTTCATGAAATCAGAAAGCATTATATCAACGAGGGCCAGATTTTTTGGTGTAAATCAATGTAGCTCCATTGACTTCATTGGACTGACACCGATTTAGACCATTTATGAATTTGTCCCTGAAAGTATAAAACTGTTAAAATATATTATTTCATCTATGTCTTATTCCTTCCTCTTCCTATTCTCAGAATTCATGACTCACGATACAGCTGCACTTTGAACTGGGAGTGCAAGCTTAAAGAGGCTTACCGGTGCTAGCTCTGATTGAGCTAGGGAGCTATGCCAAGGGAACAGCAGCGGTACTAGCCAGTACATGCCCATCTGAGATGCTAGGTATTTACTTTGGGGCTACTTGTCCTTCCTATTGCTCATGCCACTACATTCTCTTTTTAGCACTAACTAGATGAGAGTATAGTGGGGCAGAGTGGCCACCCACTGACCCAGAGGGGATGAAGCTCCTTGCAGAGTCCTGGTGGGCTACAGAGAACTACTATGGTATGTCTCCTTGAACTGTGAATCATACCTTCAGCTTGAAGTATAGATCTACCCTCTCTGATCTCCTCATTCATTCCTAGCTCTCTGTAGTAGCCCTAATGCTGACTCCTTTTTCCTTCTCTCTTCTGATCTCTTTAGTTTCTCTCACGTTCTCCTTCTGATTTTTTCCTCCTTTTCCAGTTTCAGTTGGGCTTCATCTATCACCTTTCGGCTGATTACTCCCAAATGTCTTTATCCACAGTCTGTCTTTCTCTGTCCTTCCAACGCTAAATGTCCACTGACAACTAACACTCACTATGGCTATGTCTAGACTGCCAAGAAAAGTCAGAAAAAGATATGCAAATTGTGAACCGCAATTTGCGTATCTTTTTCCGCTTCTATTTCCGGAAGAGCCTTTTCCGAAATTTGGCCCATCTACACAGGACCAAATTTCAGAAAATCCTCCTCTTTTGGAACATCCCTTCTTCCTCATACAATGAGGAATACAGGGATGCCAAAAGAACGCATTCATTTTTTCGGAAACTGTTCCTAAAAAGCTGACGCGGTCCTTGGGTGGAGCAGAGCTTTTCCAGGATAGCTCGGAAAAGCTCTTCAGTGCAGACATAGACTATGCTGAAAACTGCATTCCATGTATTCCTTACGAAGCTCTCATTGTTTTCCACTTACTGTTGATAATTACTGTATATTCCCTGTCACACTGGTTTGCAACCTCAGTGCCATTTTCAGCTTCCACTTTTTCTCACAAATCTAAATGGTTGCCTTGTAATGTCCTTTATCTCAGAGCTCATGGGACAACTATGAGGCTGTCTGCATGTTGCTGGTTGGTCACATGATAGTATTCTCCTCTATGTTTCTAGATGCTAAACTGTGTTAAAGGAAGATAATATTAAATACTTCCCATATAACAAATGTTCAGATAAGTAATTGCAACAACTGCCTTAGGAATAGTATATAATCGCAAATGGGAGGGAAGATGCTTTTTGCCATTATGAATAGGGAGGGGGGAAAAGGTGGTTGATAAGAACATTTCTATTAAGATATGGTCCACCTTAAAAAAGTTAAGATTATAGAACAGTTTTCTCAACTCCATTTTCACATGCTCATAATTTCTGATACATTCATATTTTTAAACTGAAATGTTCCAGGCTTGGTTTCTCCTGAACTGCTGGAAATATATATATATTTGTACTGTAAAACAAGACAAAACAAAAATCTGCCTATGCTTGTTTTGAACACTTTGGACAAGTGTTTCAAATGTGAAAGTTGGCATGGACATAATTGTCACTGAGGCCTAATCTCTTTATTTCATTTTTTCAACTGGAATTCATTTTTGAAAATTGAAAGCCAGTGAGACATCACTTAAGTGCATTATCAGAGGGCATCTGCTAAGATGTTATCAGAGGTTAACAATATCATCTGTGTTGACTCCATGAATGCTGGAGCTTCCGTAGGGGAAAATGAGTGAGCAGAGCACCCACTGGCAGCCAAGCTCTCACTCTGCCTCCCTCTTCCCCTCGCACCTCTTACCCAGTGGTGGCCCCACTGATGTACTCCTCCACTGCCCTCCTAGCACTTCCGGAGTGCCATGAATTAGCTGATTTGCAGAATTCAGGAAATTCTGGGAGGGTAGGGAGCAGCGGGGATGTGGCACTCTTGGGGGAGGAGGCAGGAAGAAGTGGGTGGGAGGCTTGTGGAAAAGGGGCGAGGAGTCCTGTGGCACCTTATAGACTAATGGTATGTCTACACTACCACCCTAGTTCGACCTAGGTGGTTAATGTAGGCAACCGAAGTTGCAAATGAAGCCCGGGATTTGAATTTCCCGGGCTTCATTTGCATATTGCCGGGCGCCACCATTTTTAAATGTCCGCTAGTTCAGAGTAACGGTAGTTCAGAATAGGAAGCCTAATCCGAACTACCTAGTCCGTGCCGCGGGCACGGAGTCTGAACTAGCGGACATTTAAAAATGGCGGCGTCCGGCAATATGCAAATGAAGCCTGGGAAATTCAAATCCCTGGCTTCATTTGCAACTTTGGTTGCCTACATTAACCACCCTAGTTTGAACTAGGGTGGTAGTGTAGACATACTCTAACAGAAGTGTTGGAGCATAAGCTTTCGTGGGCAAAGACCCACTTCGTCAGATGCATGTAGTGGAAATTTCCAGAGGCAGGTATAAATATGTAGGCCAGAATCAGGCTAGAAATAACGAGGTAAATCCAATCAGGGAGGATGAGGCCCACTTCTAGTAGCTGATCTGGAGGTGTGAATTCCAAGAGAGGAGAAGCTGCTTTTGTAGTTAGCGAGCCATTCACAGTCTTTGGGTACATCTAGATTACATGCCTCTGGCGACAGAGGCATGTAGATTAGGCTACCGGACATAGTAAAATGAAGCAGCGATTTAAATAATCGCCGCGTCATTTAAATTTACATGGCTGCCGCGCTGAGCCGACAAACAGCTGATCAGCTGTTTGTCGGCTCAGCACGGCAGCCATGTAAATTTAAATGACGCGGCGATTATTTAAATCGCCGCTTCATTTTACTGTGTCCGGTAGCCTAATCTACATGCCTCTGTCGCCAGAGGCATGTAGTCTAGACACACCCTTTGTTTAATCCTGAGCTGGTGGTATCAAACTTGAAGATGAACTGTAACTCAGCAGTTTCTCTTTGAAGTCTGGTCTTGAAGTTTTTTTGCTGCAGGATGACCACCTTTTGATTTGCAATTGTGTGTCCAGGGAGATTGAAGTGTTCTCCTACAGGTTTTTGTATATTGCCCTTCCTAATATCTGATTTGTGTCCATTTATTCTTTTACATAGGGACTGTCCAATTTGGCCAATGTATATAGCAGAAAAGCATTGTTGGCACATGATGGCGTATATTACGTTGGTAGATGTGCAGGAGAATGAACCAGTGATGGTGTGGCTGATCTGGTTAGGTCCTGTGATGGTGTTGCTGGTGTATATATGTGAGCAGAGTTGGCACTGAGGTTTGTTGCATGGATTGGTTCCTGAGTTAGAGTTACTATGGTGCGGTGTATAGTTGCTGGTGAGAATATGCTTCAGGTTGGTGGGTTGTCTGTGGGCAAAGATTGGCCTGCCTCCCAAGGCACTTTCACAGGGCTCTGCTCCGTGCCGCTTCCCCAAGTCCGCCGCTGCTGCTGCTGAAACTGATGAGTGGAGGACTTGGGGAAGCTGCAGAGCAGAGCAACTGGGGTGCTGCCGGGTTGGTCCCACAGCGCCGCCCTTCACCCCCCTGCTCGGGGATAACTACTGCAGTCTGGGGGGTGGGGAGCCCGCTCTCCTCCCCTCCCCTCCCCAAAACTCTCGGCGGCGGATCTTCCCTTGCCTTCCTGCAAAACGTTGGAGGGTTCGCCCCTCGCCGCACCGTTCCTGCCCAACCCCCGGATGTAGTGCGGGTCCGGCAGAACCGTCACAGCCCCCATGCCAGAGTACCTCCTGATACACCAGCATATCTGATAATCCGGAACCACCTAGGTCCCAAAGGTGCTGGATTATCGGAAGTCTACTGTAAATACTTCAGGTTCTTTAGCTCCATTGACAGAACCCTGAATGGCTACAGAATTTATATCCACATTTGTATCCGCAAAAATGAGCCACAGACATCTGCATTGAAATCTGTGGATGCCAGGACTAGCTTTACCATGAGGCAAACTGAGAGTGGCCACCTCAGATGCCAAACTATGGAGGGGCGCCACTAGGACCCAGAGTATAGAAAATTGTGTCTGCTGCTGGTGCATATGTATTCTCTCTGCTCTAGATGCACAGAGATGGTGGAGTGCTGTGCTGGAGGAAGGAGGGCACAAGAGACATAACAGGCAGGCAGGAGAAAAGGTGGCATGTGGGCGTCATTTGAGCTCCCTGCCTCAGGTGCCAAAATGTTGTGGGCTAGCCCTGGTAGATGCGCATACTCATGCACCCAAAGCAGATATCTGCAAATTTTCAGGGTTCTAGATAAAAAATTTGTAGCCACATCTGCATCCATATCTGCAAAAATGAAAGGTGGATAATCCACATCCAAATCTGCAGATGCAGATACCTGTGGATATTAAGCAGGTATCTGTGCATTTGCAGGACTCTATTCATAGACAACTATGGCAACAATGTGGATTTAAAGAAAGTTATTCTTATGGCTGATCAAGCTGAGCTGAGCACAAGACCTGCAGTAGAGACAAAGGTAGTTTTATGCCACTTTTAGGATCCCCTGAGGCTATGCCTACACTGCAGAGCTTTTCTGGGATACCAGAGGTATGCAGGAAAAGCTCTGTCATGTCCAAGGAACACGTCTGTTTTTCCGAAAAAAAAAATTCGGAAAAGCAGATGTGTTTTTCAGCATCCCTGTAAACCTCGTTCTACGAGGAAAAAGGGATGTTCCGAAAGAAGTTTTTTTTCTGACATTTGGCCCTGTGTAGACAGGCCAAATGTCGGAAAAAGCGTCTTTCTGAAGAAAAGCAGAAAAAGATACGCAAATTGCGGTTTGGAATTTGCGTATCTTTTCCAACTTTTCTTTTTAGTGTAGACATAGCCACTGAGAGAGAAAGAGAGAGTGAGAGAGAAAGGATTTTAAACAAACTGTGTCATGCCAGAAGGGAGAAGCTCTAGCCCTCTAGTGAAGTTGAGGCCTACTTCAGAGAAAGGAAGACCCCATTGGTTGACTGCCTGCCCCACTTGCCTGCCCCCTGAGGCAGAGCAGCCAGAGCTGCTGTAGGAAGAGCCCCTCTCCTTCTCTTCCTCCCCCTACACCCCAGCTACCTGAAGTTGTTTACACAGGAAAGAGAAGAAATAGATCAACACAACAGCTCCTGCTACTCCCTGCTGTGAGCCGTTGAGATGGTTCCTTTGCTCCCTTCCCCTCTGCAACACCAGACAGACTTGGGCCAGAAGGAATATGTGTGAATGAAAATCCCATGGAGCTGCCCTCCCCCCAACCTGGAAGAGAAGGATCCTGCTACTGTTTTCCCTGCCCAAATCTGGAAGAGGAAGGGTGTGAACCCCAGGAAGCACAAGGGTGAAGGTGGAAAAGATGAAATGTTGGGGGATAGAGGGCTATGTGGGAGCAGAATTAATGTTGTGAACTGATGGGGACAGGAAACTGAGGCTAAAGTGACATGGGGCTGAGGGCAGTATTGATTTGGAAGTTGGGACAGAGAGCAAACATAACTGGTAAGCAGGGTGGGGACTTTTTTTCAGTGGGAGCCATAGTTATCCACTAAGTTTGGAAGAGTGGACAACACTAATTTTGTCTGTCTGTCTCTCTCACACACAGGATGGGCTGGAGAAGTAAAAAAGTCAAAACACACAACACCCCCGCATTCCAACCACCCCACAATATAAAACCTTTAAAAAAATACTCTGTCTATTGCAATGTCTGATTTATGATCTCTTGAGGAGTCCAACTCACTATTTTTGATTCATTGAGGTTGGCAAAACTGAACGTCTTGTTGCCAGATTACTATCCTTCAAATACCTCCTTAAAAACTTTCCCACAAAGCTAGTAATCTGCCCCATAATCATTATGTAATTGACTCAGTGCTTTCCTGAATACTTGGCTAAGTGTTTTTATGACAACTGAACTGACACAGCAACCTAAAGAGGACCTTTGGAACAGAAAACCAAGTCCATGATGCCACAGGGCTACAAACTTCTTAAAACCCTTATCAGGACTTCCTTCAAACAAAGACCTTCACCAAAATAGCTCCATTTTACACATAGTGTGCAGTGAATAGGTACAAGGTCAGCAGAGGGCGTGGGCAGAATTAAGGTTTCTAGGTGATCGTTGCGGTGTATTTCCATCCATGCCTAATGCAGCTCGGGGTTTTTTCCCTTTGGGTATAAATGCTGAACTTCCAGGCTTTTCAAGCATTTGCGTTTTGTGGGTGCGCACAGTGAATGGACTTACTGTGCATTTCTTGTTACTGACACGTATTCCCAGGCTTACCTCTAGAGTCACAGCCTGGTTTGAGTGGGCTCTGGGTACTTGCTCGGCGAGGGCAGGCGCGCATGGGGAGAGGAGCTCTCCCGTGCGGGTTTATGCGGTGGTGCGGAGGGACTGTTATTATTCCTTACACTTTGCGCTGCCTGGCCGTGCGGGAGAGCAAGTGTGTGCGCGCGTGAGGACGGAGGGGCTGCAAGGAGCCGGCTCCACTCATTGGCCAGGTCCCAGCCCCCAGAGGGCGGGCAGTCTCTTTGATCGGGGGTCCTGGGATGGCCACGGACTGAGTGAAGCTGGCATGCTGCTCCTCGCTTCCCCACAGGCAGCGGGAGGAGGGGAAGAACCGCCCTCGCCCACCCCGGCGCGGAGCGAGAGCGAATGCCAGAGCTCCGGCGCGGGGAGCGTGCACGGGGCAGCGGAGCGGGCAGCTTTCTGAAGGCGGAGCGGGCCAGCAGGGACGGGAAGAGGCAACGAAGGGGACAAGGGTGGGCGCCAGCAGCATGCAAGAGCCGAGCAGTGCGGGTTCGGCCCAGCCGGGTGGCGGCTGCGGCTGCTGAAGCGGGCGCTGCTGCTGGAGCAGCGGCGGGGCGCCCCCGGAGCGAGCCATGCGGGTTGCGAGGTGGCTGGCGGGGCTGCTGTGCCCGCTCTCCCTCCTCATCACCAAGCCCTGGGCGGCCCGCTTGCACCCCTCACAAGGTAAACAGGCGGCCACAAAGAAAGCCGGGCTCGGCCCCGAGCGGCGGGGCTTCCCCGGGCAGCGGGAGGTGGCACCGTGGCGCGGTGCTTTCGAGGAACGCGGCGCCCGGCTGGGGGCGCCCGCGGAGCCTCGCCTGGCGTTGCAGAGGGAAGCCCCGAGTCGCTTGAAGGCGCTGGGAGTTGCGCCGCGAGTGTCTGGGGGAGGCGGGGCAAGGGTCACCCTCAGTTTGTAGGTGGGTATGGGGGGAGTCAGTGGGGGTCCGTGCGTGGGGGGCGCAGCATGAGCCGGGGCGTGGGGGTGCGCGTGCGACTGCGAAGTAACTGGAGTCCGTGTGAGAGAGGAGCGGGGCAAGCGGAGCGGGAGTAACTGAGGCAGCGGGGTGCACGCGAGCGGTGGCTCTGTGTGTGAGCGCGGATGTGCGGGGGGGTCAGGCTGTGTGTAGTGCCTAGCCAGGACTTCCCCCACCCCCACATATGTGCATGGCTCTGATATTTACTCTGCGCATGTCGACGGAAAGGCGGCACATTTGGCAGCCGGGGTGGCTGCTAGGCATGTTGGTGGTGCTCACAGTGTACGTGGGTATTTGCCGTGTGTAGGGCCGAGAGAGCTGGTACTTACAGTTTGTATGAGCGTTTGGAGGTGTTTGCGGATGGGGTATGTCTCTTGGAGAGGAGCTAGGGGAGCAATTCCTTGGCACACCTAGGCTATGTCTAGACTGCAGGCTTCTTTCGAAAGAGGCTCTTTCGAAAGCATCTTTCGAAAGAGCCTCTTTCAAAAGATCGCGTCTAGACTGCAGGCGGATCTTTCGAAAGAGAAATCCGCTTTTTCGAAAGAGAGCACCCAGCGAGTCTGGATGCTCTCTTTCGAAGACGCCCTTTTACATTGAAGAACACCTTCTTTCGAAAGAGGAACTTTCGAAGGAAGGCGTTCTTCCTCGTGAAACGAGGTTTACCGCCATCGAAAGAAAAGCCGCGTTCTTTCGAAATAATTTCGAAAGAACGCGGCTTGAGTCTGGACGCAGGGGAAGTTTTTTCGGGAAAAGGCTACTTTTCCCGAAAAAACCCCTGAGTCTGGACACGGCCCTAGTCTCCTTTCTGACACATGTCTCCTCAAATAAAGCTAGACAATACTGCAGGCAAAAGGAGGAGGGAGAAAAATTGTTCTCCTTGGCCTTTGAGGGTAGGACAAGAAGCAATGGGCTTAAATTGCAGCAAGGGAGGTTTAGGTTGGACATTTGGAAAAAGTTCCTAACTGTCAGGGTGGTGAAACACTGGAATAAGTTGTCTAGGCAGGTTGTGGAATCTCCGGAGATATTTAAGAGCAGGTTAGACGTATCAGGGCTATAAGGGCTGGTGTGGACGCTACTGGACTCGATGACCTCTTGAGGTCCCTTCCAGTTCTAATGGTCTATGATTCTATAAACAAATGTTGAATGAAACTATGGCTCTTCTCCAAACTGCCAGTGTAGATGGGTCTTTTTCTTTCTGTTGCAGAGACCTTCGTGAAGCAACTCTCGTTCTATGAGATAGTCACACCTACCCGAGTGAATGAATTTGGAGAAGTTTTCCCTCACACGCATCACTTCAGGAGGAGGAAAAGGAGCTTGGAGGCACCAGGGGAGCCTGCTCCTTTCAGGACACATTACCAGCTCAATGCTTATGGACAGCTCTTCCAACTGAACTTGAGTACCGATGCAGGATTCATTGCTGCCCATTATAAAGTGAAGCATGTGGGGTCCCCACAGGAGCAGACCTCCCCTGACTTGCGCCACTGCTTTTACCGGGGGCATGTCAATGCACAGGAGGCACATACAGCCGTCTTCAGCCTCTGTGGTGGCCTGGTAAGCATGTTGGTTATTGCTTCCTATTCTCTTTCATTCATGTCTGTCCTTGTTTGAAAAAGATATGATAGGCTCCTTTGCAGCAGAGCTGAGTCTGAAATTCTCAAGCACTATTCAAGGTAGTTGGTCATGCCAGTAGTAAAGTGTTGCTGTTGGCAGGTGTGCTGTGATGATTCTTTGTTGGTTGGATACACACATGCCATTTTCATAAGATCTTCTACTGGTATATAATAAGATTCTTTTGGGCAGTGGGAGGGACAGTTCAGTGGTTTGAGCATTAGCCTCCTAAACCCCAGGTTGTGAGTTCAGCCTTTGAGGGGGTCTGGGGTAAACCTGTCAGGAATGGTACCTTTGGTCCTGCCATGAGGTCAGGGGACTGGACTCCATGACCTCTCAAGGTCCCTTCCAGCTCTATGAGATAGGTATGGCATTTTAACACAGAAAAATGATTTGCTTCAGAAATACAATAAACTGCTTTTTGATTAAGTGATGCTATAAGTCAGCATTAAACATTGTGGCTGTGTCTACACTGCACCCCTTTTCCGGAAAAGGGATGCAGATTAGACCAGTCGGAATTGCAAATCCGCGGGGGATTTAAATATCCCCCGCGGCATTTGCATTTACATGGCTGCCGCTTTTTTCCGGCTTGGGGATAAGCCGGAGAAAAGCGCCAGTCTAGACGCGATTCTCCGGAAAATAAGCCCTTTTCCGGAGGATTTCTTATTCCTACTTGAAAGTAGAAATAAGAAATCCTTGAAAGTAGGAATAAGAAATCCTCCGGAAAAGGGCTTATTTTCCGGAGAATCGCGTCTAGACTGGTGCTTTTCTCCGGCTTATCCCCAAGCCGGAAAAAAGCGGCAGCCATGTAAATGCAAATGCCGAGGGGGGATTTTTAAATCCCCTGCGGATTTGCAATTCCGACTGGTCTAATCTGCATCCCTTTTCCGGAAAAGGGGTGCAGTGTAGACACAGCCTATATGTGTATAGAGTCAAGAAGTGTGAAATAGTGATGTGGGGTTCTGGGATAGCAAGGGAAAGGCAAGTGCCTGTATTAGTTATGCCTTAACTTCCACAAATGCTATAGGAAGAGAAGGTGGAGAAGAGAAACTCCCAGTGTTCCTTGTGCCACAATCATCTAGATCTTCTGTGTTGACTCACATTAGTCTGCTCATGCTTCTATTGAAATAAATGAAAAACCCTCCTGTTGGCTTCAACAAGAACAGGATTAGGCAATTTATATAAGAACATAAAAACATAAGAACAGCCACACTGGGTCAGACCAAAGGTCCATCTAGCCCAGTATCCTGTCTGCCCACAGTGGCCAATACCAGATGCCGCAGAGAGAAGGATCACAACAGGTAATCCCCATGTGATCCTCCCCTGTGATATACCGAGCTAAAGAAAGACAATAAAACTCATCTTCTGTCTCCCAACCATGGCTAGGGATGTCAATGTATAGTCGACTATATGATTAACCGATGAGCTTGGGCTTATCAGTTAATCTTGTCAACCCCCCCTTGCTGCCTCTGTATCAGAGCACTGGATCTGCCTCCCTTCCCTGCCTCTTGTGCTGCTGCCTCTGATAGAGAGGTAGCAGTGTGGAGGGTGATGTGGGTAGGCTGGAGCTGATACACATGGGAAGCAATGCACTGAGACCTCTGCCATCCCACCACAGGAACATGGGGAAGCACTGGCCACTTCAGGGAATGGCATATGGCCAGGGCAATCAGGGAGTGTGCTTTACTGACAATCCCATCAGTCAATTGCAATTGACCAGCTGGTGACCACTGGTAGAGTATGCAGCCCTAGTTCTTCCCCAGTGCCCACGCTTATAGGCCTTACTCCTTTTACTTCTTTGCATGTCTGCACAGGATCAGGCCTTTACACAATCTAATAATAAATTAACAAAGTAACAATTGCACAATTTTTAAAATGAATTTATTTTTACAATATTGTGCTTGGATGGCAGGTCTAATGAACATAGCAACTTGCATTCTGTGGTCTAGTCCAGTGATTTTCAAACTACAGGTCACAACCCCGTACAGGCTCGTGGAATGGCAGGCACTGGCTCTCATTGATGCAGAGTCACTGGGTGACCAGTTGGGGTACTGAGGCAGGCTACTTGTCTCTCCTGGCAGTAGGCCCAGCTTCTGGGGAGGGAGGAGGGAAGGAGAGCGCACAGAGCTCCGGGCATTGCCTCTGCTCTGAGCACTAGCTCTGCACTTCCATTAGCTGGGACCTACTGCTGGCTGCTTCTGGGGCACAGCATGGTCTGTGGTGCCAGAAGAGGCAGCACCCCTACAGCACCACTGACCAGATCCTGGTCACCAGGAGCTTCACATGGTATGGCCCTCCTTCCGCAGCCCTGATCCCCCACCCAAAACCTTATCTTCCTTCTACAATCCAAAGTTCTCCTCATCAGCCTCACTCTAAAGCCCACACTCTAATCTAATTATGTCAGATCACGGGTATCAACAACTTTCTTCAACTGGGTCATGAGAAAATGTTTGAAAATGACTGGCCTAGTCTGCACTAGGAATGGAATAGCTTATAGGTTAATGCTATTGACTACATGCATTACCCCCACCTGTACTCCAAACCCCACCTCAGTCTCAGCAGACTGTAAGTTGCACTTAAGTTCAAAAAAGTGATCCAGAGTAAAAAAGTTAGAGAACCCTGCTCTATACTCTTCCCTACAAGTAACTGAGCAAGGAAGATGCAGAAAATAGAGCAAAGATGTGAATATGGAAATTATGCTGTAATGTACAAAAGGCCAACATATATCATATTCCCCTCTGCTAAAGTGTTAAAAGGGGAGCCCTGGAAGAAATTCTACTTCAGAGGGGTATCTTTGCACAGTTCATTCCAAGTGGATAGTGCAACTATGTGCTACCGAATACTCAAACCTGAGCCAGCGGACTCAGCCTAGCCCTAAGACATTGACTATTTGAGCTGAAAAGGTAAATAGTCCAGACCAGAGGCTATAGTAATGTGCATATCCAGTCTTGCTTTTGAAGCATCCCTAATAAATACTATGTACATCATAAAATAAGAAAAAATAACCCTAAACCCTACCAAAACAAAATACTTTACTGCACGCACCATTCTCACCCGGGAAGAGGGTGAGAGAGAAAACGAGCCATATATGTGAGATGTGTACCACATTGTTTAACGTTTTATTGAAATCAGATTGGATTAGTGTAATAAACTACAGGGAATAGGTCTTAGATTTTTTTAAACTTTCTCCATTTACAGCATTTTATCTAGAAATCTCCATCCCTTTTAATGTATTTTTGACAACTTGAAGAGACATCACTAATCTGAAAGTCACAGTTATCTGAAATTTTTGTATCTATTGTATTTATAAGTAATATGTAAATGTATTGAAAATGACAGAAATGAGTGAAAATATTTTTCTCGGTTTTTTAGCTTGTGTTGTATATTAAACAGCCAGTCTGTGTCATGCATGCTTTTATTGTTTTAAATGGGAGTAATCGTGGAGAAAGTAGTACTGATTGTGAGTCAGATAGTAGAATCTAGCTTTTAGTTTTTTTATAACCCTTTATTGTAATGGGCAAATCCCCTCTCTTAGTAGGATCCATTTTCTCCTTATTAAACCCAGGATATATCTAGACTGCTCGCCTATTTCGAAATAAGCTATTCTGGAATAGTTATTCCGAAATAGTTTATTTTGAATAGCATGTCTACACTGCAGGAAAGTCTCAAAATTAGACTTAGAGGCTTAGAATGACCGTGGTGAGGGGACATTTCGAAATAGCAGCAGCGGAGCATCTACATATGCCTTATTTCGAAATAGCTATTGCAGAAGAGGAGTTATTCCTCATAGAATGAGGTTTACAGATTTCGGAATAAGCCATTCATTATTTCAAAATTATTTTGAAATAATGGAATGGCTGTGTAGATGCTGGCATTGTTATTTCGAAATAACGCTAGTTATCTTGAAATAATGGTGCAGTGCAGTCACACTCCCAGTGACTTGGCCCTGGCATGTGGCAGTGAAGGAGGGTATGTCTACACTACAAAGTTAGTTCGAACTAACATAGTTCGAACTAACTTTCATAGGCGCTACACTAGCGCTCCGTTAGTTCGAATTTAATTCGAACTAACGGAGCGCTTAGTTCGAACTAGGTAATCCTCATTCCACGAGGATTAAGCCTAGTTCGAATTTACTAGTTCGAATTAAGGGCTGTGTAGACCCTTAATTCGAACTAATGGGAGGCTAGCCCTCCCCAGGTTTCCCTGGTGGCCACTCTGGCCAACACCAGGGAAACTCGTCTGCCCCTCTCCTGGCCCCGGACCCCTTAAGGGGCACAGGCTGGCTACGGTGCCAGTGCCAGGTGCAAGCCTGCCAGCACCCAGCCAGCAGACCCTGCACCTGGCACGGATCGAGCCACCCACCCGATGCCCCCCAGCCCTCCCCTTCTTCCCGGGACCAGGCTGGCGGCTCCCGGGAGTTGCCCGGGACCGCAAGAGGCGGGCACCCGCCTGGGCTAGTGCGGACATCGTGGAACTTGTCCACGACCTCCGCACTAGGCACAGGAAAGTGGCCGTCTAGGGCAGGAGAGCTGCCAGCCTGGCCACCCAGGAGCAGGTGTGCATGAAAATCAAGGTGGTCCACTGAGACCCCCGACCCTGAGCCCTGAGCTTACAATGGCTGTACTGTGTCAGACCAAAGGTCCATCTAGCCCAGTAGCCTGTCTGCCGACAGCGGCCAACCCTAGGACACTGGAGGAGATGGACCGAAGACAGTGACCAAGCCATTTGTCTCGTGCCATCCCTCTCCAGCCTTCCACAAACCTTGGGCAGGGACACCACTCCTACCCCCTGGCTAATACCACTCCATGGACCCAACCTCCATGACTTGATCTCACTTCCCTTTAAACTCTGTTCCAGTTCTAGCCTTCACAGCCTCCTGCAGCAAGGAGTTCCACAGGTTGACTCTTTGCTTTGTGAAGAAGAACTTTCTGTTACTAGTTTGAAGCCTGCTACCCATTCCTTTCCTTTGGTGTCCTCTAGTTCTTCTTTATGGGAACTAATGAAGAACTTTTCTGTATGCAACCTCTCCACCCCACTCCTGCTTTTAGAGACCTCTATCCTGTCCCCCGTCAGTCTCCTCTTTTCTAAGCCCAGTCTCTTTAGCCTCTCTTCATATGGGACCTGTTCCCAACCCCTGATCATTGTAGTTGCCCTCCCCTCTCCCAGCCTCTCTCTTCGCCTCTCCCACCTCCTTTTCCCAGTCTCCCCCAGTTTTGTTCAATAAAGACAGATTCCATTTTTGAACACAATTGTCCTTTATTTTGTACATCAAGAAGAGGGGCTAGGGAAGGGTAAGTGGAAGGAGGTGAGAGAGGAATGGGGTACGCGCCCCCGATGAGGAGGACTGGGCTGGCTCTGTGGGCTTCTGAGGGTGGAAGCTCTCCTGCAGCCCCCCAATTGCCCCCTCTCCTCAGATGGCAGCCTGCAGCAAGTGCAGCCGGGCTGATGGCCGAGTGCTGTGATGTGCCCAGTGTGGGAACTCCGGGCAATCCAAGCCAGGACTGCTTTGCAAACGGGGCATCCCTGAGAACTGTCTGTCCGGGGTGGGGGTCGGGTCCCTTTAAGCACAGCCCTCGGCTAGCCTGAGACAGCATCTCCATGCTCTAAGTCCTCCTCTGATGCCCTGCCGGCACTGCTTCCGGCCATCCTTAACCCCGGTTCAGGGTCCACTTAATGTGGACATGCTAGTTCGAATTAGCAAAACGCTAATTCGAACTAGTTTTTTAGTCTGGATCCGTTAGTTCGAATTAGCTTAGTTCGAATTAAGTAATTCGAACTAAGTTAGTTCAAATTAACGTTGTAGTGTAGATGTACCCGTGCAGAGTAGGATTTCCCTTGTTGCAATTCCCAAGAAATCAGAAGAGAGTGAAGTTCGAGAGGCTGTTTTGAGATGTATGATGACAATTATGTTTCCCAGATACATATCTTTCAGGAGAGCTGATATGGACCAATGCTGTAAAAGTTAAGGGATAACAAAAGGACTCAAAATGCTAGAGGAAAACTAAAAATTTTTAAAATTGCTCTGAAGATTTATACAATGTACTTGTAAGTGATCAGAAGTTTAGCTGGTAAACCAGTAACTCAATACTAATTTAATCATTTAGGGTGCATCTACACAGCAGGGCTTAACTCAAAATAAACTACAGGCAGTCCCCGACTTACGCGGATCCGACTTATGTCGGATCCACAGTTACGAACGGGGCTTTTCTCGCCCCGGAGGACACGGACTGCGGGACCTCGCAGTCCCGCCGCCCATGTACTCCGGGGCGAGAAAAACTGCTCCGCGTCTCCCTGGTCTGCAGACCAGGAAGACGCGGAGCAAAGCCGCGGAGGGGCTCGGTCCCGCTGCCGGCTTCCCCCGAGGCTTTGCAAAGCTGCGGAGGGGCTGAGGCTGCAGGGCAGCCCAGGCGTGCCTGGGCTGCCCGAGCCCCTCCACGGCTTTGCTCCTCGTCTTCCTGGAGACCCTCCAGGAGACCAGGGAGACACGGAGCAAAGCTGGGGAGGATGCGGGCGGGACCGCGGCGCATCTCCGCGGTCCCGCCGTCCGGGTTTCCCTGTTCTGCTGGGGGGCGCAGCTAGTGCGCCCCCCAGCAGACCAGGCTTTTCTCGCCTGGGGTAGAGCAGCTGGGGCTGCTGGGTTGGTCCTGCAGCGCCGCTCCTCGGCGCTACTGGACCAACCGGGCAGCACCCCAGCTGCTCTTCCCCAGGTGTCCCCAAGTCAGCCGCTGCTTAAACTGATCAGCGGCTGACTACAGGAAGCCCGAGGCAGAGTTGCTCTGCCCCGGGCTTCCTGGAATCAGCCGCTGATCAGTTTCAGCAGCGGCTGACGTGGGGACACCTGGGGCAGAGCAGCTGGGGTGCTGCCCGGTTGGTCCCCCGCAGCGCCGCCCCTGCGGGGATCTACCCGGCAGCGCCCAGCTGCTCTGTCCTAGGCATCCAGATTCAGCTGCTGTTGAAACTGATCAGCGGCTGATTCCAGGCAGCCCAGGGCAGAGCAATTCTGCCTCCAGCTTCCTGTAGTCAGCCGCTGGTCAGTTTCAGCAGCGGCTGAATCTGGAAGCCAGTTCTGACTTACATACAAATTCAACTTAAGAACAAACCTACAGTCCCTATCTTGTACGTAACCCGGGGACTGCCTGTATGTAAATTGAGCGACGTCAATTGCGTACCTTATTTTGAAATAGCTTATTTATAAATTGGGAGCATCTACACAGCACTTATTTTGAAATTGAGCATTCTTCCTCCGACTTCCCTTACTCCTCGTACAATGAGGGTTATGGGAGTTGGAGTAAGAAGTCCACCAGCTTGACAGTATTTCAACATTATTTCAAAATAACTGCCTTCTGTGTAGATGTGGACTAAGTTATTTTGAAATAATGTTGCTGTGTAGACGTACCCTTAGGCACCTTTCTCCACTTCCCTGACTTCATCCAAAGCCTTTACTACTGCCTCCTAAGTTCCTGCCCTCTATTTGTTTACATCCCTGATTCCAGCACCCTCTCAAGCTTCTGGTGCTTTCTCTGACTTCAGTGTAAGAAACCCCTCCCAAGAGCACGTATGGCTTATGGCTGCAGAGTACCTAGGGAATATAGCTTAAAGGTTGTTGACAAATTGTATGCCCTTTTGATGTGTTACATGGCAGAGCTTGCACTAGGCTCAAGGATGTAAATGGCAGGGGGTTGCTAAGAGGTTATTAAGGAGTCTGTAGTAATTGCAGGGAGGTAATCTATAATTAAGAACATTGGGGATGCAGTCAAAGGCAGGAGGTTGAATTGGCTCCCAGTCTGGCTTCTGATCACTTGCAAGACTGTTAACATCTTTTGAGTGATTTCTAGCATTTCAAATTTTATTTTCGTAAGTTCTGTTTCTTTGTTTCTGTTTTTACTTTTACTTCATTGGTCAATTTTAGCTTCCTACAAGAGTGGGAAACAAGGGCTCCTGTGGATGTCACTGGCTGCATGTGGACCAAGTGTCCTCTCAAACATTATCCAGTCAGGAGAAACAAAAGAGGCAAAACATTCATTTAATTGCACAAGTTGATTGAGAAATATAAGGAAATACTGTTGAACAGACTATTTCAATATGATTTGTTACAGTTATTTAATAATCGTGATTGGTATGAGTCTTCAATTTAAGGTCGTGCCCACATGAAGAAAAAGTGAGAATTAAAGAAGAATTAATCTATTTAATGCTGTGGATCAGGGCTGGGCACAATATGGCCCGTCATTGTCCCACGGCCCAGCGGAAACCTCAGGCAGGCTTCCTGCCTGCCACATCCCACATGCCGCTCAAAGCAGCTGGCTTTAGGGGGCATGTGTGTCTCTATATGCCATGCACACCTGGGGGAAGGGTCTTTGGATGATGCCTCCAGCACACTCTCACAGCTCCCATTGGCTTGGGCTGTGCTTGCAGTGCAGGCAGTGTGCAGAGGGACCCTACCCCTTCAAGGGATGCACAATGACAGAGATGCACATGACTCCCACTGCTGGTCACTTTAAGCGGTGTGTGTGGGAGTGGCAGACCGGGAACAATGTTCCTTCTAATTTTTTTCACTCGTGTGTGGAATACATTTTGTCATATGCACTGAGGCATGTGCGGATTTGCACCATCAGTAGAAACACAAAACCTAGCTGTGGGCGGTGCTCTGCTAATCAGCTGGGCATCATTGGACTTCCTCCTGAGTGGCCACACATGCGCACAGCTTACAGGGAACACTGGCAGGGAGTCTGCCCAAGAGTCCTGCTCTACTGCTGGCCAGGAGATGCCTAAGGTGAATGCCCCCCTTCACCCCGTCCCAGGTTACAATCCAAACCCACTGCACCTCTGCTCCTGCACCCACACGCCCTCTTATACTCTGCACCTGCTACTCTAGGTCAGAATCCTCTCTTGAACCCATACCCCCTCTTATACTCTGTATCTCCATCTGCACCCCAATCACCTGTCCCAGGTCCTTCACTCAATCTCCATCCCAGATCCTGCTCCTCCTCCATTAATATCATGAAGGAGTGCATCTGTTGACCACTTAGCAAATTTTTGGCAAAAATTATTGCCCACCCCTGCTGTAGACAATGAGGCCCAATCTCTTAAGGAACATTATGTTGTTCTTGAGAGAGACGCAGGAAGGTGTTGATGGACTCTAGTTTTCCACAGCTGGAAGGATGGATTGGCCTATATTTTATCAAATGCTGCTAAGGACTCCAGATACAGTGGGTCTAGAATGTTTTTACTGTGAGGTTGTGTGTGTGGGAAGGAAGTGAGCGTAGGGATATGTATAGCCTTTTTTCATCTGCAGTCCGTGTAGGTAGTACAGATCACAGTTTGACAGAGGATCCCATAGTTTCTGTTCAGCAGAGTTTAGTGTGTAGCAGGAGGCCACTGGTTTTGTTGTTCCATGAATCCATTGGCTTTTGGCACCTATACTGCACAGAGAAACAAGACTGGTAGGAGCTAAAGCAGTCACAGGAGTGTAATGGCCTTCAGAGGAATTTAATTGTCATTTCTGTGGCTTAAGCAGGTAATTTTTTTCAGCTCTTTTGTAACTCCCCTCTTCTCTGCATTAAGCCTGGCTATTTCTGATTTTGGGAGAGTGAGGAGAATTTGGGCCTAAAGCATTGATCTTCAGAACTTTCTCAATGCAAGAGGTTCTCTTTGTTTTGTTTTAATAAGGGTCAGTGAATCACTTTTCTAAATATTCTGAAAACAACTGTATGTGCTATTAAGTAGGAGTGCAGTAGTTTCTTTTCAAGAAAAGTAAACAATCCTGGAGTTTGTCTTACTGAAGTGTTATTTTTAATTATACTTGGTTAAAAAATTGAATGGCTGCCAGAAACTGGTACTAACATATGCCAATAGAGACTCACCTGGAATTATATTATACAGAAAATAGTCCACTGGCATTTCCCCACCCCTTTAATGTAGTTAAAGTACAACAGTCCTCACGGGTTAGAATAATTTGGCTTTTCATAAAAAACCCTTTTACAGTTTTTGCCATTGACTACTAAATTTTCCCTTTGGTAACATTTTATTTTAACTAAGAGGCTGTATGTTGAAAATGGTTATTTCCTAATTCTGAAGAAGAGATCATTTTGCAGAACCTCGGTTAAGCATATAATCTACATGAGCATCAGTATTATGTTGGATGGGGAAAAGAGGAAAAAGGGGGAAAAAAAAAATTGAAGTGAAAATGCATGCAGAACAAAATCATCTAATCATACTATGTGTAGGAAATGTTATTTGTATATATATTACTTTTTTAATTCAAAGAATCACAGAAGATAGGAAAATTTTACGAACTGTTTACAACTGAAAAACGATCACTTTCTGAAAAAGTAAAGTTTAATTGCTGCTGACATACACTTAAACATTCTGGCTGTGTCTAGACTGGCAAGTTTTTCCGCAAAAGCAAGTGCTTTTGCGGAAAAACTTGCTAGCTGTCTACACTTGCCACTTGAATTTCCGCAAGAACACTGACGATCTCATGTAAGAAATCAGTGCTTCTTGTGGAAATACTATGCTGCTCCCGTTCGGGCAAAAGTCCTTTTGCGCAAAAGCTTTTGCACAAAAGGGCCAGTGTAGACAACTCAGATTTGTTTTGTGCAAAAAAGCCCCAATCGCGAAAATGGCAATTGGGTCTTTTTTGCGCAAAAGCACGTCTAGATTGGCACGGACGCTTTTCCGCAAAAAGTGCTTTTGCAGAAAAGCAATCTAGACGCTCTTTTCCGCAAATGCTTTTAACGGAAAACTTTTCCGTTAAAAGCATTTGCGGAAAATCATGCCAATCTAGACGTAACCTCTAGGTTCATTAGGAATCCTGTATTCCAGTAGATGAAGCTGTAACCCCAAATCTCCATAATATGTCACTGAAATACTTCAGTACTACTGGTATTGTTGCCCCCTTGCCAGCACAAATTAGTAGAGAGACAATAATTTACTATCTTCATAAAACTTAAGTGTTGCTATGTTATATGTAAGCAAAAAAGATAGGAACTAGTTCAAACTCTCCAGACATTCAGTGCAGTGAGAGAGATTTGGGAGTTATATGTTTTATTTTTTCTCTTGGGTCATGTCTATACTAGGAAATTATTTCAAAATAACTAAAATCAACATAAGAACTTCTGATTTAAGAAGATCGAAAGCATGTCCCAACTATGAGGAAGCATCAAAATTAGTAAGAATTATTCCAAAGTAACACGTCCACACAGATTGGAGTCTCCCTCGGACTTAAGAGTCCCTGGAAGCACTGTGGGGAAGGAACCAGGAGGGACGATATTTCCTGTGGATGCTTGGTCAGGCAAGCTGCAACATATGCTTACAGGGGATATATGCTTACAGAGCCTTCTCTCTATGGCTGCGTCTCACATGTCACTCCTCCACTGCCTCCTCCCTCGCAGAACTCTAAAGGGATGCAGTGTGATCTGTTTGCCCTTGCAGATACAACAGCACTCAAAGCATGGAGCCAGCACTACTGCAAAGCAGTGCTAGGCTCACAGACCTCGTGCTGCGCCTCATGGCACAGTATGTCCAGACTACCCACATGTTGCTTCAGCAGGATGAGGACTAGGACCTATAGGACGAACCCCAGTGTGGACTGCAGGCTCTGCTCACTCAAATCCTCCTGCTGCCGCACATGCTCTTCAATTCCCGGGACACTGTGGAACACTACTTCTGGCAGTGGGAGACGAGCTTGGACTGGTGGGAGACGAGCATGCGGCTCCTCACAGCCTGTTGTCTGTCCCTGTATGTACATAGGGAAAGTTACCGAACTCACCTGAAGTGTCTTCTCTGGGTTCATCTGAAGTCTGGGAGACATCGTGGGAGTGGGGGAATGATTACAGGTTGAGGAGCAGGTCCTGGCTGGTTTCCTCCTTGTCATCTGCCTCCCTGCTTCCTGCCCTCCTGAAGGCTGACACTGGGCGTCCATGACAACAATGGGGTACATGACTGGCCCTCTTCTCAGGATGGCATCCAGGTGGGCAAAGTACTGGCAAGCATGCTGTGCTGCACCAGAGTGTTTGCTCTTCTCCCTGGCTTTGTGGTAGGCCTGCTGGAGCTCTTTGATTTTCATGCAGACCCTGTCCAATGTCTGGGTTTGGCCTTTCTCGGCCAGGCTGGTGGTGATCCAGCTGTAGACCTTTGCATTTCTCTTTCTGGTGTGGAGATCCTGGAGGTTGGTCTCCTCTTCCCAGACCTCAATGAGGTCCATGATTTCTGCACCAGTCCAAGCTGGAGCTCTTCTGTATCCCTGACCAAAGGCAGCTGAGAGAGCAGCAGGAGTGCTGGCAGCCTTGGGAGGCTCTGAGGGAGTGTTGGGGTCAGTTATAGTTCACCCTCTGGCTGCTGTGTTGCACATGGCTCTCACAAGTCTCCAATGTGGAACAAGGCCTCTGCTGTAGGGGAGCAGTGGAGATGTCAGGTGTGGCCAGAGCTGTCAGAACGACAGTTGTGAGAGGCCTGCAGAGGCCAATTATTTCAAATTAGCAGCACCAGAATGTCCGCACTAACGCTATTTCTAAATAACTATTTCAAAATTAGCATTATTCCCTGAAGAAATCAGGAGTACAAACGTTGAAATAACCAGCCTGTTATTTCAAAATAACGGGTTTGGTAGTGTTATATGCTCTGCTTATAAATTTGACCTAAGGGGGGTTATTTCGAAATAACTCACTTATGTAGACCAGGGCTTAGATTTTTCAGGGGATTTTTCTTCCTCTGCTTTCTCCCTGATTTCCTTGGTTTTTTGTTTTGTTCTCTCTCTTTCTTTCTTCATCATAATTTCTTCTCACAGACACTGCTTCTCACATACTCTGGCGTGCTTCCTGTTAACTTTCCTTTACTGTCCATTCTTGTAGACAAGGCCATCCTCCAACTAAATGGGTTTTGCATATGTCACACTTGAAAGAGGCATTTGTAATGGAAAGAGAATTTTGACAACAAAGATGTCTCTAGTCTCCTCCATCTAACTTAACTTCTCATAGAATGAACAGCACAAATATTTAAGCTCTCAGTTTTGCTTTATGATCTTTCCTTGATTTTTCCTAAGTCTAGTCAAGCATTCTACCTAAGGGGACATTTTAAATGTGTTAAATAGAAAAGTAAGGGAAAGTATTAAATGCTCCTTATGGCTGTATCATGTGAGCATGTTTAACAGGTTTTCTCTGCTTCTCATGCCAAAACTCTAAATCATCAGATAGTAATTTCTGAGTGTTCAAATGCATGTGCCTCAACTGCAACCAAGGGGGACCAACCATCAATAGTTTAAAAATAAAAAACTCATAATAATCTGGGATCCTAAAATGAGGCATGCCCTTGGAAGCGTGACTTTTCCCTCTTTTCCCCCAGACTTGTCTTCAATAGTTGAAGCCTTTGATGCCCAGAATACCAGTGACATATCTCTTCTCTGTCACTAACAAGAAGATTTATTGTTAAAGCCACCCTCAGACATGCTAGTTCTGTCCTGTCTCTTCTTAAATAACATAGGTTGTGCTTCAAATGACTCAATTCAGAGAAGCTAGGCTTCTCTTACTCCAGTTCTTACACTTCTTGTGCCCCGCAGTGCTTCACAAATATGGACTTAGCTGAACCTGATTCTTCTGAAGAGGACTTCTGTCCACATTAGGTATTTTCCTAATCAAAATATCCCTATCTTTTACCAAAATATCCGTAAACTCTTAGTACAATGAATTCTTAGTAAGCAATTGTACTTGATAATAGCAGGTTGCATCTGATTCTTGTTTCACCCACATGGATATAAGCTAACATTTTAGAAAAGCAAGTTGTAGGCTTCTTATGCTAAGCAGACACCATAGTTGCAAACTGCTCTAGAGAACTCTCTCTCTTCTGGCTGAGGGAAATGTCAAGTTCCAAACTCTTTAGGACAAATATGGACATATTCTCTGCAGAGTTCCTGTGAATTCTACTGCCTATTTGTCTATTCACCACTTTTATGCAACCACAACGTTGTCTATTTAATGTTGAGCTTTTACCTCTGTATGTGATCCCAGTGAAAGTAAACAGAGGGATTTCCACATGTATGTTATATTGTATTATGACACTTACAGGATACCTGTATTTATTTAGATTTGGGCATGTATATCAGGCTCTGAGTGCACTGACAAATCATTATGTAAACAGTTCATAACACAAATAAGTGCAGAACATCAGCAAACCTCATTGTCAGTCAGCAGAAAACAAAAACATCCCCACTTCATTTTTCCCCAAATTCCACACGCCTTTGCTCTCCCAGAACACATGTGCAGATAGACAGGCTTTTATCCATGCCTCAAAGATCAGCAAGTTCTGGCAGCTATTATTATTTCAAACCACAAGGTGTGTGTGTGTGTGTGTGTGCTGAGTGAATTCTGTATCTGAGTGTCCTTCACAGAAAATTATCTATCTGCAGTGCCATGTTCTTACAAACCAAAGGGATTTTAGCCTGAGTGCTGCAGGTGATCTCAACTGGCATTTTCACGCAAGAGAGGTGCTGGCTGTCACATAGGCAGATCCCAAATCTTTTAAGGTTCATAGGACTAAACCAGGGGTAAAAGTAACTTACATTTTTGGTACTATCCTATCATAAACCCCTCCCAGTGCGGGATGGGGGTAGTGAGGGCTCAGGGCAGGGGGTGCTGGGTTGTGACTAAATAAGCTTAAGTCCAAGGTGGGTCTTCCAGAGCTCCTGTAGTTCACGTAGCTCTTTTCTGAATTCTTTTTCAGCTTTTTATTTTGGAAACTTTAAGATTAATTTCATGTTTCTGTAGCCTCTGCTGCTACACTTGCTCATTTGGTGTTCAAATGTGTATTTAAATGCAAGATTGTAACTTCTGTAAAGTTCATTCCCCCCCTCCCATCCCTCTTGAAGGGTACAAGCATGTTAATTAAGCATTATGGAATTCTAAAACACTCAAATAGACCCAATATAATAGACACAATTGTTCATTCATATAGAGTACTCTAAATGTATTTTTTTTTAAATCTAATATAGACAACTGTCTAACTCATCCAGAGCGTCTTTGATCCAAGGAATAGGTTTTTCTGATGTGGATTTTCTGTAAAAGGTACTCTACTCTAGCAGGTAGGTGAGGGTCTGTGGCCTGCAATGTGCAGGAGGTCAGGCTAGATCGGGATGGGGAACTTTTGACCCATGGGCTACACATGATTCCTCAGTGTTAGCTGTTGGTGGACTGTCAGATGGTTTGTTTACCTTAGTGTCTGCAGACCTGGAGCCCCACAGTCCCCCGTAGCTGCAGTTCACCATTCCTGGCTGTGCCGCTTCCTGCGGCTCCCATTGCACAGGAACAGTGAAACACGATCATTGGAAGCTGCAGGGATCTGTGTCTGTGGACACTCAGGTAAACAAACCATTGGTGGCCTACCAGCAGCTAACCCTAATGAACCATGTGCATTCTCTGCACCAGAGATTCCTCACTCCTGGGCAAGATGGTTATGATGGTCCCTTCTGACCTTGAAGTTTGTGAGTCTAAGAATCTCAGAGGTATGTGTTAGAGAAAATAACTTTTATTTTATAATCTATTTCTATTTATCTGATCTTCTTATGAGAGCTATCTTGAAGTCTTTCATAACGGATATGTCTACACAGCAGGGCTAAAGCTGGAATAAGCTATGGGTTTTGGTGCTGTCTACACAGCAGGAAGTCTGAGAAAGAGCACTCTTCCTCTGACGTCCCTTACTCCTCATAAAATGAGGGTTACAGGAGTCAGAGTAAGAAGTCCTCTAGCTCAACATTATTTTGACATTATGTCAAATAACTGCTTGTAGTGTAGATGTGGACTATGTTATTCTGAAATAACACTGCTATCTTGACGTACCCATACAGATTTCTGGTTACATGATTTAGCATTTATCTGCAAAATAAGAGTCAATCAAATTCCATCTTAATTTTTTGGAAAATGCTTGCACTTGCACTCAATATGTATTTGGCAACTTGTCTGTATGCAACTGCTGAGTGACTTGGGCTTCATTGGTATTCCCCAAATGTTTTTCATTTACTGTGCTTGGAGAAAGATGTATTTTTCTCTGGGCTAGTCTAATATCTACAATTATATCATATCTCTTGTAATATTTGTCTCTGACAAGAATCTGTCTGGTAATGCATTGCAATTTAATATTTAATCTATTGTAAACTTTGCAGTAAAATTTTTCATGTCAGGATATGAAGTTTTTATGGATTATTGAGCATGTCATTTGTCTGATATGATTCTTCAAGCATTTTGACTAAGTTGCCAGTTTTGGAAAATGAACGGAAAGTTATTTGCTTTTTTAAAAGAAGTATGTTCAGTATTCCACTGAAATCTAAAATATTTTTTAATGCTTATTATCATTCCTTTGAGAATTGTTCATCTCCATGAGTGGCACGCTCAGGACAGACTGTTAAAAAGAGGCCAGATGCCCCAAAATGATTGTACGTTCTACAGTTAGATTCCACCAACCCAGTAACAAATGTGAATTTCTGAAGCACAATAACAGTCTTTCCATAGAGTAACAGATAGATGCCTTGGGCACTCCACTCTATCTTGCCACCCAGGCAAGCTGTACTTATTGATAAATGGTTATGTGTACCAAAGGCCACAAATATTCAGGTTGCTTCCAGTCCCAAGGAACCAGTCAATTACCTCAGGTCATTTTGTACCTCGGATCTCACACTAAAGATATTGTTTGAAGGGACTGTTAGGTTCATCCAATCTAATACTCTCCAACATGCTAGATTTGTTGTGACTAAACCAGTGGTCTCCAACCTTTTTACACCCAAGATCACTTTTTAAATGACAGACCAAGCCAAGATCTACCACCTCGCCCCTTCCTTGAAGCCCCGCCCTCTCTATTCTCCTCCTCTCCATCACTTGCTATCCCCAATCCTTATACTGCTACTTTAAAAAAAAATTCCCAACATTCCTCACAACTACTCACCTGTGCTGTTGCTCGGTGAGTAGCTGCTCCTCAAATGAGGAAATCTAATGTAAATGTACTGCGCAGGTGCGCAGTTCAGAGAGGGCTCAAGAGCTACTCTTAGAGCCTCCGAGATCTACCGGTAGATCGCGATCTACTGGTTGGTGACCACGGGTCTAAACCATCCAAAACAGATGTATGTTCAGCCTCCGTTTGAAAATCACCAGTGAAGAAACTTCCACAACCTCTGAAGGCAGTCTGTTCCATTATTCTACTGTTCTTACAGTTAGGAAATTTTTCTTGAGATTTAATCTAAATCTGCTATACTGTAGGTTCAACGCATTGCCTCTTGTCATGTTTTCTGTGGCAAAAGAGAACAACGTTTTTCCATCTTTTTTATGGCAGCCTTTCAAATATCTAAAGACTGCTATCATATCCCCCTATAATCCTCTTTTTCTCCAAACTAAACATCTCCTGTTCCTTCAGCCTTTGCTCATCTGACTTTCTTTCCACTTCATTGATCATCTTTGTCACTTGCCTCTGGATAGTGTTCTGTTTCTCAACACCCATCTGTGCATTAGTGAATAAACATTAAGGATGTCAGAGTTTAACTGATTACCCATTAACCAGTAAATATCAGTTAAACTCAGCCAACTCCCAAGGAGGCTTTGCTGCAGGCTCTGCTTTATGCTGCAGAACCCACAGCGCATGTAACAATGTAACTGCTAAGATTTTTAGTGGTTACATGGTTACTGTATTAAATGATTTTAACATCCCTAATAAACATCCTGTCTATACATTAGTGAATAAAATTGGACTCAGTATTCGAGCTGAGGCCTAACCAATGCCAAATGGAGTGGTACTATCACAAGCCAGTTTCTTCCCTTGGGCATTTGCGCATTAGGGTTTTTTTTCCCCTATGCATAGCACCTAACATTTCTCTTTGTTGAATTTCGTGTTGTTGTGTATAACCCAGTTCTCCCAATGTATTAAGATCCCTCTGAATTTTATCTCTATCCTCCAAAGTATCGGTAACCTCCTCAGCTTTGTATCATCTGCAAACTTGATCGGTATGCTCTCTATACTTACATCTGTGTCATTAATAAAGATGTTAAACAACACCGGACCCAGAACAGATGCCTGCAGAACCCCACTTGAGACTTCCCACCAATCTGACTATGACACTACTCTCCATATGGGCAAATTGGTTGAAACTGTAATAAAGAATAGAATTGTCAGACACATGTATTAACATGATTTGTTGGGAAGAGTCAACATGGTTTTTATAAAGGGAAATAATGTCTCATGGATTGGTGACTGGTTCAAAGATAGAAAGCAAAGGGTAGGAATAAATGGTCAGTTTTCAGAATGGAGAGAGGTAACTAGTGGTGTCCCTAAGGAGTCTATATTAGGGATGTTAATGGATAACCAGTTAAATGGTTACCCTGACATGGAGCCGGGAGCAGCTGGGTAGGAGCAACCCGTGCCTGTGGTGGGGGCTACTCTAGCCTGACCCCAAGGGGGTCACTCCTGCAGAATTTGCGTATCCTCTTTTGACTGTTCCGTGTAGTCTAGATGAACCCTAAAATGGTTAAACACAGTGTTAGCACACTGTAGGCTATCTCTACACTGGTAGGATTTTGATTCCAAGCTCATATATATATATATAGTTCTCACCAAGCTAATGTGAGCAAGGCAAATAGAAATGTTAGTGTAGCTGTGTTGTGTGGTCAGCAGCAGCAGCACAGTTTAGCCATGCAGAGTACAAACCCACCTGAACCTTACAGGTATGTACTTGGCATGGCTAAACTGTGACTCTGATTCTGCAGCCAATGCTACCACAGCTACACTATTTATACTTGTGTTAGCTTTCATCAAACTAGGCCAGGTATGAATATGCAAGCTGGGAATCACACCTCTGGCTCATAATGGTGACATCATCTAAGAAAGCTTGACAAAGTTACTAGAAGTAGAGCAAAGTATAGACCTGCTTTTGAGAGATTAACTTTCCACCCATTAGCTTGACATTATGCATACATCTGTTTTTCTGTCCTCTAAAGCTGGGATTTTGACTTTATTATGTTAACAGCACTCAATATATTTCTTTCGTTGTTGTTTGGATATTCTGGTATCTGCTTGGGCGTTAAATGGAAAATCCAGGTTCTATCTGTTAAACTAGAAGAGTGTTTTTATTCTTGTCTTTGCTCTTTTGTGATTCTCATGCATGATACTGAGGTTTTGTTTAACCTGGACACTGTATAGGTTCTATTATGTGAATTACCATAACAGTGAAATTCTCACTTTGGGGCTCCTCCTGGGCTCATAGAGGTGATCTTCTCCTCATATCCCTCTTGTTTCTTGAGTAATTCTTTTGGCATGACATAGAGAGAGGTAGTAGTGTTTCCTTCTTCATATGAAATAGGGGTTACGATTAAGGATGTTAAATATTGAGTAATTTACTAGTCGAGTAGTCGATGGAATTTCCATCGACTACGTGACCAGTCGATAGGCACTTCCGCATTCTTCCTTTAAAGTACAAGAGCCCTAGCGGGGGCTCTTGTGCATTTCAAGTTTGGAACTTCGCATGCAGCCTGGGCCAGCAGGAAGTCCTGCTCACTCTGGGCTCCATGTGGGCGCTTCTGCTTTGAAAGTGCCTGCTTGGAGCCCAGAGTCTGCGGGACTTCCCGTTGGCCCCAGGCTGCATTCAGCGTGCCAGCTTTGAAATGCCTCGCAGAGCTGAGGTCAACTGAGGACTCCTCAGCTGATCTTGGACTCTACGCGGCATTTCAAAGCGGCAGTGCTGCATGGAGCCCGGGACCAGCTGGGGACACCCCAGCTGACTCTGGGTTCTGCGGAAATGGCACACAGAGCCCCATGGTCAACTAGGGAATCCCCAGCTGACCCTGGGCTCCACGCAGCATTGCCCTTTGAAACTCCATAGGGGTGTTTCAAAGGGGCAGCGCCTCACAGTTGATCTCAGGCTCTGTGTGGCACTGCCCCTTTGAAACTGGTGTTTTAAAGCAGCAGCGCTGCATGGAGTCCGTACCCTGGGCTTTGTGTGGCGCTGCCGCTTTGAAGTACCCCCTTTGCTTCCCTCAGATAGAGGCAGCAAGGGTGGTGAGGAAGTGAATAGTTGACTTGACTAGTCCTTAACATCCTTAGTTACAATTGCTGTCTTTTCCAAATTCCTATAACTAACATACATATTAGGGATGTAATATTGCGTTTAATTGGCTAACTGGTTAAACATATTATTTAACCAGTTAACCAATTAAAGGGAGATGAGGCTCTCTGCTTGCCGTGGACAGAGGCTGCTCTAGCTGGTATGCTGGAATAGCCCCTGCCTGTGGCGGGCCAGGGCACCCCATGTGGAGAGGCTGCTCCAGTAACCCAGTCAGAGCAGCCCCTGCTTGCGGTGCACCCAGGCCTGCTGCAGACAGGGGCTGCTTCACCCTGGCCTGAGCAGCCTGTCTGCGGCAGGCCCCTCACAGGGCTGGAGCAGCTTCGGCCCCCACAATCCATAATACATATCACTTTCTTAAGCCTTGTCTTCATTTCTCCTTAGACTGATAGCTCTGGCACATTATAATGATTGTCACAACATGTACCAAAATATGTTTTTCAATTTATTTGCTATGTTGTTGAATGTTAGCTGTAGTAATTTCAAAATATGTTTATACTGCAGATTTCTTTCACAGCAAAGTTTAGAGGTAATTTCAGTTCATGCTGTATGTCACAGACATTTCCTTTTCCAGACTTAATGGGAAATACAAAAGCCCTGTTAAATGGAGAAAATATCTGTTAGAAAAATAGTCAATAACATCCAGGAGTCTTTCCATTATCTTATTTGGGTCATTGAAATGTCTTAAGAATGTAGAAAATGAATTATTTCATGCATCAAACTTAAATGTATCAAAGAGATATACAGTAATCACATTGGTCACTAAGATATGAACTATATTAATTTTGTATAACTATATTTAGAGAAATTGGTCATTTATATAATTAACATTTGGTAATAAAAATATTCATTATTCTGATTCCTGGTGTGCTGCCCCTCCACATTTCAATTATAGCATAATCAGGGCTTGACAAATTATACAATCTACTCGCCCGGGGCGAGTAGATTGTAACCCGGAAGAGCCGAGTTCGGGTGATCTGCGCATGTGCAGAACAGTCTGCACATGCGCAGATTGCCAGACAGCGCGGCTGGCGAGCGGGGCTCGCCGCGGTTCGGTGAGCCCTGAGCATAATTGTAATAGTCCATAGTCCTATGTTCTCCTGGAGTTAAGAGCAGTTTTTAATATTTCAGATGGCGTTTCTGTTTCTTTTTTCAAGACAACAGCTAAAGATGAATACTCAGATTGTGAACCTAAAAATCTATGCAAGGATTTTTTTAGAGCTGTGATTTCATAATCTTCAGCAACCCCTAATGGAATATTTAAAGCATATTTTAAACCAAGGTACTGTGTTGTGTAGTAGAATATATGTATAGTAATTAATAACTGCTTTTCTGAGTAAATTCAGAAACTGACAGTATATACCTCCAGGTTGGCACATAACTGTTAAATGGCTTCATTGCCACTTAATAACTCTTCCACAGGTTGAATGTTATGCTAATAGGTCTGGCAAGCTAGAAGGCTTTTTCACATCTAAGTTAATAGATTCACTCTGGGGAAAAACTCACCAGGCTGCAATAGCCTGCTGTGGGAGCTTGCAGGAACCCTTAGAATAGGGATAGGAAGAAGCGAGTGGCTGGGCACTAAGGATAGGTCTGCACTGCATGCTTATTTCAAAATAAGCTTATTTGGAATAGAACCTCCAAAATAGCTTATTTTAAAATAGCATATCTACACTACAAAAGCCCATTGAAATAGTGCTGAGCTGCTTCTTGAGGCTGAGCCTTGTGCTTAAAGGGACCCCCCCATACAGTTGTGTCTTAAAAAAAGCAGCAAGCAAATGGTCTGGTAGCACTTTATAGACTAACAAAACATGTAGATGGTATCATGAGCTTTCGTGGGCACAGCCCACTTGTTCTGAAAAAGTGGGCTGTGCCCACAAAAGCTCATGATACCATCTACATGTTTTGTTAGCCTATAAAGTGCTACCAGACCATTTGCTTATTGTTTTTTTCTGTAAGGGTATGTCTACACTGCAAAGTTAATTCAAAATAACAGCCGTTATTTCGAATTAACTTTAATAGCGTCTATACAGGCAAACCGCTATTTTGAAATCAATTCGAAATAGTGGAGCACTTAATTCGAATTTGGTAAACCTCATTCTATGAGGAATAAAGCCAAATTTGAAATAGCTATTTCGATTAAGTGCTGTGCAGACACTTATTTCAAAATAGGGGGCCTCCAGCCCTACCCAGGGAGCCCTGCTGTCCACTCTGGGTACAACCAGGAAAACTTCCTCTCCTCTCCCCTAGCCCCGGAGCCCTTAAAGGGGTAGACTTTGGCCACAGTGCCTGTGACAGCTCCAAGCCTGCCAGCCCAGAGCCAGCAATGGCCACCAGGGCCCCTGACCCAGTGGCCCCAAAACATGAGCCAGCAAGCCACTGGCAGCCAGCCCTCCTCCACTCCTCAGGAGCAGTCTGCCAGCTCCCAGGAGCCTGCCAGGGGCTGGAAAAAGCGAGCGCCTTCCTGGTCCAGGGTGGAGATCATGGACCTTATTCAGGTTTGGGGGAGATGCCCCCAACATCCATGATCTCCACACTAGACGGAGGAACGTGGCCGTCTGTGGCAGGATAGCTGCCAGCCTGACCAACAAAGGCCACATGCGACCCAGGAGCAGGTTTGCATGAAAGTCAGGTTGGTCCAGTGAAACCCCCAACCCAGGGCCCTGAGCTTCCCCTCCCCCTTCTTCCCCTTGTTTCCCCCTTCCAGCTCCCTCCTCCCAGGTTTTCCCCTTCCCTCTCCCACCCTCTATCTTCCCCTCTCCTACCTCATTTCCCCAGTCTCCCCAGTTTTGTTCAATAAACCCAGTTTCTATTTTTGAACATACGTGTCTTTTATTTGACATCAGGAAGGGGGATTAGGGAGGGATAAGTGGAAGGACGTGAGGGAGGAATGGGGCACGAGCCCCCAGTGCGGAGGACTGAGGAGGCTCTGAGGGCTCCTCAGGGTGGACGCTCTCCCTCAGGGCCTCCTGGATCCTTACAGTCCCCCCGATGAACCGCCCAGATGGCAGCCTGCAGCAAGTGCAGCCAGGCTGATGGCAACGACCACATGAGACACACTGGTGTGCCCAGGGGCAGCTCTGGCTCCATGTGGCCGAGTGCTGTGGTGTCCCGAGTTTGAGCACTCAGGGCACTCCAAGACAGGACTGCTTTGCTGTCCCTCATCGAGGTAGACAAGCAAGCAGGGAACCCTGAGAACGGTCTGTCCGGGGTGGGGGTAGGGTCCCTTTAAGCATGGAGTTCAGTTAGTCTCAGCCCCACACACTAAGTCCTAACCTGATGCCCTGCCGGCACTGGTTCCGGCCTGCCTTAACTTTGGTTCAGGATCCACTCAGTGTGGATGCGCTATTTCAAAATAGCAAAACGCTATTTCGAAATAGTTTTTGTGTGTAGATGCGTTAATTCAAATTAGCTATTTCAAATTAAGATAACTCGAATTAACGCTGTAGTGTAGACGTACCCTAGTAAACTAATTTGGCTACCCCCTGAAGTTGTGTCTGAAGCCCTTCTCCTTTGTCTACCTCACTGAGGGACAGAAAAGCCTTTTCGCTGCCTGCTCTGGTTGTCCTTGAGGAAACCACATCACTCCAGCTATGGAGCTGGACCTGCCTCCAAGCAGTCTCCGGCTCTTAGACACTATGCTGCACCTCTGGCTCCAGTTACTGCAGGCTGCCCTTGTGACTCTGTGGGAACAGAACCCCCAGCTCATTGTGGAGCACCTCCTCTCCTCTCTCCATGCTCTGCTCATGCAGCTCAGTCCCTCCTGCCCTTCCCTGTACACCAGTGTCTCTTAAACTTTTTAAAACCGAGGAACACCAAACAATTTTTTTTATGGGGAACACCAAGGATTTTTTTGTTGAGCAAAAAAAAGGCTTGCCCCTTTAAGGGCAGCCATATGAACTTTGTTCTCTCCGTGTATGGTGACCATATTTTCTGAACCAAAATTAGGGACACATTAGTCACACCCCCTGATCTCTGTTAACCATGCCCCTGACTCTCGGGGTCAAGATGGAAACATGATGGAAACAGTAAAAGGTATCGTGTGATCCTCTCTAAGAACTTTTCCTACCATCCTCTTACCAATAGGAATGAGTTTGGCCCCCACTGAACCCCCCTCATGCCACTATCCTGTAATTGCATTAACCCAATTTGTATCACATTAACTGGGGGGAGGGAGGGAGGGGAATGTTCACTCCAAGATTTTCCTCCCATTAGCAGAATGAATTTTGTGGTGTGCATTAGTATTGAGTTCCTGTGGCTTGTTTGGATGTGCCACTGTGGCACCCAAATTATTAATAAATATCTTATAAACCTCTACCTTTTCCCTTTGCTGCCCTGTCTCCTCCCCTTACTCAATCAGCTCCCCTGGTGCCTGCTGCCCCCCAACCCCTCATCCTCCTCTGCTGTCCTGACTCCTGCCCTTCTCACTGCCCTCAGCCCTCATGGGACCTGCCCCCCTGCACCAGTCCTTCTCTCTCCCTATACACACTCCTCCAGTATCCCCACTCTGGTTATGTGTAGCTACCCCTCCTCATCTCCTCTCCTAACACCTTCCTCTACACACCTGCCCAGCCTCTCTCCTCTGGTGATGGTCCCTCCCCTGCAGGTGTCTGCCCTTCTGCTTCACCCCCAGAATCCCCTGGCACCTGCACCTTCCCTTACCCCTACACCCTCTTGGTGGCTCCTCCTACCCTCACTGCCCCTGACCCCCTTGCCCTCTTTCTGATGCCCATCCCCTCACCATCCTCTGCCCCAGTTCCTCTCATGCCCCTCTGTGCCCTCACACATGACTTGCTCCATCCTCTACTTCCTCATGCCCACCCCTCCTTTCAACCCTTCTCCCAGCACCTCCCCCTTCCCTTCCTCTCTCTTGCCCCAATGCCTCTCCCTTCCCCTCTCCTCTCCATGTCCCCTCCACCCTCCTAACCCACTGACACCTCCCCTCCCTCCCCCTGCCCTTTTCCTAATTATCTCCACTTGGCCCCCTGGCATTTGTCTCTCCTACACCCTGCCCCTTGGTGCCTCCCCTTTCTTCTCCTGCCCTGCTCCCCTCCCCTCAGCACAAGCCACTTCCTCTTCCACCTCTTTCCCCCTAGTTCTCTCCATGCTCCTCCCCCACCTTTTGCTTTCCAGTTTGCAGGGCTGGAGTCTGTGATCGGGCCCCAGAAGTCCCCACAGGCCCGGCTCCAGCTGCTTCTGGGACAGGACTCTTTGCTGGGCCTGAAGCTGGGACACCTGTGGTACTAATTTTAGTGCAGTCCAGTCCCTACACCAGCTTTGGCTCCCATTAGGAGGAGCGTGGGGGGGAGGGGAGTAACCCCTCACCCCTCTCCCCTCCAGACCTGGCTTGCAGAGCATGGTAGAGCGAGTGGGTCCGTGCACTGCCGCTCCCCCAGCGGGAGGGGGGGGAAGGGGCAGGGGAGAAAGGGCTGTGCACAGAGCATATCAGCTGAGCCCGAACGTACCCAGCTCTGCAGCACTCCAGCCAGGTTCTGCGTGCTCCCTGCCAGGACTCTGGCGGCATCTCCCAGGAGCGACTCTCCGGGTTTGACCCCCAACCAGTGCCCCTCCCTCTCCGGCAGTGGTGGCGGCTGCCTGTGGATGGAGGAGGCCGGGCTGGTGGCCGCGCACGGCGGAGGCATGCCCTTTAACCCAGGGGAGGCAATGCCTTTCCTTGCCTCTTAAACCAGCCACCCATGGTAGAAGTACTTGCAAGATAGAGACCATAAAGGCTGAGGGTGGAGAGTGGTGGAATAGATTTATCTATAACACACAATTTAAAAAAATACCACTTCAATGACAGCATAATTGAGCATATACAGTAGTTCATTTTCATTTGTAGTTAAATTTTGAGTATTTCATACTAGGAATGTAATAGTATAGTCGATTAACTGATTAATCATTAAGCAAAAGCTTAGAGGTTAATGCTATAAACTACACGCATTTCTCTTCCCTCAGCCCCGCAAGTAAATTTTTTAGCAGGGTGTCCAGCAACCCTGTTGAGTTCTGGCTTGTGCTGGTTACAGGACCTACCCCTGCTGTGACTCTGCATTTAAAGTTTATTAGGAGCCAGGCGGCCCGGTTCAGTTCTGGCTTGTGCTGGGTCCAGGAGCTCAGGCCCCCTTCCCCCTGGCAATAAAAAACAGGGTTTTATATTGGCTTCCCATGCAGACCAGCTCCCGCCTTGCACCCTGCACTGCTGCCCCTAATACAGAGGCAGCAGCACAGTGGCAGAGATCTCCTTGAGAGTGGGGCTGGAGTGCACTGGCTGCTTGGCCTTGCCCCCGGAGACTATAGACTAGTTAAGTAACTGATAAGAATTCATGAAGTTAATCGACTGTTGAATTAACCGATATTTAACATCTCTGTTTCATACATATTTTACTGCACATATAAAATCGTTGCTGGAAAATATAATTATCAGAAGAAAATACATTGACTGCCTCTGTCTTATTTTCAGATGGGTACCTTTAAAGCACATGATGGTGAATATTTTTTAGAACCTTTGATGAAAACAGAGGGAGATCAATATGAAGATGATCATAACAAACCGCATCTTATATACAGACGTGGAGATTTAAAAAATGACATTTATCAGAAATCCCATAAACTTTGTGAAGTTTCAGGTTAGTTATACTTTGATTTCTGATGTGTCTATTCATTATGGTTTTTAGTGTTTTTAATAAATTGTATATTTACAAATATTTTTTCCTTAATACTATTAATGACTACCTTTGCATTGAAACCTTGGAATGGATTTTATTTATTTGTTTTACATAGACCTAGCAAACATTGGTGAAAAACAAATGTCCCACTTTTAGTGTAAGAATAAATTTGCTTGCAAAAATATGCCTCAGTCCTTTAAACACTTATGCACATGCTTTATTTTTCACAACAATTGTTGCATGGATTACATTTTTGCAGGATCAGATACATATTTGCCACTTAAGTATAGACTGACACACACACACACAAAAAGAAATTGACTGCAAACAAATCTAAAAAGTAATACATTAAATCTTCCTATCCTGTAATATAGTGTATTATCTAGTATTTACTATTAGTATAGGCATGGATGTTCTTATTATTTACATGTTTAAATATTTTATATTCATATTACATAGTCATTCTATATTAATATATTAAAGTTGAGAAACAGAAAGGGGGTACCTGAGGAGCTTAGAATTAGGATATGTCACAACACAATTTAGGAGTAGGGATGTGAAAGGTCAACCGGTTAACCGGTAAGAATCACCCTTAATGGGTCGGGGCTGGAGCAGCTTCCTGTCCACTGCTGGCAGGAGGCTGCTCCAGCCCCAGGGAGCCCGCCACAGACAAAGGCTGCTCTGATCTTTTAGAGCAGCCCCTGTCCATGGCAGACCTGGGTGCACCATAGACAGGGGCTGTGCTGACTTGGCTGGAGCAGCCCTTGCCTATGGCGGGGGAAGAGGATGGAAGCACTCCAGACCAGTCCTTTAATTGGTTAACTAGTTAAACATCACATTTAACAGGTTAGCCAATTAAATGGTATTTTACATCCCAATTTAGGATGATTTACTTGAATATGAAATAGGAAAAAGGACTACTAATAGCATACGGACAACTAATGGTGTAGAACAATGCTTTTATACAAAATTACATAGTCATGGGTAAAACTGGAAGGCACCATGAGAAGTCATCTAATTCAGTCTCCTGTACTTATAGCAGGACTAAGTATTACTAGACTATCCCTGAGAGGCATTTGTCTAACCTGCTCTTAAAAATCTCCAATGATGGAGATTCTATAGCCTCCCTAGGCAATTTATTCCAGTGTTTAACCGTACTGATAAGTAGGAAGTTTTTTGTAATGTCCAACCAAACTGGTCTTGCTGTAATTTAAGACTATTGTTTCTCATCCTGTGTCAAAGATTAAAGACAGTTTTTCTCCTTCCTCCATGTAACAACCTTTTACGTACTTGAAAACTGTTATCATGTGCCCCCTTAGTATTCTGAAGACTAAACAGTTTTTTCAATCTTCCCTTGTAGATCATGTTTTTTAGATCTTCGGTCATTTTTGTTGCTTTTCTGTGGACTAGCTCCTATTTGTCCACATCTTTCCTGAAATGTGGCACTCAGAACTGGATACAATATTCCAGTTGAGGCCTAATTAGCACCAAGTACAGTGGAAAAAGTACTTATTGTGTCTTGCTTATAACACTCCTGTTAATACATCTCAAAATGAGGAAGCGGGAGAGGGAGCAGGGGCAGCAGGGGTGGGAGGAGGAGCGGGAGCTGGGGCAGCCGCAGGAACCGGAGCAGGAGGAGGCAGGAACTGGTCCACCAGGGTCTGGAGGTGGCCTCTGAGGCCACGGCCCTGCTCCTCCAGCGCATCCACACTCTGCTGGCGCAGCCGAAGGTCCTCCCGGACCCAGTGCTCCTGGTTGCGGAGCAGCTGCTCCATGAACCGGAGGTGCTGCCGCTGGTAGTCCTCCTCATTCCTGGCACGCCTGCTGGCCTGGGTGCAGGTGGCTGTTGCAGGCGGGGTGGTGAGCCCTGCAGTCCCAGGTGCTGCTGCTGTGGTGAAACAAGAGCAGCGGTCAGTTCTGTCTGGGGACAAGGTGGGTGAAACCCAGCCCCCCTCTGCAAGGCCAAGGTTCCTGCATGACACCCAGCTGCTGCTCCATGGTGGGCAAGGCCCAGGCGCACGGTCCCTGGGCTCCCTCTCCCCCCCCCCACCCCTCCGTACACATAAGGGGAGCATGATGGTACTCACAGGTGGAGGCCTCCCTGGCCTCGGACGACACAGGAGATGTGGTCTGTGGGGTTCCTCGGGGGTCCTGGGTAGGCTCCCGGCAGGCTCCTGGCTCGCGGCGTCCTCCGGCTCCTCCTCCTCGGTGTCCAGGACGGGTCCCTCTGCCCCGGGGTCGATGACCACCCAGGGGGCATGGACGGCGTGAGCCCCCAGGATGCGGTCCAGGGCCTGAAAGTGGGGGCAGGCCTCCGGGTTGGCCCCTGGCAGGCAGGCCCAGGAGTAGGACTGCTGCAGGTCCTTTATTTTACAGCAGACCTGCTCCCAGGTCCGCTGGTGGCCTCTGGCGGCCAGGCTGCCAGCCATGCGGCCGTAGACAGCTGCGTTCCTGTGGCTAGTGCGGAGATCATGGACGTTAGAGGCTTCTCCCCAAATCTTGATGAGGTCCACGATCTCCGCAGTAGACCAAGCGGGTGCCCGCCTCTTGCGGCCCTGAGCAGGCTCCTGGGAGCCGCCAGGCTGGTCCCGGGAAGAGGGGGAGGGCTGGGTGGCATCGGGTGGCTGGCTCATGGCGTGCCAGGTGCAGGGTCTGCTGGCTGGGTGCTGGTAGGCTTGCAACTGGCACAAACTGTGTAGCCAGCCCGTGGCCCTTTAAGGGCTCCGGGGCCAGGAGGGGGGCAGACAAGTTTCCCTGGTGTTGGCCAGAGTGGCCACCAGGGCAAGCTGGGAAGGGTTAGCCTCCCACTAGTTCGAATTAGGCGTTAGTCCTCGTAGAATGAGGTTTACCTAGTTCGAATTAAGCGCTCCGCTAGTTCGAATTAAGTTCGAACTAGCGGAGCGCTAGTGTAGCGCCTATCAAAGTTAATTCAAACTAACGTCTGTTAGTTCGAATTAACTTTGTAGTGTAGACATACCCTCTCTTATCTTCTACATATCTGCAAATTGATTGCTTAAGTATTTGCTCCATTATTTTTCTGGGTATTTAAGTTAAGTTTCACTAGTCTACAATTCCCTGGGTTTTGCTTTTGTAGTATAAGGTAAATTTTTCAACAGCTATGGGCATAGCCATGCATGAATCTTTATGGTTCATTAAAGCTCCAACATGATGTAATGGGGGAAAAGATACCTGCAACTACCCTCGAAGTACAACATCTAGAGTAGACCAAGGACTGGGATTAGAAATAATTTATTTGTGATTGTAGGTAATAATAAACTATAATTCCAAACATCAATATACTATTATCAAAGTGCCATTTTAGAAGTATTTCTCAGTGTATCTAACAGTTTAAATCTATTGACATAACAGATGCCTTTCTTGTGCTTTTTAATATGAGCATAAGGGCTTTGTTCCTATGACTTCAAAAATAAATACATGTGTGCAGCCTCATAGTAGAAAACTGGAGCAAGTAGTTTGTTTGGTTTGACCTGGCATTGAGAAGCATCCTATTTAATGAATTCTTCATCTTTGATGAGACTGAAACAAATGTGTATTCATTCTGGTTTCACACACACACACACACACACACACACACACACACACACACACGTAAAACTGAAAATTCACAATTACCAACCCTACCTTCTCCTTTCATGATTAAATATTTGAAAATATCAATTCTCTGAAAATGTTTAATGGTGTGGTTTTAGTATTTTGTGTTTGTGATTTTAATCCTGGAAAATGCTTATCACATACTAGTTGCTGAAATCTTATTCTATATCACAGATTTAATTAGTAAGATCAGGTGTTAAAAAAAACCCTAAAATGGCTCAGCATTTAGAAATTGCAAGATAATAGACAACAAATACCATACACATGCTTATTGTGTTGTTTGGATGGTTGTGTTGATTTATATCTGCTGTGGTTGTACTGGAAGACTTTTGCTGGGGGTAGATCATAGAATCCTAGAACACTAGAACTGGAAGGGACCTTGAGAGGTCATCGAGTCCAGTCCCCTGCCCTCATGGCAGGACCAAGCACCATCTAGGTCATAGATGTCTGTCATATATATCTCCAATGATGGAGATTCCACAACCTCCCTAGGCAGTTTATTCCAGTGTTTAACCACCCTGACAGGAAGTTTTATGGGTATATGTGTGAATTGCAGTGAGAAGCTATGTGTGGGGTTACTGTGTGTGCTGATTGCGGTATTGCATGTAGGTGTAGCCCAGTAGGGCTCTGGGAGGGGCTTCTCCCCCTCTGGGTCAATGGGTGGCCTTTCCGCCCCCCTATAGTATGTTGTGTTGTTCTGTGAAAGTTGTTTGGATTTGTGTGAGTGTGTCATGGCGTATGCACACCCCATCCCTTGAGGTGCGGGTATCCAGAGGTGTGGACACTGCCTGGTCCACTGCCAGGTTATCAGCTACCTCTATCAGTCTGTACCAATGGTCCTTAGTCCAGGGCAGTAAAGCCTAATGGCTACAATCTATAAGGGTAGCCCTCTGATCAGGGCAGCACAGCCCAATGGCTAGAATCTATGGGTATGTCTACACTACCACCCTAATTTGAACTAGGGTGGTAATGTAGGCAACCGGAGTTGCAAATGAAGCCCGGGATTTGAATTTCCTGGGCTTCATTTGCATAAAGCCGGGCGCCACCATTTTTAAATGTCCGCTAGTGCGGACTCCGTGCCGCGAGGCTACACGCGACACGGACTAGGTAGTTCGGACTGCTCCAATCCTGGAGGGCCCACCACAGGCAGCTCCTTTTGGTGGCTGGCCCGCCTGGCTCCTCTGCCACAGGTTATGTGCTGGCTCCCTGTGGAGGCTTCAGTACATACTGCAGAGCTCACAGAGAAGTCTCCCCAGGAGCGGGGCTGGCAGCCCCTGTCAGCTCTGTTCCTAGGGAGGCTTTGCTGCGCGCTCAGCCGTATAAAGCTTATTTAAGCTTATTTAAGCTTTATACTGCACAGCTTGTCATGCGTGTAACTGCTAGGGATTTTAGCAGTTACATGGTTCCATTTTTAAATGACTTTGTACATCCCTGGTTGTGGCCTGGGGCAGGGGATTAGAGTGCAGGGTCTGGGAGGGAGTTGTGAACTGGAGCAGGAGTGCAGGAAGCGGTACAGGTATTTGGGTTGTCACTGGAGGTAGGGGATGGGGTGAGGAAATTGTGACCTGAAGGGGGAATGCAGGAGGAGATGCAGGGTCTGGGAAGGGGTATGAGTGCAGGACTGGGGGTGCAGAGGTGTGGGTTAGTTGAGGGAGGAGTGCAGGAAGTGGGGCAAAGGGTTGGGGGGAGGGAGCAACTGGGATGCAGAGGCTTGCTCTGGCTGAGAGCCACTTACCTGGGCGGATCCCAGCCAGCAGTGCAGCAAGTTCCTTAGTAAGGGTACATCCACACTACAGCGTTATTTCAAAATATCTTATTTTGAAATAGTTATTTCGAAATAAGATATTTCAAAATAACACGTCTACACACAAAATGCATTTCAAAATAGCGTTTTGCTATTTCGAAATAGCGCGCCCACACTGAGTGGATGTTGAATCGCATTTAAGGCCGGCTGGAACCAGGTCTGGCAGGGCATCAGATCAGGAGTTACTTTGTGTGGCTGCTGCCTGAGGCTATCTGAGGTGTGTGCTACAAGGGATCCCCTCGGACAGTCAGTTCTCAGGTTTTCCTGCTTGCTTGCCTACCTCGATGAGGGACAGCAAAGCATTTTTTTCTCTGCGTGCTCTGGTTGACCTCACTCGGAACACCACAGCACTCTGTAACATGGAGCCAGAGCTGCTCCTGGGCACTCTGGTGCTTCTCTTGGACCCATTGCTGCAAGCTTGGCTGCACTTTCTGCAGGCTACCATACGGGAGGTCCATCGGGCGTGCTGTCAGTATCCAGGAGGTCCTGCAGGAGAGCTTCCACCCAGACTAACAGTCTCCCTGGTCTGCTTGTGCCTCATTCCTCCCTAACGTCCTTCCACTTACTCCTCCCTAAGCCCCCTAACATTCATGAAACACACATGGCCCCTGCAACTTCTCTGGGCATGGAAGGCAGGAACCCTTAGGGTAAGTCTAGACTATATGCCTCTGGCGACAGAGGCATGTAGATTAGGCTACCCGGCATAGAAAAATTCAAATCCCGGGCCATTTAAATAATCACTGCTTCATTTAAATTTAAATGGCTGCCGCGCTGAGCCGATCAGCTGTTTGTCGGCTCAGCGCGGTAGTCTGGACACTCTGCGGTAAACATCAAATGCATTTGTCGACCGCCCCAGTAAACCTCATCCCAGGAGGCATACCTGGGAGGTCGACAAATGCCTTTGATGTCGACCGCGGAGTGTCCAGACTACCTCGCTGAGCCGACAAACAGCTGATCGGCTCAGCGCGGCAGCCATTTAAATTTAAATGAAGCGGCGATTATTTAAATGGCGCTTCATTTTCCTATGCCAGGTAGCCTAATCTACATGCCTCTGTCGCCAGAGGCATGTAGTCTAGACGTACCCTAAGGGTCCCTGCCTTCCATGCCCAGAGAAGTTGCAGAGGCCATGTGTGCTTCATGAATGTTGCAAGCCTGGGGGCAGGAGAGGTACTTCACATGCTGCCTGTCCTGTAAACAGGCAGCTCCTATTGGCTGGAAACTGGCCAATGGGAGCTGCAAGATTATTCTAGGAGTGGAGGCAATGTGAGAAGCCTCTCCCCCCAGGCTCCCAGCATTCACAGAAGCAAATGGCCCTGCAACCAGCTTTTCTGAGAGCTGAGTGATGGTGGGGCAGGCTGGGAGCTGGCTGAGGCTTCTGCGAGCTAGATCCAGTGACTCATTGTGGCCTGTGGGCCATATTTTGCCTGGTCCTGATCTATGCAGTTTCCCTCATACAGTCAATTAAATTGTTGTAAATAGATTAGCTGTGTGTAAGGGTGGTGATTTACTTCTAATCTCACAGTAATCTAGGACTCTTGGTAGGGTACCAGCTTGGTTAGACTGGATGGACTGGATGCTATTGCTGCAAATGGTGTCTGGTCTGTCTGGTCTGGAAAAGTTGGCAAACCTAACTCTCAGCATGACATAGTTATATGCCTTAATATAACTGTACACTTAATTAGTGTAATTTATAAAGTCAAAATGGCTGAGAACTTTAAAATGGTATGATAACAGACTTCAAAACCAAGTAATTTGGTTATACTCTGAACCAAAAGAGCTTGGTCATGCTTGTAGCTACTACCATTGATTGCTTCACACTTACTAAAAAGATATAGGCTTCAGAGTGACACAGTGACTCTCCTAGAATCCTATTAGGTGGATTTTAAACTTGGAAGTAGAAAGTATAAGGTAAAAACTCTGTTTATTCATGAATTTTACGGGCAAAAATAGATAATTACGATCATATAGTCTAAACTGTATTACATATCCCATAGAAATGGTTTTTCTGTATATCTATTTTGTTTAAAGTTACTTAAAAATATGGTGGTATGCATTGTTTGGTATTGTCTATAAGGTAGTTTCCATAATTTGGAAAATCATGGAAATATCAATCCTTAAATTATTCCTTATATAAAAAAGCGCGAGTTTTAGTCAAAATCATGTTGTTATTATACTGTTATAATTGTTGCGTGCTGATCTGAAATTGCCTTTTATTTTTTTGTCCAGTGTTTGCTTTTGCATGATATTTGTATGAATCCTGATTCTTTCTTAGTTTTAGGAACGACTATAATAAACAAAATTAATGTTTGTATTTTTTAAAATACTACACATTATCCTTTAAATTATGGTCACTGCCATTTCTCTGGTCTGACAGACTTTGCAGTTTTTCTATTTAAATCCACTTTTAACCAAACAGTTGCTGTTTAAATAGGAACTTCGGGTATGTCTACACTACAATGTTAGTTCGAACTAACAGACGTTAGTTCGAACTAACATTCATAGGCGCTACACTAGCGCTCCGCTAGTTCGAATTTGAATCGAACTAGCGGAGCGCTTAGTTCGAACTAAGAAAACCTCATTTTACGAGGATTAAGCCTAGTTCGAACTTACTAGTTCGAATTAAGGGGTGTGTAGCCCCTTAATTCGAACTAGTGGGAGGCTAGCCCTCCCCAGGTTTCCCTGGTGGCCACTCTGGCCAACACCAGGGAAACTCGTCTGCCCCCCTCCCGGCCCCGGACCCCTTAAAGGGGCACGGGCTGGCTACGGTGCCCGTGCCAGGTGCAAGCCTGCCAGCACCCAGCCAGCAGACCCTGCACCTGGCACGGCACAGAGCCACCCACCCGATGTCCCCCAGCCCACCCCCTCTTCCCGGGACCAGGCTGGCGGCTCCCGGGAGCTTGCCCGGGACCGCAAGAGGCGGGCACCTTCCTGGGCTAGTGCGGACATCGTGGACCTCATCCACGATCTCTGCACTAGGCACAGGAAAGTGGCCTGCTAGGGCAGGAGAGCTGCCAGCCTGGCCACCCAGGAGCAGGTTTGCATGATAATCAAGGGGGTCCACTGAGACCCCCGACCCTGAGCCCTGAGCTTACAATGGCCGTCCTGGGTCAGACCAAAGGTCCATCTAGCCCAGTAGCCTGTCTGCCGACAGCGGCCAACCCTAGGAACCCTGGAGGGGATGGACCGAAGACAGTGACCAAGCCATTTGTCTCGTGCCATCCCTCTCCAGTCTTCCACAAACTTTGGGCAGGGACACCACTCCTACCCCCTGGCTAATACCACTCCATGGACCCAACCTCCATGACTTGATCTCACTTCCCTTTAAACTCTGTTCTAGTTGTAGCCTTCACAGCCTCCTGCAGCAAGGAGTTCCACAGGTTAACTATTTGCTTTGTGAAGAACAACTTTCTGTTACTAGTTTGAAGCCTGCTACCCATTCCTTTCCTTTGGTGTCCTCTAGTCCTTCTTTATGGGAACTTTTCTGTACGCACCCTCTCCACTCAACCCCTGCTTTTAGAGACCTCTATCCTGTCCCTGCTCCATCTCCTCTTTTCTAAGCTGAACAGTCCCAGTCTCTGTAGCCTTTCTTCATCTGGGACCTGTTCCCAACCCCTGATCATGTTAGTTGCCCTCCCCTCTCCCAGCCTTTCTCTTCCCCTCTCCCACCTCCTTTTCCCAGTCTCCCCCAGTTTTGTTCAATAAAGACAGATTCCATTTTTGAACACAATTGTCCTTTCTTTTGTACATCAAGAAAAGGGGCTAGGGAAGGGTAAGTGGAAGGAGGTGAGGGAGGAATGGGGCACGAGCCCCCGATGGGGAGGACTGGGCTGGCTCTGTGGGCTTCTGGGGGTGGAAGCTCTCCTGCAGCCCCCCAATTGCCCCCTCTCCTCAGATGGCAGCCTGCGGCAAGTGCAGCCGGGCTGATGGCCGAGTGGTGTGATGTGCCCAGTGTGGGCACTCCGGGCACTCCAAGCCAGGACTGGTTTTCAAGCGGGGCACCCCTGAGAACTGTCTGTCCGGGGTGGGGGTCGGGACCCTTTAAGCACAGCCCTCGGCTAGCCTGAGACAGCAGCTCCACGCTCTAAGTCCTCCTCTGATGCCCTGCCGGCACTGCTTCCGGCTATCCTTAAGCCCTGTTCAGGGTCCACTCAATGTGGACATGCTAGTTCGAATTAGCAAAACGCTAATTCGAACTACTTTTTAGTTCTAGACGCGTTAGTTCGAATTAGCTTAGTTCGAATTAACTAATTCGAACTAAGTTAGTTCGAACTAACTCTGTAGTGTAGACATACCCTTCTAGACTACCGTTAGCATGAGAACGTTTTTCTAATTATATTTGTACTGCTATATTTCATTGTATGGTCCTGCAACACTTTATAAGATTAGCAAGTGCAGAAACATACAGAAGGTATTACTTACAAGTCTGTTATCAAAACTACATTAGAAATCACATTAGAAAAACAACATTAGAAAAAATAGTCTATCTACAATACGTTGAATAAATCATTCAGTTTGGTCAGATTTGCACAACATCTCATTAAAGAACATTCTCAACCCCCCCCCTCAATCCCCCAAACCAGCAACCCCAACCTCATTTCATTCTCTGTCCCTTCCATCAAATCCACAAAATGAAAGGTTCTAGGAAACTAGCTTTGTAAAGGTAATTGTAAGAGTGTGCTGGGAACCAATAGCTGAGCCAGCATGCAAGTCACTTAAACACCAATTAAGTTTCCCTATGGTGGACCTGATGGGGGCCTAATTAGTGGATTAGAATGAGCTGGGGGAGGACTAAAGAGTAAATTGGCCCATTAACATAGGGGGAATAAGAAGGCACAGGCACGAAGTATAGGGAAGAGAGAGAGAGAGAAGGAGACTAGTAGGGTCAGAACCAGGAAGGTTTTCTGGATAGAAAGCTTATTCATCTCAGTAGAGAAAAGAGGAGAAACAGGAGCGGTTTCATAGTGTATGTATTTGTAAGGTAGCGGAAAGAGAAAATGTAAATAACAGTACTGGGTGTTTAGTGGCTGAAGATAGAGCAGAAGTCAGGAGTCAAACAAATATTTCATCTAAATCAGCGATTCTGTAGAGCCTTGTCTGCACACAAACATGGTCCTACAAGTGAGTTTTGAAACTATATAGTTAAATTGATATGTTTGCACATAACCAAATTAAGCTACTTTTAAACCAAAGAATATCTATTCATAATGATACATAACTTAGTACAGTAAGAACTCCCAAAGATATTGCAGGAAACTACCAGATCTGTCACAAATTGGGGATGTGAATAAGTAGTTGACTAGTCGATTAACTGATAAGCCTAGGTTTATCGGTTAATCTAGTCAAATAACTCACATCCCCTCCGCCCCCACTGTTTCTGTATCAGAGGCATCAAGGGCGGGGAGCAGGAGCCAGTCCATGCGGGGAGCTGATTTTTAAACTAGCTTCCATCGCAGACCGGCTTCCATCTGGCATCCAGTGCTGCTGCCTCTGATAGAGCTATCAGTTAACTGAATAGTCAACTAACTGCATGAATTCTTAGCAGTTAGATGACTATTCTGTAGTCCATGGGGTCGGGACTGTCAGCCAGAGCATTCCCAGTTCCATGAGAGTAGGGCTACAGTGCACTGGCTGCCAGCCCTACCCCTGGGAACTATAGAATAGTCGACTAACTGATAAGAATTCATGCGGTTAGTCGACTATTCAATTAACCAATAGCTAACATCCCTATCGCAAATATATCCACTATTTTTCTTGAACTGTAATTCAGTCACATTGTATAACACAGCAGCACTACCGAAAGATTCCTTGAAATTCAACCCCCCGCAAAAACAATGAAACCTTTGGCATCATAGAGAGCAATATTGTTAGTGAATTACTGTAATATAAATTACAGCTGGTCCCCGAGTTATGAACGCATTAACTTACGACCGTTCGTATTTACGAACGAAATCCACACTTATGAACAGTGCGGCCGTACGTAAGTGAATGTAATCCGACTTGCAAACAGATTGTTACGATCTAGTGTTTGGTACGTAACTCATTAGTAAGTCGGGGACTGGCTGTATAGGTTTACCAGATACTTTCACCAAAACTACTGAACATGGTGGGAAAAAAATTGGTTCAGCAAAAAGAAAAAAAAAAAAAAGAATAAAAGAAAAGAAATGCACAAAAAATATACCGGATACCTGGCAACCCTAATGAATTATCCTGAGCATAAATGAGATCGAATTTGGCCCCTGTTGCTTTCATTTAATTTTTTTAATGCACATTTATAAATGTGCAGCTGTGAACAAATATCCCACATCATAACTGAATGTCTCCAATTTAAAATAAAAAGATTTCATACATCAAAACTTAAATTTGCCCTACATTTTCAAAGCATAAGTATGGTAAGCCCCTCAATATACATTTACACTGCAACAAAATCCTTATGCCAATGAATCTCAAAGCCCAGGTCAACTGACTCAGGCTCATGGGGTTTATGTTACAGTGCTAAAAATAGCAGTGTAGACATTCCTACTGGGTTGGCAACCAGGCTCTGAAACCTGGTGAGGGGACTAGGGGTCTCAGAGCCCAGGCTTCAGCCCAAGCAGAAACATCTACACTGCTATTTATAGGCAGTCATTTGATCCAGGCTCTGAAACTCACTGTGTTTTTTTGGCAGTGTAGACATATCTTCCCAGATCAGATCCTTACAGTTCTCAATTTAATATGGGAAGTTTTCTGAAATCTGTCAGAGTCTAATTTTAATAGTATCAGAGGGGTAGCTGTGTTAGTCTGAATCTGCAAAAGCGGTGAGGAGTCCTGTGGCACCTTACAGACTAACTCAACTGGGTATGTCTACACTACAAAGTTAATTCGAACTAACAGCCGTTAGTTTGAATTAACTTTCATTAGCGCTACACAGGCAAACCGCTAGTTCAAACTTAATTTGAACTAGCGGAGCGCTTAATTCGAACTAGGTAAACCTCATTCTACGAGGACTAACGCCTAGTTCGAATTAAGTAGTTCGAATTAAGGGCTGTGTAGCCACTTAATTCGAACTAGTGGGAGGCTAGCCCTCCCCAGCTTGCTCTGGTGGCCACTCTTGGCACAACCAGGGAAATTCTTTTGCCCCCCCTCCCGGCCCCAGAGCCCTTAAAGGGGCACAGTCTGGCTACGGTGCCTGTGCCAGGTGCAAGCCTGCCAGCCCCCAGCCAGCAGACCCTGCACCTGGCACGGCACGAGCCAGCCACCCACTGCCACCCAGCCCTCTGCCTCTTCTCGGGACCAGGTTGGCGGCTCCCAGGAACCTGCCCGGGGCCGCAAGAGGCGGGCGCCCTCCTGGTCTAGTGCGGAGATCGTGGACCTCATCCAGGTTTGGGGGGAGGCCTCCAACGTCCACGACCTCCGCACTAGGCACAGGAAAGTGGCCGTCTAGGGCAGGATAGCTGCCAGCCTGGCCACCAAAGGCCACATGCAAACCCAGGAGCAGGTTTGCATGAAAATCAAGGTGGTCCAGTGAGACCGCCAACCCTGAGCCCTGAGCTTAGAACATAAGAACATAAGAATGGCCATACTGGGTCAGACCAAAGGTCCATCTAGCCCAGTAGCCTGTCTGCCGACAGCGGCTAATGCTAGGTACCCTGGAGGGGATGGACCGAAGACAATGACCAAGCCATTTGTCTCGTGCCATCCATCTCCAGCCTTCCACAAACAGAGGCCAGGGACACTATTTCTACCCCCTGGCTAATACCACTCCATGGACCCAACCTCCATGACTTTATCTAACTTTAAACTCTGTTATAGTTCTAGCCTTCATAGCCTCCATAGCCTTCCACGGGTTGACTATTTGCTTTGTGAAGAACTTTCTTTTATTAGTTTGAAGCCTGCTACCCATTAATTTCATTTGGTGTCCTCTAGTCCTTCTATTATGGGAACTAATGAAGAACTTTTCTTTATGCACCCTCTCCACACCACTCATGATTTTATAGACCTCTGTTATATCCCCCCTCAGTCTCCTCTTTTCTAAGCTGAAAAGTCCCAGTCTCTTTAGCCTCTCTTCATATGGGACCTGTTCCGGACACCTGATCATTTTAGTTGCCCTTTTCAGAACCCTTTCCAAGGCCAAAACATCTTTTCTGGGGTGAGGAGATCACATCTGTACATAGTACTGGAGATATGGCGTACCTTAGTTTGATACTTCCCCTCCTTCTTCTTCCCCTGGCTTCCCGCTTCCAGCTCCCTCCTCCCAGGTTTCCCCCTCCCCTCTCCCACCTCCTTTTCCCAGTCTCCCCAGAGGCTAATCCCCCCCCACCCTCCACTTTTGTTAAATAAAGAGAGTTTCTATTTTTGAACACACGTCTCCTTTATTTTGTACATCAGGAAGGGGGGGTTCGGGAGGGGTAAGTGGAAGGAGGTGAGGGAGGAATGGGGTATGAGCCCCCGATGGGGAGGACTGGGGTGGCTCTGCGGGCTCCTTGGGATGGAAGCTCTCCTGCAGCCCCCCGATTGACCCCCCCCAGATGGCAGCCTGCGGCAAGTGCAGCCGGGCTGATGGCCGAGTGCTGTGATGTGCCAAGTGTGGGCACTCAGGGCACTCCAAGCCAGGACTGCTTTGCTGTCCCTTATCAAGGTAGACAAGCAAGCGGGGAACCCTGAGAACTATCTGTCTGGGGTGGGGGTCGGGTCCCTTTAAGCACAGCCCTCGGCTAGCCTGAGACAGCAGCTCCACGCTCTAAGTCCTAAACTGATGCCCTGCTGGCACTGCTTCCGGCCAGCCTTAACTTCGGTTCAGGGTCCACTCAATGTGGACATGCTAGTTCGAATTAACAAAACGCTAATTCGAACTAATTTTTAGGTCTAGATGCACTAGTTCGAATTAGCTTAGTTCGAATTAACTAATTCGAATTAAGTTAGTTCGAATTAGTGCTGTAGTGTAAACATACCCTTAGTCTATAACGGTATGTCTACACTACCCCGCTAGTTCGAACTACCTCGTGGAATGAGGAGTAACGGTAGTTCGAACTAGGAAGCCTAGTCCGAACTACCTAGTTCATGCTGCGTGTAGCCGCGCGGCACGGGGTTCGAACCAGCCGGGATTTAAAAATGGCGGCCCCCGGCTTATGCAAATGAATCCCGGGAAATTCAAATCCCGGGCTTCATTTGCAAGTGCGGTATGCCTACATTACCCCGCTAGTTCGAACTAGCGGGGTAGTGTAGACATACCCGAAGGTGCCACAGGACTCCTTGCCGCTTTTAATTTTAATAGGTTTTTGTTGATAGTGTTCATTGTATCCAAACCCCCAGCCTCTTGTAAGCTCTTCCTAGTTCTGGAGGAAGAACAACATATGAACATACATGGTGGAGACGCAGTGACCTCTACAGTATTAGAGATTGTCTGGTATGCCAATTCAGTTACATATTGTTTGTATTCCTCTGTCAGAGAGTTTCTCAGAGTGGTCCGTGAAACCACTTTGAGAAACCTGCTAACTGGTCACTCCAGTGTGTATATTTACTGGCATCATGGCCATGGAGCCTCGCGGCACCCACTGACTCTGGTTCATTGTTTGCAGCCTAGGGGAGCTGCAGGAAGTGTTGGCCCAGCCCATGCTACTTCCTGCGGCTCCCCTTGGCTGCAAATGGCAAATTAGAGCCAATGGGAGCTGCAAGATTCTGTGGTGTAGAGCCAGTAAGTAAACACACCTGAGCAGCTGGTTAGCAGATTTCTCAAAGTGGTTTCATGGCTTTGCATAGGAAATTGTATAGTAATTGTCAGGGCCCGCCGAGCTGCGGCGATCCTTGCTTGCCAGACGCGCTGTCCGGTGTTCTGCACGTGCGCAGATTGTTCTGTGCATGTGTAGATCGCCCGAACCTGGCTCTTCCGGGATGTAATCTACTCGCCATGGGTGAATAGATTACATAGATTGTTGAGCCCTGGTAATTTTTCTCTAAGGCTATGTTTACATTACGAGATAAAGTCAAATTTATTAAGGTCAATTTTTAATCCCCTGATTTTGTAAAGTAGAAGGTGCATGTCCTCATTGTGCGCAAGAATTCAATGCAGTTTGAAATAGCCATGCCCAGTAGGGTGGCTAGGTTGACTCTGAGAATGATGCACTGTGGGTAGCTGTTCCACAGTTCCTGTGCCCCTTTGCATTCTGGGTTATTGCCTTATGCTGGAGTATATCCAGAAGATATTGGGTCCACCTGAATGAGGAAGAATCTCAGGAGGCCATAAACATACTCTTCTGCGAAGTACTTGAATTGAGTGACTAACAAAGGCCGATGGCCTTAGATCCTCTGGACACAGTGGAACGCTGGTTCTTGTGCTGTCAGACAAGTATAGATTGGTGGTACCGCATAGTTATACAGGTTTGGGATGATCAGCAATGGCTGCAAAACTTTTGCATGCATAAGGCCACTTTCATGAAAGTTTGTGAATTGCTTTCCTCTGCTCTGAAGTACAAGAATATCAGAATTAAACCCATTCTGACAGTGGAAAAGCGAGTGGCAATTGCCCTGTGGATGCTTGTAATGGCAAACAGCTACTGGTCAATTGCTTTGGGAAAGAAGAGGCATATTTGCAGTGATGATCCAGACTATCCATTTGCCTCATTTGTGTTCTGGAATGATTGCCTCGGCTCCTTTATTTTTACGGGGCACTGCTGAGCATCCCAGGCATATCCTTTCTCCTCCATGTCCTTTGCAATCTTGGCATATATATTTGTGTTCCTTTTGCTGGTTTCTAGTTCTGCAAGAACAGCTTCTCTCCCCACACAGCAATGAGGTCCAGGATCTCCTGCATACTCCATACTGGTGCTCGTCTGTAACCCTAGGAACTGCCTGCTCTGAGTACTGCTCACCATGCTGGCCACACAAGAAATGAAATTAAAATTTTCCCAGTGCTTTTCCTGTTCACCTGGAGAGCAGTAGAGTTGAAAGTCCTGGCCATAGTGGTCACCACGGGGCATCATGGGACACTTCTTGAAGGCCAAAAACTGAATTTTGCAGCAGTGTCTGTACTACCATAAAGTCAACCATGCAAAGCTGAATTTAGTATTACTTCTCATGGAAAGCAGGAGTACTGAAATCGACTTTAACGGCCCTTAAAATTGACGTAATAGGCTTGGTGCTGTGGACTCATTGTTTAGAAATTCAACCTAATATTGCTAAGTTTGACCTACACTCTCAGTGTGGACCAGGTATAAGATGTGAACATAAATTGTAGTTGAGTGCTTTTACAAATATTAGGAGCAATGTTATACATTTGGAACCATATTCTGACATCCTTACTCTCACTGAATACTTTTTTACACCATATATACATGCACCAATCTCAATGGTACTCCTCATGGAATAGGACACAGGTTGAACCTCTCTAAGGGTATGTCTACACAGGAAAGTTATTTTGAAATAACAGCCCTTATTTCGAAATAACTTTACTAGGGTGTGTCTAGACTACATGGCTCCGTTGATAGAGCCATGTAGATGAGTTTACTAGACATAGCAAAATGAAGCAGTGATTTAAATAATCGCTGCTTCATTTACATCAAAATGGCCACCGCGCTGTGCCGATCAGCTATTTGTCGGCACAGCGTGGTAGTCTAGATGGGGATCAGCTGACCCCAGAACCCTTTGTCGTCAGATCCTGTAAGCCTCGTTTCACGAGGCATAAAGGATCTGACGATAAAGGGTTCTGGGGTCAGCTGACCCCCGTCCAGACTACCGTGCTGTGCCGACAATCCACTGATCGGCGCAGCATGGTGGCCATTTTGATGTAAATGAAGCTGTGATTATTTAAATCGCTGCTTCATTTTGCTATGTCTAGTAAACTCATCTACATGGCTCTATCAACGGAGCCATGTAGTCTAGACACACCCCTAGTGTCTACACAGGCAAACTGCTATTTCAAAATAAATTCAAAATAGCGGACGACTTATTTCAAATTTGGGAAACTTCATTCTACGAGGACTAACGCCAAATTCGAAATAGCTATTTTGAAATAAGTGCTGTGTAGACACTTATTTCGAAATAGGGGGCCTCCAACCTTCCCAGGGTGCCCTGGTGGCCACTCCAGCCTCAACCAAGAACACTGCTCTCCCTCCCCCCTCCCCGGAGCCCTTAAAGGAGTAGACTCTGGCCACAGTGCTTGTGCCAGCTCCAAGCCTGCCAGCCAAGAACCAGTAGTCAGTGCCCCTGACCAGTGGCCTCAACACATGAGCCAGCAAGCCACTGGCAGCCAGCCCTCCACTGCTCCCCAGGAGCAGTCTGTCAGCTCCCAGGAGCCTGCCAGGGCCCGGCAAAGGTGGGCACCTTTCTGATCCAGAGAGGAGATCATGGACCTTATTCAGGTTTGGGGGAGATGCCCCAAACATCCATGATCTCTGCACTAGATGGAGGAACATGGCCGTCTATGGCTGGATAGCTGCCAGCCTGGCCACCAACGGTCACATGCGAACCAGGAGCAGGTTCGCATGAAAATAAGGTTGGTGCAGCGAGACCCCCACTCCTGAGCTCTGAGATTACCCTCCCTCTTCTTCCCCTTGCTTCCCCCTTCCAGCTCCCTCCTCCCAGGTTTTCCCCTCCCCTCTCCTACCCTCTCTCCTTCTCTCTCCCATCTCCTTTCCCCAGTCTCACCTCCCCCTAGTTTTGTTAAATAAAGACAGTTTGTGTTTATGAAAAAACATGTATTTTATTTGACATCAGGAAGGGGAGCAGTGTGTGTGGGGGGGTAAGTGGAAGGACATGAGGGAGGAATGAGGCACAAGCCCCCAGTGAGGCAGACCAAGGAGGCTCTCAGTGCTCCTCGGGTGGAAGCTCCCCTGCAAGGCCTCCTGGATACTGACAGCCCCCCGATGGACCTCCCGGATGGCAGCCTGCAGAAAGTGCAGCCAGGCTCACAGCAACGTGTCCAAGAACAGCACCAGAGTGCTTAGGGACAGCTCCAGCTCCATGTTGCAGAGTGCTGTGGTGTCCTGAGTGAGGTCAACCAGGGGACTCAGAGACAAAATGCTTTTCTGTCCCTCATCGAGGTAGGCAAACAAGAAGGGAAACCTGAGAACTGGCTGTCCGGGGGGGTCCCTTTAAGCACATGCCTCAGACAGCCTCAGGAAGCAGCCGCAGAAAGTAACTCCTGACCTGATGCCCTGCCGGACCTGGTTCCAGTCGGCCTTAAATGCGATTCAGCAGCCACTCAGTGTGGACGCGCTATTTCGAAATAGCAAAACGCTATTTCGAAATGCATTTTGTGTGTAGACGCGTTATTTCGAATTAACTATTTCGAAATAGCTTATTTCGAAATAATGCTGTAGTGTAGACATACCCATATCTAGTACTCTCTGGTCCGGCAACACCCGTGGTCTGTCATGATTTTAGTTAGCCAGATGTCTACTTACCATGGATATGGCCAAGTTTCCCACAGTCCCATAAAGTTTGTTTATAGCCATCGGACCTAGTGCTCAGTGTTCTGTGCTGTTATTTAGTTCTAATTTACCCCTGACTGTATATGAGAGCCCAATAAGCAATGGAATTGTTATAATGCCACTAGACAATGTTGACCTCCCATGGTTCAGCAAGTTCTCTGGTTCGAGACCAGTCAGGTACTTAGGGTGCCGGACTAGAGAAGTTCAACCTGTGCTACTAAACATGGGTCTCTTGTTAGAGTACCCTAACCGCCATGCTATGGCATATTCTGTAGCAGGGCACCTTGTTTCTTCTGTTGATGCTGTTCCACTGTGTTTAAATAATTAAATATGCATTGGGCCTAGAGCCAGGTGCAAGAGTGACACCAGCTCAAACTTAGACGTGAAAGTCCCTTTGAAGGCAAAATGTAACCCATGTCCTTTTCTTTGGTATTTCCCAGTGGCTTTTATGAATCCCATTATCTGGGGCCTTTCTCTTCTCATGTATTGCATAGGAAGTTTTAGGGCATGTCTGAACTTCAAGATGAGGTGTAATTCCTAGTCTGAGGAGATATACCCATGCTGGTGCTGATCACACTAGCCCTAGTAGCACAAGCAATAGAAAAGGTTAGGACCCTTGATCATGTACCCATCTGAGACTCTAGAGACATAGTTAAGTGACATGTGTCTCTCATACCATATATGCTGTTACGGCTACACTCTATTTTTGAAGCATAGCAGAGTTAGCATGGGTACGTCTCGTCAAACTGGGGGATTGGGGCACAATGAAATTCAGGCCTCTAATTAAATACAAAAAACTATGTTTAAATGACAATAAGGACATAAACGTTTTTTAAAGAGTAAAAGAAAAACAAAATCACTGTAATTACTTGAGTTATGTCCTCAGTGTCAACCTTGTTTATACACTTCCTGGCTTTTGTTGGTTTGTGTCACAATTTTACTATTTAAATGTAATTTTTTGTATTTAATGTTCCTGTTTTATTTTAAAGAAAAACATTCCCAACTCTTTCATGGAAGATTATAAAACATACCTTATTTACCTGAAGAGACCAGAACTGGTACCTTTTCAGTCTTTCAGGTAAACACAAATGTAAGCAACATTTTTGTTAATGTATTATATATATTTATTTATCTAAAGTTATGTTATTTATTTGATTATACAGAACAGTTTCTTCTGAAGTGCTTAAATATTTGATAAAGACTGATTGTTAATGTTTTAAATATATATATATATATATATATTTGCTCAGAACATGAGACGTCCTTTTTTGTCATGTAAACATACTGTTTGTTTTGACATTTAATCCATTTTAGGCAGTATATTTGAAAAGCAGCACCTATGCATGCATGAACATTTTGGTTTGTTCTATAGTACCAGAATCATTCAGAATATATTATGGGCTAATGAACATTGTGGGTAGAGTATAGAACCAAAAGTATGGTGAGAGGAATTCTGGCTGTTTGTGTTCTGGAGGGGCACTGCAATTTCTTCACACTTTGGAAGTATAGATTATGAACTCTTACTCCATGAGCTAGCTTAACATATTTGTCTGAGGGGGACAGAAAGGGAAGGGCAATGACCTCAGTTTCGCATGATCTTTCCAACAATCTTTGATGAGACTAGTGGAGTTTTCTTGGAACAGTCTTTGTGCTTGAGGAGCGCAACTGGGGGAAGGCTCCACAACCTGCACCGTAGCTATGTATTATTTTGTCCTCTCTTTCTTCCTCCTCTGTGTGTCTTGTTTCTATGACTCTTTCACATATGTTTTTGGTCCTGCTGCAATTAATCTGTGCTTTTGCAGAACCCCTTTGAACATATGCAGCTAGAGTGCGGGCAGAAGCAGCAATTGGGTAGCAGTTCTGAGATCTTTCTTGTTTTGTGCTATACGTGTTTGCCCTAATGATGAGTGTAGCTATTAAAAGTTGTCATGTCTACGCCAGCATTGTATTAGATTTCCCCATTAAAATGAGGTTTGTACAAGTGAACATCACATTGTCCTTGGCCTTCTAGCTTGTAAGTTTGAATTTTAAAACAATTTGTATTCTAAAAAGTATACAGTATAGTATATCTCTTTCCCATGTTTGGGCCAGGGACAATGTTTTTGCTCTGTGTTTCTATGGCACTTAGCACAATAGGGTCATCGTCTATGTTGATTAGGGCACTTACACACTATAAGTGCGTCTAGACTACATTCCTCTTTGGAAAGAGGAATGTAAATGAAGGAAATCAAAAATGAAAATGAAGTGCAGGTTTACAAATCTCGTGCTTTATTTGCATAATTGCGTCCAATCACTTTTTCAAAAAACGTTATTTTGAAAAAAAAAGTAGTCTAGACACAGTTCTTTCGGAAAAAAACTCTTTTTCGAAAGCACCCTTATTCCTGAAAAAATTAGGTTTAGATTGCTTTTTTTCAAAATAATCTTTTTTTGAAAAAGCAATCATGCAAATGAAGCATGGGATTTGTAGATCTGCGCTCCATTTGCATTTTTTATTTCCTTCATTTGCATTCCTCTTTCGAAAGAGGATTGTAGTCTAGACACATCCTATATGAAAAAAAAGGCATTTCTTACAATGAGAGACAGAATGGCTCCCTGGATGATTATCTGCTCTGTTCATTCCTTCTGTTTATTTGCTCTGGGGCACCTGGCATAGGCCACTATTGGAAGACAGGATATTGAGCTAGATGTACCTCTGGCCTTATCTACTAGGGCAGTTTTTATGACACCAAATATAGGGCAGCTGTATACCAGTGTTTTGTAAATATCCAATTTGATATTCCTGTTTTAAGCTTTCCTAACTAATATTTTTATGGTTATATTGCTTGATTTTGGAAAAAGACTAAATATTACAACTTTGTCAATTTGTTTATTTTGTGCTGTCTTTATCCTTATTCTCTTTAAGTTTAGAAACTGCATGCTCTAGTAACTTTGTGTTTATCTTCTAGAAAAAGAAATGAAAACAATCACTTTACCATTTTCAGACCATGGCAGTTTAAATGAAGATATAAGTATTTTACAAAAGGCCAGAGTTTTAGAGTATGCTTTTAAAAATCTATCAATAGAGGATGAGAGAAGCTATCCACATTCCCGGAAAAAACGTTTTCTTTCATATCCAAGATATGTAGAAGTGATGGTTACAGCTGATGCCAAAATGGTTCGCCACCATGGACGGAACTTGCAGCACTATATATTAACACTTATGTCAATAGTAAGTAAATCAAGTGATACTGCCAATCGCAAGTGAATTTATTACTGTTATGGTATTGGAGCATTGTGTCCCATCAGATAATTCTGTGTTGAAACAAATAATTTGTCTAAATATACAAGATCAGGGCCAGAACCTTAGCTGGTAGCTCTGTTGACTTCAGTACTGCCGTGAGTAATATCGTAAAATCTAGCTCTTGATTTGATAACACATTAAAAGAATTAGTAATATATAATAATTCACTGTGCCATTTAAGTAAAATGAATAAATTTACACAGCAGTGCAGTTTTAGTAAACATTTTAAGAACATATAGCTGTTGTGAAACAAAATACCCAGGTTACATTATATTCTCCAGACAATAATAAATTCACTTTTCAAAATAATAATCAGCTTTTCAGCTGGCTTCCAATAATCATAGAATCATAGAACCATAGAGCTGGACCTCTCCTACTGCAACTTGAGACCATTGCTCCTTGTTCTGCCATCTGTCACTACTGTGAACAGCCTTTCTCCAGCCTGTTTAGAATCTCCCTTCAGGAAGTTGAAGGCTGCTGTCAAATCCCCCCTCACTCTTCTCTTCTGCAGACTAAATAGACCCAACTCCCTCAGCCTCTCCTCATAGGTCATATGCTCCAGCCCCCTAATCATTTTGGTCACCCTCCGCTGGACCATCTCCAATGCATCCACATTCTTCCTGTAATCGGGGGCCCAGAACTGGACACAATACTCTAGATGTGGCTTCACCAGAGCTGAATAAAGAGGAATAATCACATCTCTGAATCTACTGGCAGTGTTCCTCCTAATGCAACCTAATATGCCATTAGCCTTCTTGGCTACAAGGGCACACTGTTGACTCATATCCACCTTCTCATCCACTGTAATCCCCAGGTCCTTTTCTGCTGAACTGTTACATAGCCAATTGGTCCGCAGTCTGTAACAATGCTTGGGATTCTTCCGTCCCTAGTGCAGGACTCTATACTTGTCCTCGTTGAGCCTCCTCAGATTTTTTTTTGGCCCAATCCTCCAATTTGTCTAAGTCACTCTGGACTCTATCCCTGCCCTCCAGCGTATCTACCTCTCCCCCTAGCTTAGTGTCCACCGCAAACTTGCTGAGGGTGCAATTCATCCCCTCATCCAGGTCATTAATAAAGATGTTGAACAAAACCGGTCCCAGAACTAAACCTTGGGGCACTCCGCTAGAACTCGACCACCATCCTGACATTGAGCCATTGATCACTACCCTCTGGGCCTGACCTTCCAGCCAGATTTCTATCCATCTTATCATCCATTTATACAATCCACATTCCCTTAACTTGCTGGCAAGAATATTGTGGTAGACCATATCAAAAGCCTTGCTAAAGTCAAGGTTTATTACATCCACTGACTTTCCTATATCCACAGAGCCAGTTACCTCATCATAGAAGCTAATCAGATTGGTCAGGCATGATTTGCCCTTCATGAATCCATGCTGACTATTCCTGATCACCTTCCCTTCTTCCAAGTGCTTCAAAATGGATTCCTTGAGGATCCCCTCCATGATTTTTCCAGGGACTGAGGTAAGACTGACCGGCCTATAGTTCCCTGGATCGGCCTTCTTCCCTTTTTTGAAGATGGGCACTACATTTGCTTTTTTCAATCATCCGGGATCTTTCCCAATCTCTATGACTTTTCAAAGATAATGGCCAAAGGCTCCTCAATGACATTTGTCAACTCCCTCAGTACCTTCGGATGTATTAAGTCCAGACCCATGGATTTATGTACGTTCAGCTTTTTTAAATAGTTTCTAACCTGTTCTTTCCCCACCAAGGGCTATCCACCTTCGTTTCATATTGCGTCACTTAGCGCATTAGTCTGGGAGCTGACCTTGTCCGTGAAGACAGAGGCAAAGAAAGCATTAAGTACTTCAGCTTTCCCCACATCATCTGTCACTAGGTTACTGCCCTTATCCAGTAGGGGTCCCACACTCTCTCTGATCACTTTCTTCTTGCTAACATGCCTGTAGAAACCTTTCTTGTTATCCTTCACATCCCTTGCGAGTCGCAATTCACCTTCCTGATAATTCCCCTGCATTCTCAACCTATACATTTATGCTCCTCCCTAGTCATCTGTCCAGGTTTCCACTTTTTGTAAGCTCCGTTTTTGTGCTTAAGTTCACCAAGGATTTCCCCGGTAAGCCAATCCAGTCTCCTACCATATTTGCTTCTCTTGCTACGCATTGGAATGGTTTATTTCTGTGCCTTCAATAAGGCTTATTTAAAATACTGCCAGCTCTCCTGGGCTCCTTTCCCCTTCATGTTAGCATCCCAGTGGATTCTGCCCATCAGGTCTCTGAGGGAGTTGAAGTCTGCTTTTCTGAAGTCCAAGGTGTGTATTTTACTACTCTCTTTTCTTCCTTTTGTCAGGATCCTGAAATCTACCCATCTCATGATCACTGCTTCCCAAGTTGTCACCCACCTCTACTTCTCCTATTAGTTCCTCCCTGTTTGTGAGCAGCAGGTCAAGCTGTGCACGGCCCCTGGTCAGATCCTTCAGCATTTGTACCAAGAAGTTATCCCCAACATTCTCCAAAAACTTCCCGGATTCTCTGTGTACTGCCGTATTGGTCTCCCAACATGTCAGGGTGATTAAAGTCCCCCACGAGAACCAGGGCCTGCGATCTGGAAGCTTTGCTCAGTTGTCCGAAGAAAGCCTCATCTACCTCATCCACCTGATTTGGTAGCCTTTAGCAGACACCAACCATAACATCACTGCTGTTGCTTACACCTCTAAACTTGACCCGTAGACTCTCAATAGGCTTTTCTCCCTCTATATACTGAAGTTCTGAGCAATCATAATGCTCTCTTACATATAGTGCAACTCCACCTCCTTTTCTCCCCTACCTGTTCTTCCTGCACAGTTTATACCCTTCCATGACAGTGCTCCAGTCATGCGAGCCATCCCACCAAGTCTCTGTTACCCCAATCAAATCGTAGTTCTTGGACTGGGCCAGTGCCTCCAATTCTTCCTGTTTGTTGCCCAGGCTTCTCGCATTGGTGTACAAACACCTTAGATAACCAATTGATTGCCCTATCTTCTCCATTCAAATCAGGGTTCCTCCTTTGTTGCTTGTTCCTCTCTGCATTTCTTCCCGGTGTCCGACTTCCCCACTCCCCTCAGGGTTTTGGTCACTGTCCCCCAATGAACCTAGTGTAAAGCCCTCCTCACTAGGTTTGCAAGCCTGCCCGTGAAGATGCTCCTTCCTCTCTTTGTTAGGTGGATCCCATCTCTTCCTAACAATCCTTGTGCCCAGAACAGAGTCCCATGGTTGAAGAAACCAAAGCCCTCTCTGCGACACCACCTGCGCAACTACGCATTTACTTCCTCAGTTCGACGATCCCTACCCAGTTCTTTCCCTTCAGCAGGGAGGATGAACGAGAACACCACTTGCACTCTGAATTCTTTGATCCTTCTTCCCAACTCTACGTAATCTGCAGTAACCCGCTCAAGGTCATTCTTGCCCGTATCATTAGTTCCCACATGGAGAAGCAGGAAGGGGTTGTGATCTGAAGGTTTGATCAGTTTTGTAAGACTCTCAGTCACATCCTTAATTCGAGCTCCTGGTAAGCAGCACACCTCTCGAGAGTGAAGGTCTGGACGGATGGCTCCGTTCCTCTTAGGAGGGAGTCCCTGACCACCACTACCCACCTTCTTTTGGGGGTGGTGGTCGCGGAACCCCTATCCCTACGACTATGCATCCCATGCCTTCCAGTAGAAGTGGTTCCCTTCCGATTTCTTCCTTGTGAGGTCCCTTCTAAAGCATTTACCATCGCAGAGCCTGTGGAGAGAGCCTGAAAGTGATTACTTACCTTTGTAGCAATGGGGGCTTCCTGTGCTGGCCTTTTTTTCCTTCTAGAAGTTACATACTTCCAGTTCTGATTCTCATGCTGTACTGCCCTCTCTGGCTCTTCCGCCTGCCTTGCCTGCAGGATTAAATACTGCCTTCTATCGACGAACTCTTCATCCTCTCTGATTGAGTGTAGGGTCGACACTTGGGCCTCCAATCCTCTAATTTTTTCCTTTAAAATGGCAACCAGCTTGCACTTAGTGCAGATGAAATCCCTTTTTTCTTCCAGGAGGAAGATAAACATGGCACATGCTGTGCAGGTAACAACAGCAGACCTATCACCATCCATACCTGCTGTCCTAAAAAAGGGTTTAAAGGAAAGGCAAGAGTACCTCGCCCCCTTCCCAACTCCCTCTCTAAACTCCCTGTTTGCAATCACCTGTTCGCAAGCTCCCTAGTCACTGATTCTCTCCTTTATAAAGCTCTGGACTGCCTGATAGTCCCTTCCCCTACCAAGGCTCAGCCAGTCAGCAGAGGCTTCTAGATTTCAAACTTTAATTAGAAGCCAACAGTTTCCAGCTGCCAGTCACAGTACACACTCCATGGGTGGGGCGGGGGAGGGGGCGGTAGTCAGGGAAAGGAAAAAAATAAAATAAACACACCACACTCACAAAAACAAACTCAGCACACAGGAAGAAAGCCCCAAACACAACACACACTACAGACAGCCGCTTCCCTCAAAAGTCTTGTAGTCACTTCTCCCTTACCTGGAGAACTCCCTCTCTAAACTCCCTGTTTGCAATCACCTATTTGCAATGGAGCTACTTGGATTGTAAGCTGCGATTTTCTGTGATTTTCGTTCATTGTTTGAACAGCAACAGGGTCTCAGTCGGTGTTGACTAGGGTTCTGAGGCACTAAGGCAATACATAATAATAATTAATACATGGTTAATACCAGCTAAGGAACTGGAGGAAAGAGAAGACCCAAACACTAGAGCAGCTTATGGAAGTGTATCTGTGTGTGCTTGCCGTCACAAAAGGGATGAGAAGGTAGAGATTTGGTCCTGATCCTGTTCCTCATCTCCTCCTCACTAAACCTCCAAGGTGGTTAGCTGCAGACAGAAGCTCATGCTAATGCTTTTGAAGGAATGATGTGATTCCCAGTCAATGACAGTGTGGAGCAGGTACTCAGGGTAGGAGCAGCTCACGGAGCTCCCTGACCACTTTCCCTAGGAGCCAGACCTGCTGGCTGATTCCAGCTTACAGTGTGAAGCCAAAACAGGTAAAAACTAGCCTGCCTTAGTCCTGCACCACCATCTATCAGACTTTTAATGGCCCAATTGGCGGTATTGACTAGAGCTGCCAGCGTTCCTTTTTGACTGGGCATTCCGATCAAAAACCAGTGCCTGGTAACCCTACCTGGGGTAGTCATAGGTTGAGATCAGAGGTATGTTCCAGAAACATAGCAGGGTATCAAATAAGACTTAAATAAAAATAGACAGATTTTTAAAAGTACTGTATACCGGAGCCTAAACTGGGATAAATTGGCAAAGCTCCATTGAATTTTAGAGGGAATTATAAAATCCAATAATACATGAATGTAAGTCATTTATACCTTTGCAAATCAGGGGTATAGCTACAAATGGGTCTGAGGGGGCCATGGCTTACCTACTTAGCATCCAGGCCTACCCAAAGTGGTGCCAGAGCCTCCTAAATCCCACACTGCTTTCTTGCTGTCCCTGTGCACTGCTGCCCTGTCTCCAGCCCCACTGCTAGCTCTCCTTCATCTGAGTGACCTGCAAGATTGTTATAACCAAGATGGTTGCCTGGGATAGGGTAGTTTTGCTAACTACGCTTGCGTATCTAGAATTTGCAGGGTATACTAATTGAACCAATGAAGTGCTTGGATTGGATATAGAGGGCGCACATGGCTCTCAGGGTACATCTAGACTACAAACCTCTTTCAAAAGAGATTGTCTAGACAGCCATTCAACTTTCGAAAAAGTGATCTGCTTTTTCGAAAGAGAGCACTCAGGCAATCTGCACACTTTCTTTTGAAAAAGCCCTGTTTGCATTCAAGAACACCTTTTTTCAAAAGAGCTCTTTTGAAAAAAGTCATTCTTCCTCGTAAAATGAGGTTTACTGCTGTCGAAAAAATCGCTGCGTTCTTTCAATTTAATTTCATAGAATCATAGGCCTGGAAGGGACCTCGAGAGGTCATCGAGTCCAGCCCCCCGCCCTCAACGCAGGACCAAGCTCCGTCTACACCATCCCTGACAGATGTCCATCTAACCTGTTCTTAAATATCTCCAGAGAGGGAGATTCCACCACCTCCCTTGGCAATTTATTCCAATATTTGACCACCCTGACAGTTAGGAATTTTTTCCTAATGTCCAATCTAAACCTCCCCTGCTGCACTTTAAGCCCATTACTTCTTTTCCTGTCCTCAGAAACCAAGAGGAACAAATTTTCTCCTTCCTCCTTGTGATACCCTTTTAGATATTTGAAAACCGCTATCATGTCCCCCCTTAATCTTCTTTTTTCCAAACTAAGCAAGCCCAGTTCATGAAGCCTGGCTTCATAGGTCATGTTCTCTAGACCTTTAATCATTCTTGTCGCTCTTCTCTGTACCCTTTCCAATTTCTCCACATCTTTCTTGAAATGTGACGCCCAGAACTGGACACAGTACTCCAGCTGAGGCCTAACTAGTGCAGAGTAGAGCGGCAGAATGACTTCACAACGTCCCTTTGAAATACTTCCAACTCTCCTCAGCTGTTTTTCCCTTCAGTCTTGCTTCCCATGGGACCTTACCTACAAGTTCTCTGAGCTTATCAAAATTTGCCTTCCTGAAATCCATTACCTCAATTGTGCTGGTCTCCCTTCTACCTTTCCTTAAGATCATGAACTCTATTATTTCATGATCACTGTCCCCCATAGGGCATGTCTACACTACCCCGCTAATTCGAACTAGGTAGTTCGGACTAGGCTTCCTAGTTCGAACTACCGTTACTCCTCATTCCACGAGGAGTAACGGTAGTTTGTGCCGCATGTAGCCGCACGGCACGGGGTTCGAACCAGCCGGGATTTAAAAATGGCGGCGCCCAGCTTATGCAAATGAAGCCCGGGAAATTCAAATCCCGGGCTTCATTTGCAATTGCGGTATGCCTACATTACCCTCCTATTTCGAAATAGGAGGGTAGTGTAGACATACCCATACTGTCTTCCACTTTCAAGTTCTCAACTAGTTCCTCCCTATTTGTTAAAATCAAATCCAGAACAGCTTCTCCTCTGGTAGCTTTTTCAACCTTCTGAAACAGAAAGTTGTCTCAAATGCAGTCCAGAAACTTATTGGATAGCCTGTGCCCCGCTGTGTTAGTTTCCCAACATATGTCTGGATAGTTGAAGTCCCCCATCACTACCAAATCTTGGGCTTTGGATAGTTTTGTTAATTGTTTAAAAAAGGCCTCATCCACCTCTTCCACCTGGCTAGGTGGCCTGTAGTAGACTCCTAGCATGACATCACCCTCATTTTTTACCCCTTTTAGCTTAACCCAGAGACTCTCTACACAGCTATCTCCTACGTTCATCTCCACTTCAGTCCAAGTGTGTACACTTTTAATATACAAGGCAACCCCTCCTCCCTTTTTTCCCTGTCTGTCCTTCCTGAGCAAGCTGTACCCTTCCATTCTAACATTCCAATCATGCGTCCCATCCCACCAGGTTTCTGTAATACCAATGATATCATAGTTGTATTTATTTGTTAGCAATTCCAGTTCTTCCTGCTTATTACCCATACTTCTTGCATTTATATATTGGCATCTAAGATACTGATTTGATCTTGCCTCCCTGTTGTGCCCTGACCCTCCTTTCTTCTTGCCATTATAGGCCGTAGTCCCCCCCATTTCCAACCCATCTCCCTGTCCCGCACATTCAGCACTTACCTGTGGGCTTTGCTCACCTGTCCCCGTCAAACCTAGTTTACAGCCCTCCTCACAAGGTTAGCCAGTCTGTGTCCAAACAAGGCCTTCCCGCTCCTGGAAAGGTGAACACCATCTCTGCCAAGCAGTCCTTCCTGGAAGAGCACCCCGTGGTCAAGGAAGCCGAAGCCCTCCTGGCAACACCATCTTCGCAGCCAGGCATTCACCTCCAGGATGCACCTCTCTCTGCCCAGGCCCCTACCTTTGACAGGAAGGATCAAAGAGAATACCACCTGCGCCCCAAACTCCCTCACAAAAGAGCACAACAGCAGTCTAGACACAGGTGAAGTTTTTTCGAAAAAAAAAACAACCCTGATTATACACAGTCAATCCTGTGTGTAATCAGCATTCACCTTGCTTCATGTGTCCTTGCTTTCCATGCATGTCACTTTAGTAATATCGGTAGGAAAAAAATGATGCAGATGAAACCCAGCAGACTCTGGCGACCCTGGTATGGTCAACAGTAAACAAAATGTCTTGTGGGCTGCACATAAAACCTCAGTGGGCCTCAGCCTGTCCACCACTGACTTAAGATACATTAGATCTCATTCCATTAGAGGTCAGGCAACCTTCATGTATTTGAAGACTGCTTCTGTTCTTGAGATTCATAAGGCAGCTACATGAAGCTTGGTCCTGACATTTACAAGATTCTAATCTTTTGGTCAAAGTTTCCAAAGGATGCCCATTTCGGTAGAGCTCTTCTACAGTCATTATTCAGGCAGGAGTCTTGGTGTCCAACTCCAAGCAATCAGACAACTTCTTGTTAGTCAGTCACCAAGAATGGATTCTACAGAGACAATCACTTAAAGGAAAAGGATGGTTACTTAAGTACCTTAGAATAAATGTCCTTCTTTAAGATGTTTTGTTCACATGGGTTCCACAGCCCACCCTCCATTCCTTGTACTTTGTAATTCTTCCCACATTTGGGGTTGGGTGTTGGTGAATGAACTGAAAAAGATTGATCCTGCCTCACTTTTATACTGGCATTGCGTGGGGATTTGAGGGTATCTAGGGCACAGATTCAGCTCTAATGGATACTCCTGGACAAAATAATCCAGTCTAATGCATATGAGATGTACATACACCCCGAGTGGCCTCCATGTAGACAGCACAGGGTAGGGATATGGATATTAGCAGTCAGGTCTAGTGATCAGAGTCAAGGACAGAAACCAGCTATTGAAGCCAGAGTCAAAGCCAGAGACAGAGTCAGGATTATGCCAAAGGTAAATGCTAGAATAGGGGTTCAGGACTCATGCTGAGGATCAGGACTGCTATTATACAGCCATGCCCAGGATCAAGTCAGAGTCAGGAACCAGAGAACAGTGACTGAGTGAAGTTGAAATCAGAATCAGTATCAAGGATCAAACTGGAGTCAGGTAACAATGCCAGAGTCAAACCAGAGTCATGTCTTTGAGTCCTGTATGTCAGTGGATCAGGATCTCATTCAGTTGCATAGACAACTTCTTGTGCCTCCTTTTGGCTTAAGTACTTTGTCCAGGCTGATCAATAGGCCTGAATGTCTGCTCCAATCAGGAGATTCATGGGCGGAGCTTCTGGTGAGCCAGAGTGTTGCTAGCCCCTGCCCCTGATGGTTCTGGAGAGCTGTCTGGTGGCACTGCTGAGAGATCCATAGGTCTGCATATCTTCTGTAAATTATCTGGTTTATTTTGGAGTCAAGCAATGAAACTAATTGCTGTTTCTGCTCCAACTAAAGTCAGTGGCAAAGCTTCCATTAACTTCAACAGTGTGTCTCAGGCTCTGCTGTACTAATATCCCTGGTCTTACAAAGGGATCCCCATAGGCAGACTTTTATGTGCTCATCATTAGAATTAAACTCCCCACAGGCCAGGACATAGCAATTGAAAGCAGCGCCAGACACTGCTAGAGCAACAGATGCAAAACTTGTGGACATATCTCAACTGCTATGATGATCAATACCCCCACAACACACCTTTCAAGATTTATGGGGTCCTTCACTTGCTTGTTCCAACATGTGACGTAGCTCCTCCAGTGCATCAGATGCTTCAACAGCAAGTATGTGGATGAAATGGGACAATCATTCCACGCCTGAATGAACTCACACCGAAAAAATAATAAAAGACAAACAGCATCTTTGTGCAAACACTTTTCACAAAGTGATCACTCCTTATACTTGTGCTCACAGGAAACTGGCACAACATGTTCAAAAGGTAAACATGAACATTTAAATTCATAGCTCTGTTAGGCACCAGAAGGCATGAATTTAACGGGGACATTAGTTCTTTGGTTCATTACAACAATTTGCAACAACCCATACAGTCTGCTGCCCTAAATTACTTACTTCAAACCCTCTATGCATAATAATCTAATGCTCAACTTCCCACTTCATTTCAAATGACCAGCATTTTAGTCCTTCTACTTAACACTTATATTGAGCTCAAACACTATCCTTGCTTCCTCAGACCTGAAGAAGAGCTCCGTGTAGCTTGAAAATTTGTGCTTCCCATCTAGAAAAGTCAGTTCAGTACCCACCCTGTCTCAGTCATATCTGTGGAGAATCCATTTGTCCTTGGTCTTATTCTGTGTTAGTTATTGTAAACAAGTATATTCAGTTATAGTAAAAAACCTACAGATTCTAAAAGGTATAGCTGCGTATCATCTGTCCATCTTCTGGTAATCAACATGGTAACTGAATGTTTAGAACAGAATATAAAATTTTAAATAAATGAGTATAAAAATACTAAGAGAGCTTAAGTTTGTCATATGATTTTATCAGGCTAATCTTATGACCCTTTTCTCTCTAGGTTGCAGCAATTTACAAAGACTCAAGTATTGGAAATCTCATAAATATACTGATTGTAAAACTAATTGTAATTCACAATGAACAGGTAAGAAAATACACATATTAATAGGATACGTTCTAGTAGATTAGGGACAAAATATTTAAGCTTGCAGGCTAATTTTTTAAAATAAAATATTTCAACAAAACAGTTTATTTTATAAATATTAAGACTAGTTACACTCATCTATACTGTAACCATCACTTTGTTGATATAAAAACCAAACCGCCACATAAAAAAATCCTACCAAAACTAAACTAAACAGAGAGAGAATGTAGGAGTCATGTTTAACAATTAGCCCCAGCTGGGATTACTTTATACACACACAGAGGTTTACTGCAGAGTGTGGCTGTGGTAATACCATGTTGACAGAGGAATGAGGACGTTCTGGAAGGAGTTTGACTAGGGATGTTAGATAGCCCGAAATAGAATAGTCGAGTAACAACATCAATTCTTTTAGTCAACTATTCTATGGTCTCCGGGAGTGGGGCTGGCAGCCAGTGTGCTCCTGGCTCCACTCCCAGGAAGCCCCCTGCCAACCTGCCCTACTGCCTCTGTGTTAGGGTATGTCTACACTACAATGTTAGTTCGAACTAACGGACGTTAGTTCCAACTAACTTTCATAGGCGCTACACTAGTGCTCCGTTAGTTCGAACTTAATTCAAACTAACGGAGCGCTTAGTTTGAACTAGGTAATCCTCATTTCACAAGGATTAAGCCTAGTTCGAACTAGCTAGTTCGAATTAAGGGGTGTGAAGCCCCTTAATTCGAACTAGTGGGAGGCTAGCCCTCCCCAGGTTTCCCTGGTGGTCACTCTGGCCAACATCAGGGAAACTCTACTGCCCCCCTCCCGGCCCCGGACCGCTTAAAGGGGCACGGGTTGGCTACGGTGCCCGTGCCAGGTGCAAGCCTGCCAGCACCCAGCCAGCAGACCCTGCACCTGGCATGGATCGAGCCACCCACCCGATGCCCCCCAGCCCTCCCCCTCTTCCCGGGACCAGGCTGGCGGCTCTCGGGAGCTTGCCCGGGACCGCAAGAGGCGGACACCCGCCTGGGCTAGTGCGGAGATCGTGGACCTTGTCCACGATCTCCGCACTAAGCACAGGAAAGTGGCCGGCTTGGGCAGGATAGCTGCCAGCCTGGCCACCCAGGAGCAGGTGTGCAAGAGAATCAAGGGGGTCCACTGAGACCCCCGACCCTGAGCCCTGAGCTTACAATGGCCGTACTGGGTCAGACCAAAGGTCCATCTAGCTCAGTAGCCTGTCTGCCGACAGCGGCCAACCCTAGGGACCCTGGAGGGGATGGACCGAAGACAGTGACCAAGCCATTTGTCTCGTGCCATCCCTCTCCAGCCTTCCACAAACCTTGGGCAGGGACACCACTCCTACCCCCTGGCTAATACCACTCCATGGACCCAACCTCCATGACTTGATCTCACTTCCCTTTAAACTCTGTTCCAGTTCTAGCCTTCACAGCCTCCTGCAGCAAGGAGTTCCACAGGTTGACTCTTTGCTTTGTGAAGAACTTTCTGTTACTAGTTTGAAGCCTGCTACCCATTCCTTTCCTTTGGTGTCCTCTAGTCCTTCTTTATGAGAACTAATGAAGAACTTTTCTGTACGCACCGTCTCCACCCAACTCCTGCTTTTAGAGACCTCTATCCTGTCCCCCCTCCGTCTCCTCTTTTCTAAGCTAAAAAGTCCCAGTCTCTTTAGCCTCTCTTCATATGGGACCTGTTCCCAACCCCTGATCATTTTAGTTGCCCTCCCCTCTCCCAGCCTCTCTCTTCCCCTCTCCCACCTCCTTTTCCCAGTCTCCCCCAGTTTTGTTCAATAAAGACAGATTCCATTTTGGAAGACATGTTATCTTTATTTTGTACATCAAGAAGAGGGGTTAGGGAAGGGTAAGTGGAAGGAGGTGAGGGAGGAATGGGGCACGAGCCCCCGATGGGGAGGACTGGGCTGGCTCTGTGGGCTTCTGGGGGTGGAAGCTCTCCTGCAACCCCCCAATTGCCCCCTCTCTGCAGATGGCATCCTGCGGCAAGTGCAGCCGGGCTGATGGCCGAGTGGTGTGATGTGCCCAGTGTGGGCACTCAGGGCACTCCAAGCCAGGACTGCTTTGTAAACAGGGCACCCCTGAGAACTGTCTGTCCGGGATGGGGGTCGGGACCCTTTAAGCACAGCCCTCGGCTAGCCTGAGACAGCATCTCCACGCTCTAAGTCCTCCACTGATGCCCTGCCGGCACTGCTTCCAGCCATCCTTAACCCCGGTTCAGGGTCCACTTAATGTGGACATGCTAGTTCGAATTAGCAAAACGCTAATTCAAACTAGTTTTTTAGTCTGGATCCGTTAGTTCGAATTAGCTTAGTTCGAATTAACGTTGTAGTGTAGACATACTCTTAGGGAGTAAGGATATGTCTACACTACCACCCTAGTTTGAACTAGGGTGGTAATGTAGTCAACCGGAGTTGCAAATGACGCCCGGGATTTGAATTTCCTGGGCTTCATTTGCATGTTGCCGGGCGCCGCCATTTTTAAATGTCCGCTAGTTTGGACTCCGTGCCCCGCGCCTACATGCGGCACGAACTAGGTAGTTCGGATTAGGCTTCCTATTCCGAACTACCGGTACACCTCGTTCCACAAGGAGCAGTGGACGGGGGTGGGGGCAAGGAAGGCTGCAATGAAGCAGCCTCTATCCATGCGGGTTCCGAGCATAAGCTTATGCGATAATCGAGTAGAGACGTGACTAGTTGCTCCCCCACTTGCTGCCTTTATCTATTAAAAGCTGCTCCCCAGCACCGTCTCTGGGGATAGGAGGGGTGCAGTCCCCTGCTCTCCTGTCTTCTCACTGCCACCACTTCAGCTCTGGCCACCATTAGAGTTCACCTGGTGGCCATTTTCGTGTTTCATTTACCTATGCAAGATTGTTCGGTGTTTTCACATGATGTCACCTCCCGGTTCCTGAGAAGCCTGGACTGCCTCTACCCTCAGGCCAGAGACCCTCTCCCACAGTGGGACATGAACCTGATCTTGATGCAGCACACATTGTTCAAGGCCCTGGCCATATCCCTTGTCCTTGCTCTCCTTCAGGGTAGCCTTCCTGATCTCCATCCCTTCGGCTAGATGAGTGCCAGAGCTCCGAGCACTGACCCTGAAACTGCCATATACCTGGTTCTTCAAGGACAAGGTCCAGCTGTGGCCTCATCTGGCCTTTCTCCCTAAGGTGGTCTCCACGTTCCCTATGGAGTAGGACATTTTTCTACTGGTCTTGTACCCCAGGCCTCATGCGAACAATGAGGAGAGGTGTCGTCACATACTTTTACCTGGAAAAAACATGTGATTTTCTCAGATCCACGTAGCTTTTCGTGGCCTATGCGGTGTGTGAGATGGGTTCCCCGATTTCTTCCCAGCAACTGTCCAAATAGATCACTTCCTGTATTCACCTGTGCTACGAGTTGCCAGGGGTCCAACTCCACCAGAGCTCAGACTTCCTCACACTCTTACCTTACTGCTCATGTCCCGATCCAGGACATTTGTCAAGCAGTGACGTGGTCGTTGGTACATACATTCATGTCTCATTATGCCATCACTCAGCAGGCCAGGGATGATGCTGAGTTTGGCAGGGCTGTACTGCAGTCTGCATTCTCATAACTCCTACCCACCTCCACAGACACTGTCACCTATGTTGCATGGACATGAGCAAGCACTGGAAGAAGAAGAAAAGACAATTACTTGCTCTGTAACTGGTGTTCTTTGAGATGTATTGCTCTTGTCCATTCAACCTCCCACTCTTCTCCCTTTTGTCAGAGTTCTGGCAAGGGGTTGGGGATGCTCTTTATAGTATGGCATGCATTCATCACTCCAGGGGGCGCTGGGGCCCTGGACCCCATGGGTACTGCTTAGGGGAAAACTTCCAGCACCAGTGCATGTGGCAGGCACACACACCTATGTTGAATGTACATGAGCAACACATCTCGAAGAACACCAGTTACAAAACAGGTAACTGTCTTTTTTCATAAGACCTGTGAAGTTTAATTGTCAAACTTGTGTGAAATTGAAAAACATAAACACAAATTAGATTTTATAAATTGTATTAGTCCATGATAGTGTGCATAACACAGATCTGAATTTTTAAAATATATGCTTTCATGATTTGTCATTTATGTTTTTCTAGTAGTGTCTATGTAATCAGTATATGACGTAGGATTTAAATATCCCGCACTTGGTTTGCATGTTCCCAGCCGGTCGCCATTTTAGAAATTCACTAGCCTGGAGTAACTGCCCGCGTCTACATGTGGCAGTGAAACGGGAGTGTGGTTACTCGACTATTCTATTACCGGCTATCTAACATCCCTAGTCAAACTCCTTCCAGAACGCCCTCATTCCTCTGTCAACATGGTATTACTGCAGCCACACTCTGCAGTAAACCTAACTTGAATTAGCTGGTATTCCTCCTGCAATGAGGTTTACCAGTTAATTCGAATTAGGGGCTTTAAATCGGACTCCCGTTTCATGGCCGTGTGTAGATGCGGGCAGTTACTCCAGGCTAGTGAATTTCTAAAATGGCGACCGGCCAGGAACATGCAAATCAAACGTGGGATATTTAAATCCCGGGCTTGATTTGCAACTTCGGTATGCTTCATTTACCTCCCTACTTCGAAGTAGGGGGCGAGTGTAGACATACCCTTACTGATCTAAAAGACTGGTTACATTGCTGTCTGACTGATTACTAGCCAAATTAAGGCTCTGATTATACAAGTTGATATATGTGGGTGGACTCCTGTATGGAGCTCCATTCACTGCTGTTCACCCACACAGATCAGCTTGCAGAATTGGATCCCACATGCCTGAATTTTTGCAAGTGAATGTGTATCACCGACTTTGTTGTGTCTTGGCAATTTCCTGTACAGGAAGGACCAACCGTCAGTTTTAATGCAGCTACCACTCTTCGTAATTTTTGTTTATGGCAACAAACACAGAACATTCTGGATGATGCTCACCCTTCCCATCATGATACTGCTGTTCTTATTACAAGGTATAGCATCAGTCACAATTATTGAACTAGGTCAGATGAGTAACAGTTTCTTGTTTCTGACCTTTTCAACTGTTGCATTGAAATAATTCAAAGTTAATTGAAGTAAATTAAGAAATCAACAGTAAAATTAACCAGTGAAATCAAACAGTGAAATCAAATTAAATGTTTTATACTTGAAAAATATTTGAGTTGAAGGTATAGTTCCCAGCTTAGGTAGATGTATGCACTGTAGCTTGAATTGGCATGCTAAAAATAAAAAGTGTAACCATGGTGGTAGAGGTGATAGGATTGGCTAGCTGCCTGAATACGATCTTGCCCAGGACTCTCAGTACTTTCTCTGATGGATAGCCCATCCTGCCACCTGCCCCTCTGCAGTGATGCTTCCATTTGTAGTGTGCTGGCTCAATCACAGTTAGTGTGCATAGATTTACCTGAGATGGAAACAACACCTTTAGCTCAAGTTTAGGTGTATACTGACACTACAGAGAAAAAATCCATGAAAATTTACAATAACAATGTCGTGTTGGTAGCTAGCCAGCTGATCACCCCTGAATTTGTCATGTGATGAAATGAAGGTTCTACCCACTGTACCAATACATTTCAGTCAGTGCTAGGGCGCTGAACTGAATCAATATCATTCATGGAATCCATTGCACTGATTGTCTACTTTTGGATGAAATGTATAAAATTAATAAATACTTTACTGGGGAAAGCATTACATTTAATTTATATTCCTCCTATAACCACTTATCTCTGTCTTTCTAATGTTCAAGCATAAAAGATATATCCTCCCTGTTTTTTCTTTCAGTTACTCTGATATTTAAACCTTGTTTTATATCCTCTGGAAAAAAAGTTTCATTTGGATCTTGTACTGAATTGTATTTCCTTATTTCGGTAGTGTTGTTGGCTGCTCTGCTTATGGCAGTTTTAAATTCCCAGAACAAAACTGCCCAATTTTCAGCAGCATTTTTATGCTTCCTCTGAATTTTGAACCCTCCAGCGAAATAGCATAGCCTGAGATTCACGAAAGGACGTAGGTGTTGTGATGCTGAGTGTCATAACATTTAACTTTTTAGCCTTGTAGAAAACCGTAGGAACAGCACTGTGAGCCATAGAACTGGAGTTAGGCCTCTAGCCTCCTTTACAATGAATGGGGATGGAGAGGTCCTTTAGAATGTGATCAACAAAGCCAGCATAGTAGGTGGGAACCTGCTTAAGCCAGCCAACAAGAATGATACATGTTAAGACCCATCCTGCCCCTCCCCTCTTAGGGTACATCTACACAGCAGCATTATTTCGAAATAACTAGTGTTATTTCGAAATAACTTAGTCCGTGTCTACACAGCAGGCAGTTATTCAGAAATGATGTCGAAATGCTGTCAAGCTGGAGGACTCCTTACTTTGACTCTTGCATCCCTCATTGTACGAGGAGTAAGGGAAGTCAGAAGAAGAGTGCTCTATTTCAAAATAACTGCTGTGTAGACACTCCCAATTTCGAAATAAGCTATTTCAAAATAAACTGCACAATTGATGTAGCTAAGTTTGTGTAGCTCATTTTGAACTAAGCCATGCTGTGTAGATGCACCCTTATTGAATTCAGCACCTCAATTTGGACTGCAGGGAGGTCCCTAGCTTTGCTAGCAATCACCAAAGGGGGGCAGGATAGGTGTCTTTCTGCATAAGTCACAGGTGAAACCCAGTCCAGTAGGTATACTCAGAGGCTGCTTAATTTGATGCCAAACAGCTGGGAAGAAACTCTCATAAATTCTATCCCAGTGGTTAGCATAGTTACCCCAAATGTAGGAGACAATTGGTTCAATTCCTCTCTTTGCTTGATGAGAAGAGATTTGAAAAGAGTTTCTTATCTCTCAGATGAGTGGCCTAGTCACTAGGCCATAGAATATTCTAATGTGGGTTTTCCTTACTCTGTCCTCTTGAAGCTGTTTCACTTTAATTAAATACATAAATAAATAATCAAATGTTATTTGCAGGCAAAAACAGAGTGGGGATGAATTTATAGCCCATTTGTTAGGACACTGACCTGAGAGGTGGAAGATCCTGTTCAAATCCCTTCCTGTCAGATTGGATGGGAGTGAGGAGGACTTGACCTGTTCTCACATCCTAGGTGCATTCTTAAAACACTGGTCTAAAGGTTATAAAGTAGGTCTATGATCTGTCCTTTCCTACCTTGTTCTGTGTGCAGTCAGGTGGCCTCTGAGCTTGCCTACTGGATTGGGTCCACAGGCAGACTTGCGCAGGTGACCACATCTCTTCTGAGCTCATGGATTGCTCTGGCACTGAGGCAGAAGGTGGGTATCCAGAGGCTTAGAGTGAGGTTGAAGTGAGCAAGCTCAGAGGAAGGAATGTAGGTACCTAGGACACTTTTACTACAAAAATGTAGGCACTGAGGCTACGTCTACACTACAGGCTTCTTTCACAAGAAACTTTTTGTGGGAGATATCTTCTGCAAAAACTTCTTGCGCAAGAGCACGTCCACACTACAAAAGTGCATCGCAAAAGCAATGTGCTTTTGTGCAAGAGAGCATCCAGACTGCATGGATGCTCTCTTGAAAGGAAACTCTGATTGCTATTCACAGAATAGCCACCAAAGCACATGTGCTTTTTTCTGTTGGCTCTTTTTGCACAAAAAAGCCCTGTTGCCCATCCACACACACCTTTTTGCACAAGAACTCTGGCGTAAAAAGGAGTTATTGCTCGTAGAAAGAGGATTTGCTACACTGCAAAACCCCCTCTGTTCTTTTGATTTACTGTAAATTTTCTTTCTCAAAAATGCGCTCGAGGTGTGGACACTTCGTGGGCTTTTTTTGGGCAAAAATGGCTGTTTTTGCACAAAAACCCTGCAGTGTAGACGTAGCCTGAGGCTATGTCTACACTGCTGGGTTTTTTTCAGCAAAAGATATGCAAATCTCGCTCTCATTTCCATATCTTCTGCCAATTCTTTTTGCAGAAGAGGTTTTGCCGCTAAAAAGCCCTGTGTAGACGGGGCCATTTGTTGGAAAAAAACCTCCTTTTTCACAAGATCCCTTATTCCTCAAAAAATGAGGTTTACAGGATCTTGCAAAAAAGGATTTTTTTCCGAGAAATGGCCCCATCTGCATGGGGCTTTTTAGTGGCAAAACCTCTTCTGCAAAGAGGATCAGCAGAAGATATGCAAATGAGAGTATGATTTGCATATCTTCTGCCAAAAAAATCCCTGCCAGTGTAGACATAGCCTGAGTGAGCTTAAATGTGCGTAGGGTTAGGCAGCAGCCAAGAAAAAGGAGTTTTGTGGGTTGCAGCTGCACATAAAAACAGGACTTGGGTACCAACCTACGTATCTTTGGAGATATGGGACTTAGTATTTAGGTTTCTTGCTCAATGCAAGTTTGAGAGACAGTGATAGCAAGGGCTAAATCTGTTGAGTTTAAATTAGCTTGTTTACAAAAATTTAAAACAGATGTATACATTTAAATATTAAACATTATGAATCATATCCACATCTGGTTTAAAGCAATGTATCTCCATTGAAGACAATACAGCTACATCAGTTTATACAGCTGAGGACGTGGCCTTATGTGTTTTTTGTTGGAATAAAATATTGGATTCTGGTTTGGATATTACAGTATTTTCAAATAAAATCTTTTTCTTTAAGGGAAGATATCTGCAGAGCTAGAGAGAAGTGTGATACTTTAGGTAAGCTACTTTAAGTCAGTATAATATCTTTAAGAGAACTTGTAAAATAATTACAGATGTGAGGAAATCATACTGTAAATGTAAGTTTCCAATGCACATTTTAGAATGTTGACCTTTATGATACTGCATCCTTGGCAATGTAACCTTGCCTTTTGTATATATTCCTGGGATGATTTTCTGGATCAAGATAGGTGCTTAATTTGTGTGTCTCTGGCTATATCCCTTAGGCATTACTTTAAACATGTACCTCGTAATATCCCAATTCCCTGCTTTTAACATCTGCATTTTCACATCAAAAGTTATGAATGGGACATATCCAGCCCACTTAATTAGCCTCATTAACATGTGTCCTACAATTGACAAATACTTCTTTTGCTGTTATATATATCTTTGTTTCTGTTATTTCTACTCAAACTCATCTGATGAAATGGGTCTTAGCCATGAAAACTCATGATTCCATATATTTTTGTAAGTCTCTAAGGTGCCACAGGTCTACTTATTGCTTTTAATATTTGTATAGTCAGTATTTCTACGTGAATATTTTGCTGATAGACTTCTATATTAAAATTCAATTTTTCAGGCTTAGCAGAACTGGGTACAATGTGTGACCCACTGCGCAGCTGTTCTATAAGTGAAGAAAATGGATTAAGTGCTGCATTTACTATAGCACATGAACTTGGACACGTGTAAGTATATATTTCCCAACAGAATAAATGTTTAGATTTCTTTTTTCTTTTAATTTGTGTCTCATTTCCCCTGGTTTTCCCTCTTGCTCTGAGAGCAAATAATCTGCTAAAGCCCTTTGTGGGACACAGCATTCTCCCTGCCCCCTTGCATCTTGCCCCCTCTACTGGCCAACAGTTAGAAGTAATAGATTCATGATTTAAGGCCAGAGGGGACCATTAGATCATATAGTTTGACATCCTGTATGTTACTGGTCACTAAATTAAACCCTTTTATCCCTGTCCTGAGCCCAATACCTTGTTTTGACTAAAGCACATCTTCCAGAATAAAACGGTGCCTCTGTCTCTCTCCATACATCAGCTCAAAGTGGCTGTGGAGAGCCCTGGCTGCAAGAACCTCTGTTCATTCCTTGTGTCTACAGCTGTCACTAGAAGAGGTCTAATGATGCCATTCAGAGAGCTTGGGGTGGGGTCCAGGTTAGCCTCAGTTATTACCCTAACCACAATCTAGTCCTTAATAAATAACGTCAGTTTAAGTAAATACAAGTTGTTAATATAACTTAGAAATATTCTTAAATGTTTTCATCCCATTTTAGAATACTATAGGAAAACACAAGCAAATAGAAATTCCTTTTTAAAAATATGAGAGGAAGCTAAGATCAACACATGATGTCATGAAGTAACACATTGAAGTAAAAAGCCACGTCCTGCTCTGGGTCTGTGAGGCATGCCACAGTTTAGGTGATGATGGCATTTCACAGCCTAGAAGCCAGCTTATGAATTGGTGATGCCTTTCATTTTCATTTAGCCACAGTGCTTCAATTCAAAGAGCAAAATATTGCAATTTGCTAGTTGCATAAATATGATAATGCTGGGCTTTGTGTATCTTGTAGTCACAATGAAGGTGTGTGTATGGGAGCATATATTATTTATATCCTGTTTATTAATTTATATGGTATGGTGGATAAACTGTTTGTCTAAAACTACATGCTGGTCACTTGCCATATCTTTCTGCCACCGCTGCTTCTGGTGATGTTATAAAGTAAACTTAAATGAATTTTAACTGAATTTGTTTTGGGGTGGGTTTTTTTTTTAATTTTTTAGATTTAATATACCCCATGACGATAGCTTTAAGTGTAAAGAAGCTGGAATAAAACATCAGTACAATGTAATGGCCCCAACTTTAAATTACCACACAAGTCCTTGGACCTGGTCAAAATGCAGCCAGAAATACATCACTGAGTTTCTTGAGTAAGTTTCAACATAATGTAGTCTGTTTTTCCAACTTAATTTCTTGAAACTATTTAAAAAACATTGCTTAAATATGACTTACATGCTGTTTTAAAAGTAATCTGTGTTCCTTTGTATTTTTCATATGCTATATTGCCATAGAGTTAGTTGCTTTTCAATTAGGGTGTGTCTAGACTACATGCCTTCGTCGATGGAGGCATGTAGATTAGACAGATAGGCAAAGGGAAATGAAGCCGCGATTTGGCATGTAGATTAGACAGATAGGCAAAGGGAAATGAAGGCGCTAGTCTGGACACGACGCGCCGACCTGAAAGCCTTTTATCGACATCCCCCTTATGCCTAGTAGGATGAGGTTTACAGGGGATGTCGATAAAAGGCTTTCATTTTGACAGGGGAGTGTCCAGACTAGCGCCCAGAGCCGACAAACAGCTGATCAGCTGTTTGTCGGCTCAGCGCGGCAGCCATGTAAATTTAAATGAAGCCGCAATTATTTTAATCGCGGCTTCATTTCCCTTTTTTGAATACAGGCAGTCCCCGGGTTACGTACAAGATAGGGACTGTAGGTTTGTTCTTAAGTTGAATCTGTATGTAAGTCGGAACTGGCGTCCAGATTCAGACACTGCTGAAACTGACCGCCAGTTCTGACTTACATACAGAATCAACTTAAGAACCCCAGGCGTCCCCAAGTCAGCTGCTGCTGAAACTGATCAGCAGCTGATTCCAGGAAGCCCGGGGCAGAGCAACTCTGCCTGGGGCTTCCTGTAGTCAGCGCTGGTCAGTTTCAGCAGAAGCTGACTTGGGGACGCCTGGGGCAGAGCAGCTGGGGTGCTACTGGACCAACCCAGCAGCACCCCATCTGCTCTGCCCCAGACGTCCTGATTCAGCCGCTGCTGAAACTGACCAGCAGCGGCTGAATCAGGATCTGGGGCAGAGCAGCTGGGGTGCTGCCCGGTTGGTCCAGTAGTGCCCACGGGCGCTGCAGGACCAATCGGCAGCGCCCCAGCTGCTCTGCCCCAGAGTCCAAAACAAAAGCCTGGTCTGCTGGGGGGGGGGGGAGCACACTAGCTGCGCCCCCCCCCCCAGCAGACCAGGGACACGGGGAGCAGAGCCGCAGCGGCAGCGGGGTGCCGCGCCTCTGAGGCTTTGCTCTGGCAAAGCCTCTGAGGCGCGGGACCCCCCGCGGCTGCGGCTTCAGTCAGGGTGCCTGTGGTCTGCTGGGGACCGTCCCCAGCAGACCACAGGCACCCTGACTGAAGCCGCAGCCGCGGGGGGGTCCCGCGCCTCTGAGGCTTTGCCAGAGCAAAGCCTCAGAGGCGCGGGGAACCGCCGCTGCTGCCGCTTCAGTCTGGGTGCCTGTGGTCTGCTGGGGACGGTCCCCAGCAGACCACAGGCACCCGGACTGAAGCCGCAGCCGCGGGGGGGTCCCGCGCCTCTGAGGCTTTGCCAGAGCAAAGCCTCAGAGGCGCGGGGAACCGCCGCTGCTGCCGCTTTGACTGAAGTGGCAGCAGCGGCGGTTCCCCGCGCCTCTGAGGCTTTGCTCTGGCAAAGCCTCAGAGGCGCGGGACCCCCCCGCGGCTGCGGCTTCAGTCCGGGTGCCTGTGGTCTGCTGGGGACCGTCCCCAGCAGACCACAGGCACCGGGTCTCATGCGGCAGCAGCGGGGGTTCCCGCGCTTCTGAGGCTTTGCTCTGGCAAAGCCTCAGAAGCGCAGGAACCCGCCCGCTGCTGCCGCTTGGGTCCCGGTGCCTGTGGTCTGCTGGGGACGGTCCCCAGCAGACCACAGGCACCGGCACCCAAGTGGCAGCAGCAGCGGTTCCCGCGCTTCCGAGGCTTTGCTCTGGCAAAGCCTCAGAAGCGCGGGAACCCGCCCGGTGCCCCTGGTCTGCTGGAGACGGTCTCCAGCAGACCAGGGGCACCGGAGCAGCTTACGAACGGGGCTTTCTCGCCCCGACTTCCGGGGCGAGAAAGCTCCGTTCGTAAGTGCGGATCCGACATAAGTCGGATCCGCGTAAGTCGGGGACTGCCTGTACACAAATCTACATGCCTCCATCGACGGAGGCATGTAGTTTAGACGTACCCTTACTGAACAGTGTAATATTTTAACATTCATTCTTAGAAAAGTAGTTCTCAGTCCTCTAAAGCCTGTTGCAGGTGCTTATCTTTCTTTACTGTGAGTAGTTTCATGACTTCAATTGAATTTCTCACAGCATATTAAGGATATGCTTCAGTCTTTTCAGGATCACAGCCTGGACAGCACCATCAAGTACATAAATCTATTTAACATGGTGTATCTAGAGTAAAATGCAAACCCTCCTCTTTTTATGAAAAGCTTATTTTTAAAATGAATTGTTGGATACAATTATATTTTTCCTTTTAAACTTTTCTTTTCCGGTAACAGGTTTTTTTTCAGTCAGAGGTGAAGTGGCACAGTATGGGCTGGTACAGCATACTAAAATTTTAACAACTGTCTATCTCTTATGGTTTATTTGGAAGTTTTATGTTTGTTGTTGCACTGGTGTGGTAGTATAGAAGGGTAGCTAAATATATGTGCAAACCCACAACTTACTTCATTGGAAGTTATGCATATGTCAATACTCTAATAACTGCCCCCCAAATCAATTAATTAGTGTTTTACATTAATCATATAATCACAAAGTGGTTTTATCTCCAAAGTTATACATTTTGTAAAAGTTGAATAAAAACAAATAATTTACATTCTGTAAATTTTATAACAGTACAGGTTATGGGGAATGCCTTCTTGACAAACCAAACGGAAGAATATATGCTCTTTCATCACAGCTGCCTGGATCAATGTATGATGTCAACAAGCAATGTGAACTTATGTTTGGTCCTGGGTCACAAGTATGCCCCTATCTGGTAAGCCACCCAATGCAGAAACCTATCTTTAATATTTATTTAATACTTATTGAAAAATATTTTTTGCAGTTTCTTTAAAATTGAAATGAAATTCCACAGACTCTTTATACTTAAATTGATTTTTTCTCCCTTAAGCATGTGGAAGAATTTAAAAAAAAAAAAACAGCACTATAGAGAATAAGAAACTTCAGTGAAAAGCTTGGTCATTCAAAATTCTAGGAGATTTTTCTGTGGCATTAAAGAGCAAGTGGAATAAGGTGGTTTAGATGTGTGCATTTATGCATGCGATGACTGTTGCAGGAAATCTGAATTTACATAGATGTGTTATTCCATATTTTTTTCTTAGGGCATGTCTACACAGTGGTGTTATTACAAAATAACAAAGTGAGTGTCTACACAGCAACCCTGTTATTTCAAAATAATTTCAAAATGACAGCTATTCTACGGAGGCTGTGTTTCAAAGGGGGCAGTGGTACCCAGGGTCAGCTGGGGACTCCCCAGCTGTCCCAGGCTCTGCGTGGCACTTCCCCAGAACCTGTGGCGAGTACCGGGGAAGTGCTGCACAGAGCCCAGGGTCAGCTGGGGAGTCCTCAGCCGACCACAGGCTCCTAGCAGCATGCAGCCTGGGGTCATCGGGGGACTTTGAGTCCCCCACTGACTCCAGGCTCCATGGCTTTGAAATGCACAAGAGCCCCCACTGGGGACTCTTGTGCATTTCAAAGCAGGCACATGCGTGCATCCCAGAGTCATGCTAAGTGCCTATTGACTAGTCAATTAAATTCCATCGACTAGTCGACTAGTCAGTTAACCGCATTTTAACATCCTTAGGTGGGAGTCGCTTCTGGGTCAGGTGGAGGGAGGGAATCAGCCCCAGCATTCTCCTGGCCAGCCAGAACATGGGGAGGGAGGCTCGAGCAGCGCACCACTCCTGTCTTCTCTCAGCTGGCTGGAGCACACTTACCTGACAGACCATGGGGGGGGAGGGGGAGAAGAGGTTTGCACCCTTGTGGTCCACATTTACAAAAAACGCACCCCCAACCAAAATTCCTGAATATGGGCCCCAGATATCATTGGACTTTGGATCAGATCTATGTTCCACATATCCAAACAGTATAATATTGTGTGCAATACTATTTTTTAAAAAAATGTTATAACTTTTAAAACTATGTAATCTATAAAATTAAACACCTATATCCATTTAATTTTTAGATTTTCTCACTTACAACTGTATAATGTGACTCATTAACTCTGTTACTGTGAAATCACTCAATTTTTTAAACACTAAATCAGGGGTTCTCAAACTTGTGATACCGCGACCCACTTCTCAGTTGCTCGCGACCCCCCTCTCCATTGCTGCAACCAGCCTCTCAGTTGCTCATGAACCCCTTCTAATTTGTTTGTGATCCCCCTCTAAGTTGCTTGCGACCCCCCGGGGGGTCGGGACCCACAGTTTGAGAAACGCTGCACTATATGCCAAATGTGCAATAATTCCATTGTAATCAATGATAATTTACACCAGAGGTTGAATTAGAATTGAGGACCACCAAATGTGGTTAAAGTAATTTTTGCCTGTTCATTCTTTTGAGGACAACTAAATTTAGTTTGGTGACAATTGAGGATTGAGTCTGCAGGCAGAACTACTACCTTTGGCTGCGTCTACACTGGCATGATTTTGCGCAAATACTTTTAACAGAAAAGTTTTTCCGTTAAAAGTATTTGTGCAAGCGAGCGTCTATACTGGCATGTGCCTTTGTGCAAAAGATTTACTTCTGTGCAAAAGCATCTGTGCCAGTGTAGACGCTTTCTTGCGCAAGAAAGCTCCGATGGCCTTTTTAGCCATTGGGCTTTCTTGCGCAAGAAATTAACGTTGCTGTCTACGCTGGCCCTCTTGCGCAAGAATACTTGCGCAAGAGGGGTTATCCCTGAGCGGGAGCATCAGAGTATTTGCGCAAGAACCACTGATTTTGTACAGTACAAAGTCAGTGTTCTTGCGCAAATACTCGCGGCCAGTGTAGACAGGCAGCAAGATTTTGCCAATGTAGACACAGCCTTACTGTATATACTGAATAAAGTTTTCAAATGCCCTTGTGATTTTCTGTAAGACTTATGCTTACTAAGGCACTTTTAAAATTTGTCTCATTGTCAATAAATTGGTACCGTTATGTGGAATCAGTAATTAATGGCTTTACTTGTTTATTATATGCAAACCTTATGATGTGTTGTAAATAATCTGAACATCTAGTTTTTTATGAGATAATGATGTGAAGTTGACTGATTTTTGTTAATCCAGACAGTTCAATTAAAATATTCCATGTTACTTTTCTTACGCAGAATTTCCTTTTTCATTTTATAAGGACCAGTGTTCTACACAGCAGTAAAACTTCACAGATAATTAATCAGCCCCACCTCATCAGTCAGCTCCCTGCATGGAGCCCTGGGCTGGGCTAATTAATCACCTGTGAAGCTGTGCTGCTGCCCAGCTTAGAGGGAACACTGATGTACTTATCTCATAGAGCTGGAAGGGACCTTGAAAGGTTATCAAGTTCAGTCCCCTATCTTCACAGCAAGACCAAGTACCATCCCTGACAGATTTGCCCCAGATCGCTAAATGATCCCCTCAAGGATTAAACTCACCATCTTGGGTTTAAGCAAGCCAATGCTCAAGCCACTGAGCTATCCCATAATTTGTGAAAAATATATTAATGATAGCTTTTAAAGAAGTCTCCTATTTGCAAACACTACGAGATACCTGCAGTTAGAGAAATTAAATACATATGTAGGCCATTGCACAAAATGATGTTATGAGTGTAGTAAATGAGAGGAACTTTTGTCTTCTTTTCAGAAACAATGCAAACGCTTATGGTGCACAAGTTCTGAAGGAGTTCACAAGGGCTGTCGTACTCAGCATATGCCTTTGGCTGATGGGACAGAATGTGGTCTTGGAATGGTAAGATTTAACCTTGGCTATTTCTCAGTTCTTTTACACGGTAAACTCATGAAAGTAATGGATAAGAAAGACTAGTGACCACTATTCCTGTTCTGTGCAACTTCTGGATACTGATTATATGGGCCGCTCCCACTTGATCTTAGATACAAAGTTTGGCTACTCCATATAATGTTGTAAGATAAATATTATCAGATTGCGATCGCAGATCAGTATATTTTCAGGTATAAGGATAGCACATTGGTAACAGCAGCCATTTTTCTTTTTAGTTGTGTGGTCCCAAAATTTAGGGACCATCTTGACCAGTTGTTTCCTAAGCTGTTAACTTTCTACTGCCAGTCATGCTCCAGAAATGAATTTCCAAGGATATAGGCTTAACTGGGCTGATATCAGGGACAGGCCTACCATGAGGTGAACTGAGGCGACTGCCTCAGGTGCCAGATTGTAGGGGGTGCCACTAGGACCCAGACTGTAGAAAATTGTGTCTGCTGCTGGTGCATATGTATTCTCTCTGCTCTAGTTGCACAGAGATGTTGGAGTGCTGTGCTGGAGGAAGGAGGTCACAAGAGACCTTTCAAAGTTTTGGCCCAAGCGAGGAGGCATGGGGGCATCATTTGAGCACCTCACCTCAGGTTCCAAAATGTTGTCGGCCAGCCCTGGCTGATATGATAATGTGATCTGCGAGCCTAGTTCCTGATCCTACATCAGAAACTGCTAGGATTGACCTATGCATGGGTATGTCTACACTACCACCCTAGTTCGAACTAGGGTGGCAATATAGTCAACCGGAGTTGCAAATGAAGCCCGGGATTTGAATTTCCCGGGCTTCATTTGCATGTTGCCGGGCGCCACCATTTTTAAATGTCCGCTAGTTCGGACTCCGTGCCCCGCGGCTACATGCGGAACGAACTAGGTAGTTCGGACTAGGCTTCCTATTCTGAACTACCTGTACTCCTCATGGAACGTGGAATGAGGAGTACAGGTAGTTCGGAATAGGAAGCCGAACTAGTGAACATTTAAAAATGGCGGCGCCCGGCAACATGCAAATAACCCCCGGGAAATTCAAATCCCGGGCTTCATTTGCAACTCCGGTTGACTACATTACCACCCTAGTTCAAACTAGGGTGGTAGTGTAGACATACCCCATCTTATTATCTAGTCTGACCTCCTGTGTATCACAAGCCATTACTTTTCATTTGCTCATCTAGAGTTCAATAACTTTGCATTTTTGCAGATTTTCTCTGTTTGATACTATGTATATAATAAAGAATTTGATAATATGATATGTTGAATAACAAATTAAGAAGTTAAGTTCTGCATCTCCTGAACACTCATGATTTTCTTACATCTTGCAAAATTAGAAAAATAGTGATTTTGGAACTACCAGTAGAACTTTGGCCTGATTGAACCTCATTCATGTATTCAGTATTTAACCTATTTTCATGAATTAGTCATTTAAAAAGATGAAAGTTCATCATATTTATATTAAACCTTGTGTATAATCATTATTTTTAAGTTACTCCAGTGTGTGTGTACTAACATCAGAGTACTTTTGTTATGTAACCTAACAAAACCTCTTTGATGTGTTATTACTGCATTGAAACAAAATAATTTTCTCTAGTCATTGAGAAGATAATCACAGTATTTAGAACTTTACTTCTGAAAAAAATAAAAAAAAATGTACAATAATTAATCTGAGAAAGTGTGATTTGTCCCTACTTACGGCCTGCTGCTGTGCTCATCAAAGTTAGTGAGAAAGTTTTCATGGCCTTTAATGGGGATAGGAGATAGCCATTAGTTATTGGTCTCTAAACAGTAAGGCATGCTCATTGATAGGCCTAATTTAGCCCTAAAACCTTTTTTTTAAGCCTTATAATTTAGCCCTAAAAGCACTTTTTAGATTTAGCATATGTTTTTTGTTTTAATTAGTCTTATCCTGTAATATGAAGGCCAATTTTGACAATCAATTGTTTGTTTTACTTTCCTAAAAATCCCAAGTAGGTTTAAAGTTAATACAAAAGACCCTAAAGGGAGTTGAAAAGACTGCTTTTACTGAGCTCTTGGGTTGTTGAAGGCAACCTTTTATCTTTGGGTCAGTTTTTTAGATTTCAGTATCTTTGGAATAGAGGCTTTTTCATTTACAGAGCTGAGCACATGAATGGTGTTATTATAATAATAATTATAAAATAATAATGATAAATTTGGTCATTACTGGTGGCATTTCCTCTAATAGTAGTAGGTAAAATGAAGCATTGTTTGAGTCACTATCTCAACAGAGGATAAAGAAAACCTTTATCTCAGGCTTTGAACTTCTGCTTTTCAGCTATTATCACTTCATAAAATTTAAACACTGGTTCATTTCCACTCTAAACTTCCTGCATAGTCCACACTTCCCTCTGTTTCATCACAGTGAACTTCCTTCACACAACAAATGTGAACAGATACAGGAAAGAATTATTTTAGTAGGAGCAAAATAAACTTCTTGGATTTTCTGCCAGAATTTATGGAAATCTCTCCCCTCTCATCCCCTTTCATCTTCTACGTTCTGAATCCTGATATTTGGCAGTGGTCCAGCTGTAGCAGCTTTATTGTCTCTGGGACCCACTTGTCAGTACATTGATATTCACACTGTGTACCATTCCATCCAGGTGGTTTTAGTATTTGCCTTCTGGGATTCATGAAAATCAATGGAAGGAGGAGGCGGCATCTGCCAGTTCTAATCCCACCAGCATACAGGCCCTCAAAGGAGCAGAGAATGATATATGTTTTATAATTCATGGCCTACTTAGTGCTCCAAAGAGACTTTACTATAGAAGAGCAATAAATAAAACTTGACTTACCAGTGTGAATATTTGCTAGTTTGCAGGGACATTTGTTATAGTGAATATCTGAAATTTACAGTGCAGAAGAACAAATACTGTATTACTTGAAAACACTACAGCTGTGTCTACACTGGCATGAATTTCCGGAAATGCTTAAAACGGAATACTATTCCGTTTTCAGTTTTTCCGGAAAAGGAGCATCTACATTGGCAGGCTGCTTTTCCAGAAAAGCCCTTTTTCCGGAAAAGCGTCTGTGTCCAATGTAGACGCGCTTTTCCGGAAAAGAGCCCCGATCGCCATTTTCGCGATCGGGGCTTTTTTCCAGAAAAGACTACTGGGCTGTCTACACTGGCCCTTTTCCGGAACAGTGTTCCGAAATAAGGACTTATGCCCAAGCGGGAGCAGAATAGTTTTTCCGGAATAGCGGCTGATTTTGTACAGTAGAGCATCGTTGCTTTTCTGGAAATTCAAGGGCCAGTGTAGACAGCTCGCAGCTTATTCCGGAAAAGCGGTTGATTTTCCGGAATAAGTGGCCCAGTGTAAACACAGCCTATGGGTATGTCTACACTGCCACCCTAGTTCAAACTAGGGTGGCTAATGTAGGCATTTGAAGTTGCAAATGAAGCCTGGGATTTAAATATCCCGGGCTTCATTTGCAACTTCAAATGCCTACATTAGCCACCCTACTTCGAACTAGGGTGGCAGTGTAGACATACCCTATATAGGCTATGTCTACACTGCAGCACTATTTTGGGACACCAGAATTATCCCGAAATAGCTATTCCATGTATTTTGAGCATACTCATTATTTTGAAATATAACAAGTTCACTATTCCGACGTCCCTGTAAACCTCGTTACACTAGATGTAACGGACATTTCAGAATAGCAATTTATTTCAAAATTAGTGCTGTGTAGGCCGCACCAAATTTCAAAAGAAGTTTATTTTGAAATTGACTTGAAATAAGCTACACAATTTGCGTATCTTAAATTGCATAACTTATTTCAAGCTACGGGTGTAGTGCAGACACACTCTTAGTGACTGATTTGAGAGAAATAGTTAAATTCAAACATACACATTTCTTGGGATTACTTTTATAAGCTACTGAGAAAAAATATTATGCAATACAATAATGGGAAGTATTATATGGCTTGTGTTTCCTCCCTCCCTTTCTCAGAAATCAAAGTAAGTTATCATGGTAATATGATAAGAATTTAGAGCCAGAGCACATGTTTGCTTCGAGGTAACTTGCTCACGAGTAAAGCTAAGCAAATAACTTACTTTTTTTAATGCTGGCAGTTCTGAAAAAGTGGGGGAAAATAACTTCAAACAGAACCAAATCCTAAAATTGCAAACGGAAAGAATTGTTCCAAAACAAATTTTGGGTAGTATGGGTAGAAGAAGCAGCTTCCCTTACAACTTATAGCCCTGTGAGATGTAGGAGATCCATGTTCAGTTCTGCCTCTCCTTATGATGTGGAAAAGGGAATGCAGCGTGGGTCTTCTCATGTTACAGGACAGTGTCTTAGCCATTACAAAGATAGCTTCCCCAGTTATCACCTCTAATATCATTAGCTCACAGACATTTACCTCTTCCCCAACCCCCTTCGGTTCTGAAATTTGATTTGTTCTTTTCATATGTGTTCATTTTTTTTAATTGTGTCCTTTGGTATATATGGTTGTGACAATTTTCTTCCACTATTTGATCTGAGGAAGTGGGTCTGGCCCACGAAAGCTCATCCCCTAATAAACCATCTTGTTAGTCTTTAAAGTGCTACATAGTCCTGGTTTTTTTTAGCCACAGGGCTGTGTAATGGACAAGGTTTTCTCAATGTTTCCTATTGGCGCTGTTCCACTGTGTCACTAAAGCAGGCATTTGAACTTGTGTGTGTCTCCCCAGCATAGGAATATACTTCACATAAAAGTACTGGAGGTAAGAGCCGTAGCACTAGCCTTCCAACACTTCCTTCTGGCAATAGCACACAACCATGTCAAGATATACACCATCAATGTTGCCAGCATGTTTTATATAAACAGACAGGGAGGTGCCAATTCCCACATCCTCTGTACAGAGTCTATTACCTTGTGGAATTTCCCATGGTATCGCTCTCAGCACTTGTTATCTGCCAGGTGCACTGAACACCATGGCTGATGCATTAAGCAGATCACTGCCTCAACAGCAAATTGTATCGACTATTCGATTAGCCAAATAATCGAAATTTTACATCCCTAATGGCACTGTTTTCTGCCAATTTCCTTGCCACATAACCCCAAGATGATATACCAGCCAGGCATACAGGCCCAACACCCATTCCTCAGACTCTATCAACAGGCTTGGTTCCTGGATGGCTCTAAGGCATACAGTTACAATGCTCTGACCAAGTACACAATGTACTTTTGCACAGTTGTGCTGCCTCAATGCGGAAAACAAACTCCGACAAATGGAAACATTTTGCACACTGGGCCATCCCTTGTAACATCTCTCCTGAGACCCCCATTACCTGTCATCCTTAACTACCTCTTGCACTTAAAACAGTCCAACATTTCTATCAGCTCTGTTAGGATTCACCTAGCTGCAATAACCACATTAAATTAAAAAACAGACGATAGCACAATCTTTGTACATCTGATGACAAAATGTTTTATGAAGGGCCTCCAGTCATTATATCCTGATATAACTCTGCCAAAGGAGCCCTGGCACCTCCATTTGGTTCTCAGTGCACTCATCAACCCTCCATTTGAGCCAATGGCCGCTGGCACACTTCTTCACCTTTCTATGAAACTGCATTTTTGGTTGCAATTACATCCACCAGGCGGGTGGGAGAAATGGCAGCCCTGGTGGCAGATCCTCCCTACACCACCTTTTTAAAGGATAAAGTTACGCTACGTACCCACCCCAAGTTCCTTCCTATGGTATTCTCTTTGTTCCACATAAACCAAACTATTCACTTTCCTGTATTTTTCCCTGAATCTCATGCCAATACTTTCGAAGCAAGGATGCATACACTAGAGCTACGTCTACACTGGCATGATTTTCCGGAAATGCTTTTAACGGAAAAGTTTTCTGTTAAAAGCATTTTTGGAAAAGCGCGTCTAGATTGGCAGGACACTTTTCCGCAAAAGCACTTTTTGTGGAAAAGCGTCCATGGCCAATCTAGACGCGCTTTTCCGCAAAAAAGCCCCAATCGCCATTTTTGTGATCGGGGCGGAAAACAAATCTCTGCTGTCTACACTGGCCCTTTTTCACAAAAGTTTTTCGGAAAAAGACTTTTGCCCGAATGGGAGCAGCACAGTATTTCCGCAAAAACACTGACAATCTTACATGAGATCGTCAGTGCTTTTGTGGAAATTCAAGCGGCCAGTGTAGACAGCTGGCAAGTTTTTCCGGAAAAGTGGCTGATTTTCCAGATAAACTGGCCAGTCTAGACACAACCTAGATGTCTACAGGGCTCTCTCATTTTACATTCACAGAACAAGGCCTTTTAGGGCTTTGCCCAAACTTTTCATATCCATTGTGGAATGCAAAAAAGGACAACAGATATCCTCCCAAAGAGTATCTCACTGGATTTCCAACTGCATAGCCTTATGCTATCAGCACAACCAGCTTATTCCACCTACCTCCATCTCTGCCCATTCTACCAGGGCTATGGCCACATCAGTAGCTTACTTCTGCAAGATCCGTCTCGAGGACATATGTGCTGCAGCCACATGGGTTTCTGATCAAATGTTTGCAAAGCACTATGCACTCACACATGGATCTCTTTCTTCAGCAAGGGTTGCCAAAGCGGTGTCTACATCTTACTTTCCAGATCCAAAGTCCCTACCTCCTTAGGACATATTGCTTTGCAGTTACCTGCTGTGGAGCACCCACAGGAACGTCTCTCTCTCTCAGAGGAGGTTACTCACCTTTATCAGAAATTGATGTTCTTTGAGATGAGTGTCCCTGTGTGTGGTCCACTACTCTCCCTTCCTCTCCTTTACTTCAGAGACCTCTTTTTTCCACAGGCCAGGTTTCTGGGTGTTGAAGAAACTGAGGGAAAGGTGGTCACACATGCGTAGTTGTACTGCATGGCGCTCACGCACCACACTACTGTGCGTGTATGGCCCCCTATACTGCTTTGAAGAGTCCGATCTGTGGCACTGGGATGCACCGACACCTGCTGTGGAGCACCCACAGGGACGCTCATCTCGAAGAATATCAGTTACTGCTAAAGGTAAGTAACCTCTTGCCCAAGCAAGATCTCTGCCCATGGTGCCAAGTTCTTCCAGGGTCCACACTGCTGACAAGCCAGGTACCTTCAGCACCTCCTCAGCATGTGTGCTGGTGATTCATAAATGGGCTGACTTGGAGCCAAACCACAAGGCCTCCACAATGGCATAGACAATGCTGGTTCGGGATCCGGTACTGAAAGTGCTCCATGCAGTGATGTTGCCACCAGCACAGACCTCTGCACCGTCGAACAGGGGGACAAGCGACACTGACTACTATCACCAAGATGGTACTGAAGCAGACTACAGGCGACTCCTGACTTGCGACCACCCAACCTGCAACCCCCAGCATTTACAGCCACTCTGCCCCGGGAGCCACGGAGCTGCCTACTGCCTGGCCTAGCCCCTGGCTGGCTCAGGACGCCATTTGCGCCGTGCCATGGGGCTGCCTACTGTCCAGCAAAGCCCCCGGCTGGTCGGCTCATGGCACTATTTGCGCCATGGTGCTGCCTACTGCTTGGCACAGCCCCCGGCTGGCTCAGGGCGCCATTCGCGCCACAGCGCGGGGCCACCTACTGCCCAGCAAAGACTCCTGGCTGCAGGAGACTACAACTTCCAGGAGGCAAAGCAAGCCAGGAATGGAACCCCCATTCATAACATTGCTCCTATAGGCAATAAAGGTTCAAGTTACAATGGCCCGACTTACGACGGTTCTCTAGGAACCAATTAGTTCATAAATGCAGAGTCGCCTGTATGCCAAAGAATCCCTTGGCACTTAGACAGTTCCTCCACCACACTGATATAGAGGTCCACTTGGTGCCACAATCACTGCTTCTCAGTTCTGATCACTCTCCTATTATGAGAACAGAACAGCAGCCTCTGTCCCCCACTTTTTCTATAGCATATAGTGTAGCTGAAGCAGGCAAATAGAATAGCTGCTTCTCTTCCAAACACTCCTCACCCACCCAAAGGAGGCCTTCTTGGGAGCTGGGACCAACAAAGTCCTCAAATGGACCACCTGCCTATCAGTGATACAGCCAACCATTGCCATATCCTCTACCACCCATGCATTGGCCACCATGGGTTGCCTGTTCCACAGATGCCATCACACAGTGCCATCCACTCCATCTAGAGCAGAAATCAGAGCTCTCGGACCCATGACATTTAGGATCATGACAGTTACACCAGATTACAAAAACTTGTGGAGCATCTCCCAATACACAGATGCCCACAACTCCAGGCCATTATGTAGGAGGGCCAAATGATACCACGTATAGCTCTCCAAACAGCTATGTGCTGTTTGGAGATGCTGGATGTTGCTGATATGGTAGCCTGCACTACAACAACAGCAGTGATTATGTGTACAGCCTCCTGACTTCAGGCATCCCTAAAAGTCTGCAAAAGAAGGTGGATGATCTCCCATTTGACAAGGCACACCTCTTTTCCTCCAAAATGGATGAGGTTTTCCATACAATGAAGGACTCCCTAGCCATGCTAAGAGCTCTTGGCATCGATACCCTGGCAAATAAGTGGCAATGACACACTCCATACCAGAGACTGCAGCAGGCTCACAAACAACAACACAAGTCATTTGATTACCGGTCAAAGTAATGTCCACAATAACACAGAACACAAGACACAGACCACTGGTACCTGCAGATGTCTCCTCTGTAAGCTCACTCTCATTCTGCAGCTTCTCTGGCCTGGCTGCCACTCTGTGGTCTGGAACTCCCTCAGCGCCTCCTTCCCCTTCAGCAGTTAGCCCTGACTGAGCTGCTCCAGAATCTTTTATAGTCAGTCTCTAGCTGGAGCATGCCCAGCAGTGCTGTGGGGGTGGGACCTTCTCAACCAGCTGGGTTGAGGTAATTCAGTCAGCTACAGTGAGGGGTTGATACACCCTGTCACAAAATCCCTCAAACTCTTATTATCTATCACTGAATGCTTTAAAGGTGAAGTTTTCTCAATAGCTCTCCATGTAGATATTGTCATGTATACATAATACTTAACAAGCAGCCATCACACTGAGTTATAGCACATTTCACAAGAGCTGTAACGGTGTCCACAGCATTTCTGAAGGTTGTCCCATTGGTAGACATGTGCAGAGCAGCATCATGGTCCTCTGAACATACCTTTGTGAGGTACTGAGCTAGTGGCCGCCATGGTAGGACTGGCTGTCCTCTCTTCTATGACTCAGGCATGGCTCCACATCCCAACTCCAACTAGGCTTTGCTCTACAGCACCTAGCATAGAAAACTCACCGGGACAACACAAAGAAGTTACTCATCTTCTGCAGTAATGATGGTTCTTCTTTCCTTCTATTTTGGAGTTTATGCAATTGATTCCATGGAGAAAAAGGAACAAAGGGGGTCATACCATGCACACAAATGGACACAAATGGCACCAGGAGGCAGTTACTGCGCATATATGGTATGGCCAGGAACTGCTAGGAAAAATCTCTGATTGCCAGCGTGAGGATGCACCAACACCTAGGGCTCGTCTACATTGGCCCCTTTTCCGGAAGGGGCATGTTAATTTCACAGGTCGTAATAGGGAAATCCGCGGGGGATTTAAATATCCCCCGCGGCATTTAAATAAAAATGTCCGCCGCTTTTTTCCGGCTTTTAGAAAAGCCGGAAAAGAGCATCTACACTGGCCCCGATCCTCCGGAAAAAAAGCCCTACTTCAAAGTAGGAATAAGATCCTCCAGAAAAGGGCTTTTTTTCCGGAGGATCGGGGCCAGTGTAGACGCTCTTTTCCGGCTTTTCTAAAAGCCGGAAAAAAGCAGCAGACATTTTTATTTAAATGCCGCGGGGGATATTTAAATCCCCCGCGGATTTCCCTATTACGACCTGTGAAATTAACATGCCCCTTTCGGAAAAGGGGCCAGTGTAGACGTAGCCCTAAAGTGGAGCAACCACAGGGACACACATCTCAAAGAAGCTTTGTTCTTTGAGTGCTGTCCTTATGTGTGCTCCATTTCAGGTGCTGGTGTGTCCTTACGCTGGTGACTGGAGATTTTTCCTAGCAGTGTCTTGCCACACCGTGCATTCACAGTGGCGTTCTTTCATGTGGTAAGTGTCCATTTACTATGCGCACAGTGCGACACCTCAGGTCCTTCTCTACCATCCTTGGATAGCAGATGGATGTCCTTGCAGCCACCCTCCCTTGTCCAGAAACAAAACAGTTTTACCTCAGGTTTTTCCCCATCCAGGTTTTTCAGATCCTTTCTTCCCATTTTTTTTAAAGTCCTTGATGCCTGCATGGCGCTCCAAGTGGCCCTGGATGTGGCAGACTGTGGCTTGTAGTACTGCCATGACGATAGTAATGTGTAGAGCCTAGTGGCTCCAAGCCTCAGGTATACTGAGGGAACTTCAACTGAAAGTGGAAGATTTTCCCTTTGATAGATCACACCTGTTTGCCAGTAAGACTGATGAGGTCTTCCATACTCTGAAAGACTCATGCCTAACACTCAGGACCTTAGGAATGTACACCCCACCAAACAAGTGCCAGAGCTATAACCAGTATCCAAGATCATGAAATCCTTGCAGACAAACCCATAGGCCCTACAACTATAGGCAGATACAGAAACAACAAAAGCACGGACCACAAGGGCAGCACCAATCTGCTATGCATCAGCCTTCTACTTCTAAACAGCAAATTTGAATGTTTGGTCAGGGGTCTGAGTAACATCTCTACGATATCATGACCTATGCTATGCAATCTTTAATTTACCCACCAATTATGGTCCTTTTAGCAACGTTGGACTGAGATAACAGCTAACTGGTGAGTCCTAAAGATTGTTCATCTGGGTTATTCCGTCTCCTTCATGTCCATTCACCGTACCCATCCCCCTTCCTATCCCTCTTAAGGCACCCTTCCCAAGAGAGCTTAATACAACTGGAAGTTCAGCATCTGCTACAAATTGGAACCACAGAACCAATCCCCTTGACCTACCAAGAAAGAGGGTTCTATTAAATTATTGCCTCACTCAAAAGAAGTAAGGGGTGTGGAGAGCCATACTAGTTCTCAGGCAACTCAACAAGTACAAAACAAATTGAAGGTTTATAATGGTCAGTTTAGCAACCGTCATACCAGCATTGGACAGCTGAGATTGGTTCTCAGCCCTTGACCTCCAAGATGCCTACTTCCACATAACTATCCAGCCAGAACAGGGACGATTCTTACTTTTCACATTAGGCTCCAATCAGTACCAATACCAGGTTCTCATGCTCAGTTTATTGACTGTGCCGAGGGTCTTCTAAAAAACCCTGGCAGTAGTAATGGCTTACCTTTGCCATGTAGTGTTGATAATCTTTCCCTAGATGATTGTCTTATCAAAGGCATATCTTACAAAACATGGTTGATACTACTACTATTGTCCTGCTACTCAGTCTTGTTTTTCACATCAACTAACAAAAATTCACACAAACCCTCGAATTTTAGGGGCTCAACTAGACTCCAATACAGCTAGAGCAACACTTCTCAAACACAATTTCGAGTCACTTACTGCTCTTATAAATATGGTATAGGCTTCACCATATACAGCAGTGCCCAACTGTCTCCAAATACTTGGTCACATGGGAGTCACAAGCTATTCATAAGACTAGCCAGACTCTTATGAGGTGCCTACAAGAGTGGCTGGCCACCATTTATGTCTCCTCCAGGGATCCTTTACACGGGGCAGTTTGTATCCCTTATCACTTCCTCCTTCCCTACAATGGTGGACACAAACATACAACATTCTAGAAGTGGTTCCCTACCAACAGCCTTCCCCAAAGGTTACCATAAGCACGGATGCCTTCCTTATGGACTGGGGAGCATACCTGGATTCCCACACAGTACAGGGCAAATGGTCCTCTCAAGAGACCAAACTTCACATCAATCTCTTAAAGCTGAGAGCCGTACGCTGCGCATGCCAGCACTTCCTTCAGCATATCCGAAACAAGGTCATCCGAATCCTTATGGACAATACATTATGAAAGTATTATATCCACCACTGGGGGGAGTGCGATCCAACTCCCTATGTACTGAGGCAATCGAAGATTGGAACTGGTGCCTAGGACACCAGATACCCTTATAGCAACCTACCTGCTGGGAGCCCTCAACGTTATGGAGGACAACCCGAGTTGTGTATTTTCAGACCAACATGAGTGGGAACTGGACTCCGCAGCCCTTCACAAGGTGTTCTGCAAGTGGAGTCATCTTGACATCGACCTTTTTGCAATCTGGCTCAATTGTAAATGTCACCAGTTTTGCTCCAGGGTGGGCCTTGGGAAGGGATCCCTAGGTGATACCTTTCTTTTGAGATGGGAAGCTCCATTCCTTTATGTGTTCCTACCAGTACCCTTTATCCCTCGAGTGATACTGAAAACCCGACAGGACCAAATTGAATCATACTGATAGTGCCATCGTGGTCCAGGCGGACTTGGTTCCCATACCTCCAACGTCTCACTGTCTCCACTCCACACATGTTACTACGATGTCACAATCTCTTATCCCAACATTATGGTCACACTTTCCTTCCAGACCCTTCAGCTCTCCACCTCAAGGCCTGGCTCCTTCATAGCTCCACAATGCCGAATTTCCTTGTCTGACAGGGTAAAAGAGATACTTATACCTGTACGTGGAAGAGATTCTCCACATGGGTCCTACAAAAACATAACATCCCACCTTCCTCTGTATCCCTGCCCACAATATTGGACTATTTTGTTGAGCTACAGGAGGCAGGTGTCTCAGCTCCATAAAGGTCCATAGAGACTGAATTGTAGCATTTCACAAACTGCTTCACCAGGTGTCTCTTTTCTCACACCCAATGACCAAATGGCTTCAGACAGGTCTCCAAAATACTTTTCCCACAATAAAACCACCCACTTCTTTGTGGGACCTAAACCATGTCCTTAAAACCCTCATGAGACCTCCCTTTGAGCCACTCACCACGTGCTCATTGTAACATTTGTCTATGAAGGTAACTTTCCTTGTAGCAATCACATCAAGCAGTAGGGTCAGTGAGATAGCAGCCCTGATGGCAGACCCTCCTTACACAATTTTCAGCAAGGACAAAGTGACACTGAGATCCCACTCCATATTTCTCCCAAAAGTTCTCATACCCTTCCATATTAATGAACCAATCCACTTGCCTGCCTTCTTTCTGAAGCCACACAAGAACGGGTTCCAAGCATTGTTGCACACTCTCAATGTACGATGAGCAATTGATTTCTATCTCAACAGTAACAAAGCCCTGAAGAAAGTCCATGAAGCTTTTCATTTCCTTTTCAGAATGATAATAAGTAGACATGAGTAAGGACTAAGAGAATGTGCTGGTGTTTGTGTTGTGTTTTGTTCTACAGATTTGAATTCCAGCCTTCATTCCAACTGCTTTTGATACATTAGGTTTAGCTGCACTAAATGCTGGAGAGATTAGTTGGAAGAAGTTGGCATAGTTGTTACTGTGATATAATGAGAGGAGGATGTGCATGTTGAAGGATCAAATATATCTCATTTCAGTAGGCTGTGTGTATATCGACGCACAGTGGTATTTTGATGGGAATTGTTAGCAGTGTGGTGGTATATGAGACAGTTGTCTCTGTGGCTTAGTGTCTCAAAAAATTCTCAGAGCAGGATGAAGGGGAGGTAATGTTGGTCTGCAGTAGTTTGTGTGAGGTAGGATCATTGCTTAAGCATAGGTTAGTGCCCAACTAAACCATAGTTTTGCCTTAGCAAAGAGAAGACGTGTGATACTGTCATAAGATACTTGTATGCTCAGGAAAAATGCTAGTACATGTGTGTTGGCCATGTGTTAAATCATGATTCAAAGAGGGCAGAGTTGGCACAGCGTTATCATAGGTCTTCATTTCTCAGTCTTCAGAGATGTGAATGTAGCTGAACTTGTTATTCTAAAAGAGATTGAGGCACTATCAATCCCTGTAGATAAAATTGAGTGCCCCCTGTTTGTCATTTACCAGACTGTTGTGAGAAGATACAACCTTTGCATTCTGGGTGTTTTAAGCCCCTGGAGGCCTAAGGAAGTCATGGCAATGCAATTGTCTTGGGGCCTCTAGGCACATTCTCATTGGGGCAGACCCTGTGTCTAATAGCCCCATCTTGAGAGCTGTGACCATGTGAGCCCACTGCTAGGCCTCTAGTACCAGTACTAACTTATCAGGGTCCCTCTACACTGTCCCAGAATTCCTGCTGTGTGGATGCTCTGGGTCTGGAATTTCATTTTTCAAAAGCATTGTAATAGGTGTAACACACACCTAGGGTTGCCAGATGGTTTAAGCAAAAATACCAACCCCCCCCCCCAAAAAAAAAAAAAAACCACTGGGAAAAGATTCTATTGAGGAAAAAAAGGGGGGAGACCAAAGTTGTTGAGCAAAAAAAAAGGGGACCCTGGTGGCCATTTTGTTTTTCTGTTTCAGCCACATGACAAGGCCCTGAGGAACCAGGTAAGCAGGGAGTGGCAGGGTGTCAGGAGGGCCAGGGGCTGGGCCTGGATGCTGAGTGTGTCGTTGCCAGGTGTCCGGTATCTTCGCCTCCTGGCAGGAAAAAAAATCAGAAAATACCGGACATTTTAGGTGTCTGGTATTTCCTGCATTTATTTTACCGGACAGGAGGCGAAAATACCGGACTGTCGAGATCAATACCAGACACCTGAAAACCCTACACACAATATGCAGACAGTTTGATCAGGATTCTAATGTTACTCTTTAGTGAATCATCTGAGAGCGATGCAGACAAATAGAAAAAATAATATACCCTATGGATTATAAACCCTATGTTTATAAACTAAGTTTCCTGCCTTAGTTTCCTTACCACTTCAGCGCATTCTTTGGGCTGGAGTCAGAATCATCTGGGGGTATCCAGAGTCCTTCTGATGTAGTATATAGCTTCTGTTCTAAAACATGGATCCTTCTCTCTGCACTAGCTTTCTCTTGTTTTTGCTGGTCCAGATACTTTCTCACACCTACCCAAAAGTTTTCTAGCTTGCTCTGTGAGTCTTTGTGCCAGATACACCCAGCCTCTGTGGTTTTCAAAAGGCTATAATCAATAATTTGACTTCTTTGTTTTATGTTTGGGAATTTTCCACTCTTCAGCCTCCAAGTCCCTGAAGAGAGGTTAGGAAACTGGTTCTCCCAGGCTTGAGCTTAATCTATTGGTTAATCAAAGTATAGTCATGAAGGTTAACATCTCTCAGTTGTCTCTGTTGTGGTGTGTGTATATGTATAGGATTATAAACCATCTGCCATACTTCTTGTGTTGTGTGTATGTATGTATGTAAATGTAAATAAACACATGTATTTTTGAAAGAAAAGGGGAAAATTATAAAATATTCAGAAAAGCCCAGTGTGTTTGGTTCATCAATTTTCTACTGTGATTTCTTTTTGTTGCTTCTGTAGGGATGCAATGGAACAATAGTAGATACAACTTCATTGAAGAAACTATTAAAATCCCAAATATTAATATGTGTTTACCACTTTTATAAGGAGAAATAATTCCAAAATAGACATAGGATTTCTATGTGCAATGTTCCAGAAATCTCCATTGAAATTATTGTAGCCCTTTTTGTTTTCTTTTTTAATTTTGGCTTAAGCTGTGCTTTCAGATATACATAACGTGTACAAGAAAAATCTTATTTTTGAATTAAGTACTATTTTTTGTGAACTTGGAGCTACATTTTTCAGTTCACTGTATTTATATTTGATTTCCAGTCATCCCGTGGTAAATTTTGAAATCCAAGAGCTTTGTTTCTTCATATTCACAGTTGAGATCTATGAAGAATCATCACATTTTCATAGCTTGTAATTTAGAGGTGCTAGAAAACTGAACTAAAAAGGTGGAATTGAACCCAAAAGACATCAGATACAAAATGAATATTTGTACCTTATAACAGCCAGTTGTTGCTGGGGCACACCTCCTTACTTTCACTGCTGCGCTATGCCCTTGTATGAGACTAAATGTAGGCTGGGTTTTTGAAGGAATTAGTCCCCCAGTTCCCATAGTTAATTTATAGGAGAAGGGCAACTATCCCCCTTAACAGCTTTTATAAAAAACCTCATCCATTCACTAAATCCCGGGATACTTATGATTGCCTTTTCAGGAAGATAGTGAGTTCAGTAGGGCTACTCGTATACAGGATTGGGAACTTAAACTGTATATTCTTAGGAGTAATAATACTGTCTCTCATTTGTCTGGAAATTGTCATGCTCATTCATGATATTGTATTAATAAAAATGAACTAGTTACAGTTATAGGATGCTGAATCTAATAACGGCAGTGGCCCTAACAGAATATACAGCAATTTTGTTATCTCTACCTTAATGTGACTCTCACTAGCTAAGAGTTAGCTTCATGCCATAGCTATATTTGGCCAGTTCCAATCACTGTATTTTTGCTGGTCACTCGTATTTTCAAGTCTTTGGGCTTATGCACAAGTAAGATCTAAAGTGGCATCAAAGTGATATTTGAGATTTAGCTGTGGTTTTTCTCAGTACCTTTCCTAGACTCGAGGAAGATCTCTGTAGCTCAAAAGCTTCTCTATCTCACTTAAGATTTCCTTTAGCTTTGTTTGCTCTCATAGCATACTTGAAGCACTTTGAATTTCTTTATGACATGGTAACATGGTAGAATTTTTAGGTTTGCTTTTCATCATGAATTTTCAAGGCAAATAGCTGAAGTCTTCTGTAGGTCTAGTTAGAAAGTCTGCATGTAAAATATCAACACTCATTTAAGGCCAGAATTTCAAAAGAGCTTGACTTCCATATTGGCACCTAAATGAAGTGGCCACATTTTCAGAAGTTCTTAGCAGCATCTGTAATTCTCAATGAGAGCTATTTGTTGCAAAACACTTGAAATTTTGGCATTTCATTTACATTCCTAAAATAGAAGCAAAATCTAACATTAACTGTTGGTGCTTTTATGTGTGTTTTTAATAAGATATTTTCTCTTTTGTTTCTTTAATACGGTAACTTTGTGATAAAAACATGTCTGTTGATTTCCATTAATCTTGTTTCACAATTTTTTTATCAATTTTTTTATTTCTATCTTTTGTTTTAGGTTCTAAGCACACATAACTAACTATATTTTATTGTTTGTCAACTGAACAGCACTGTTACCATGGGATTTGTGTAAGCAAAGAAATGGAAACACGTCCTGTGGATGGAGAATGGGGAACTTGGGGACCATATAGTTCTTGTTCAAGAAGCTGTGGAGGTGGAATCAAAAGCACAACCAGGCTATGTAATCAACCTGAGTATGTTGTTTGTTTGTTTATATCAGTATGTTTTTTATATTGTTAAGACCAAGCAAGTTAGTTCAAAGGCGTCAGGAAAATAAATATCAATTTCAATAATTTCTAAAGTTAGAAGTCAGTCTACAATCTCTGATATTCAGAATGTACCTATGTCCTTTACTTTCAATCATTTTGATTAGGCCAAGAAATGGAGGAAAATACTGTGTGGGTCGCAGGATGAAATTTCGATCATGTAATACTGATTCATGTCCAAAGGGCAAGCAAGATTTTCGAGAGCAACAGTGCTCCGATTTTGATGGTAAACATTTCAACATCAATGGTCTTACATCTGCTGTACGCTGGCTTCCAAAATACAGTGGCAGTAAGTAAATACAAACTTTCTTTGCTAACTAAACACAAATGTTCATATACTTAAAGCTTTGCAACAGTAAAAAATCATGCTGGATTTTCTTTACAGTTGCTATGAAAGATCGCTGTAAACTTTTTTGCCGAGTGTCTGGAACAACTTCCTACTACCAGCTGAAAGATAGAGTTACCGATGGTACTCCCTGTGGAACTGAAACCAATGACATATGCGTTCAAGGCTTATGCAGGGTATTTACACTTAACTTGGATATTATAATACTTATATATAAACACAATGTATTAACAGACTAATAAATATCACATGTATATATATATGTATACTATATATACTATATATACTATATACACTATGTATAGTTCTTCTAGTATATGCAGTGCTTGCTGAGCCACTCAACACCAGCTTCACCAGCAGATGAAGGACCCTAAAGCCATAATGAAGTTTGGTTAGTTGATACTCATCAACAACATGCACCATTGTCTGGCAGAAACCACACTAACAAACTGAATCATGTGCAGACCCTATATGAAGAAGCTGCCAATGCATATTTTTCAGCTGGTTCTGAACCTGTTCAACAGAATTCAGAGATGATGTGGCAGGTTGAATGGTCAGATCAGCGACAATTAAACCATTCCACATGTCTTTAGCTGACTACTTAGTGCACCACAGGCTTGCTGCTGACAGATTCTGATCTGATGGAGACCATGATGGACATTAATTATGCTTTGGAATGACTGAAGATGTCTGCATAGTGGTAGACCTAGATAGGCATGTAGCTTTTCCACCTGTCTGCCCCGAATGTGTGGAGGCGTTAAGTAGCTCAAAACTGATAGCCATGGAATAGGATACTTGTGATATTGTGCATGGTTATGTTCAATTCAAATTTAGCCAATTTAGTGTGAGGTAAACAACACCAAAAAGGGGCACAGTAGTCTGCTGAGGAATAGCACAGCACCAAAGCTTTTGTGAAGTGTCGGTGTGCCTGTACCCCATGTCAAAATGATTAATTTGCTAAGTAGCTTATTCCTGGTTCTGACTTTGGCAGCAGTTTGTTTTAGATGTCCAGGGTAAGTCAAATAGCAGTCTAGTGTGATGCCAAGGTAGACTGGTTTTGCCTCGTGTTTCCACTGTTTTTCAATGAGGAAGTCATTTAACTTACATTTGATGCTTGCCTTGTGGAGGCAGGTGACACTCAAAACTGTCTTCACTTTGGTGGAGGTGTCACCTGCCACAGTAGTCTACCATCTTGGCTAGGTTGGTGTCAAATAATGACCTTGTTCTCATCTTTGGCCCAAACCAGTTGGGTGTATTTCACTCAGCCAGATAGTGACATGATTGCTCACATGACCTCTACTGTATGTCATCTCTAGATGTTATCCCCAACCAGTATTATGTGTGGTCCTGGACAACTATGTACACAGTCAACACAGACCATCACTTACCACTGTCAGCCTTCAGCTGCCCATCGTTAGAAGTTTAAAGAAAAGAAGGTGGAATTTCAGGAAACCTAATTAGTAGAAATTCAACTAAATCCTGGAATGAAGTATCATTACCAGCCGATCATGTTTTGTGCCAAATGGTGAAACTTACAACCATTTCTATGGAGCCATCTTCAAAGCAGCATGAGCGTCCATTTCACAAGTCTATTGCTGTGTCTGCATTCCTTGTTTTGACACCTTTTGTTCAGAACTATTGGTGCCGTATGAATTGTCTGGAGATCCAGATATTGTTGACCACCTAATAAGACTCTTAGCTGCTCTGAAACAAGCAAGGTGGGAGGAAACAACAGATAATATGAATTTCACCCATTCCAGCCAGAAATCCTAGAACTTTGTGTGTTGACTTGGCACAGCAAGTGCTCTCCCAGTGTTCTATGACTCCAAACCATGTTGCTGGTCATTTACTTCAGGTTTCAAAGGTTGCCCTGAATAAGCTTGTATAATGGAAGATTCACAACAAATGGCAGCAATTCAGATGAGGTAATCCACTTAGTTAGTACATAGCGCCATTCACAAGCACTGAAATAGACATTGTACCATGCAACATCAAACCTGGAATGGAGGAGGGATCTGACTGCATTTCACTAGAATTCCTGAAACACCTTGGAACTAGTGCTCATCAATGATTATCCAAATTCCTGACATGGGTTGTCAACGTTGGTAATACGTCAAGGATTTTGAGAATGTCAAAAGTAATCACCCTTCTAAAACCTGGAAAGGACCTGCACAGTGCAGCTAGCTACCAGCTCATCTCTCTGTTGTCTGTCAGATTCAAAGTGTTGGAGTGGCTTATCCTCCAGCATATATCTTCAGAGGTGATGACAATTCTCAGTATCCACCGAGCTGGCTTACAGAAGGGCAGAAGCACCAGTGACCAAGTGCTGCCTCTCACTACATATATAGAAAACAGGTTTCAACAGTACTTAAAAACTGGAGCTATTTCCATGGACTTGACAGCAGCCTACAATAAAATACAACTGTTGAGGGCTCTCCCAGCATGAGTGGTGGATATTGCCAAAGTTCTACTTCCTGAGGGTGTTTTGGGGAGATGGAACAAGGGCGTGGAGAAAGTAATCCAACAGTTTACTCCAGTGCTCTGTGCTTGTATCCACCCTGTTCTATCTGTACACAAACTACCTGCTACTGACTTATTCATGCAAGTTCATCTATGCAGATGACTTCTGCTCCGATAACCAGTGGCACTCTTTCACTACATATAGTATATATGTGTGTGTGTGTGTATGTGTGTGTGTGTGTGTAGTGCTTTTTGGTAAAGAAAAAAAAGGTGTCGGTACCCCAGGGGACAAGTTGTTGAGCTGTGGGTGCTGGTAGTGCATCTGGAGGTGCCGGTACTGCATACCGGGCAGTACCAACACAAAAAAAGCACTATAATATATATATATAGTGTTCTACATATCAAAACAAATCCTATTAGAAACCACTAAAGCAAAGTTGTTTGAACCTATTTTAACAGGGTTCTGATCCCAGTCAGCTTAGTGACCTATAAGCAGAGCTCATAAAGTAGAAGACACAGATTTGAATCCTAAGAGCCTAATTCTTCTCTCATTTAAACCTGTATAAATTAAGGGTAACTCTATTGAAATCAGTGTAGGTAGACTGATGTAAAATTGGAGTAAATTGGAAGTAAATTAGGTCTTGAATGTGAGTTTTCATCCCCAGTCAAATAGCAGAGAAAAATGCTATTATGTCTATGGAGATGAAGTTTTACATCATATTTCTCAAAATCAGGAGGCAGTTTAGCCCTGAAAAATATAATTTCAAATTTCTTAGAGGGATGAAAATTGTGGTAATGCAACAGGTTTTTTTTATAGTGGGAAGGAAGCTAAAACAACCCACAATGTTGGGCTAGATTTTGCTTCCCATTCCCATGTAGCCTTACTGATTTAAGTGAGGTTGCATAATGTCAAAGTGAAGATAAAATGTGTCCCTTTATTAGGATTTACCACAGGGAAGAATGCCAGAGCAGCTTTTCTTATGTGGAGGAGGGAAAGGGAATGGTCTGAGTAAAGAGTTAAAAATTAAAATAGCAATCTTGGATTTATTTTTCTTAGTATCTTAGCTAAAGGTCATCTAAATAGTCAATTAATCATATCATTGTATATTTTACAACTATAGAGTTTAAAAGAATTGATGTTCATGTGCACATAATAGTAAAGGTATTGATTCATTTTAACATTCCAAAGGTTTTTGAACAAATAATCTTTAAAATTTATGGTGACCATTATAAAATGTTAATGCATCAAGAATGCAGAAATAATAGATTTACCTTCTACTTTTTTTATAATAACAGAATGATTATACTTTTTTCTTATCTCACAGCTCCTAAGATAGAAAAGGCTGTTCGTGATTTGCCAAAAATGGAAATAGTTCATATATATATATATTGATTGGGGGAAAATCTTAAAATGTGCTGTTTTCACTGTTTTCTACTGAGCTGAATGATGTATTAAAAGTATATGCAACACAGATTTATTGTATTTCTTGTAGCAAGCAGGCTGTGATCATGTGTTGAATTCCAAAGCAAGGAGAGATAAGTGTGGAATCTGTGGTGGTGATAATTCTTCATGTAAGACTCTTGCAGGTACTTTCAACAGTGCTCATTATGGTATGTTTTTCTCTTGTTTTACATTTAAGTTTTGTTTAAAGTATGATTTCAGTGTGGCTGTGTCTATATTGGCATCCCTTTCCGGAAAAGGGATGCTAATGAGACACTTTGGAATAGCAAAATCTGCGGGGGATTTAAATATCCCCCGCGGTATTTGCATTAACATGGCTGCCGCTTTTTTCCGGCTTGGGGATAAGCCGGAGAAAGCGGCAGTCTAGACGTGATCTCCGGAAAATAAACCCTTTTCCGGAGGATCTTTTATTCCTAGGATGCCAGAGCAGCTTTTCTTATGTAATAAAAGTAGGAATAAAAGATCCTCTGGAAAAGGGTTTATTTTCCGGAGATCACGTCTAGACTGCCGCTTTTCTCCGGCTTATCCCCAAGCCGGAAAAAAGCGGCAGCCATGTTAATGCAAACACCGCGGGGGATAGTTAAATCCCCCGTGGATTTTGCTATTCCAAAGTGTCTCATTAGCATCGCTTTTCCGGAAAGGGATGCCAATGTAGACACAGCCTGTGTGTGTTCTTTAGGACCTCTGCCAACACAAAATATCCATGACTTTATGTCACATAAGCTCATTCAAGGATACAACAACAAATACCATGGTATGCTGACCTATTCAGGAAAAAAATTAGTTACTGTGTAAGGTGAAAACAGAAAAGAGGGGGAAATGGTGTGCTGAGGAGTTGCAGAGCTATCTCTGGGAAAGCATGCTAAAATGAACTACACAGCCCATTGGGGCTTTAGCATCTCCTGCTGGCCTCGTGAGGAGAGAGTGGGATGAATCCCAAATTTGAGTTCCTGGTTGATTTTCTTTCTTTTTTAAAAATGACAAATATACACCCATAAGATGTGATGCCTTCTTATTCCAGATTGCCAGATGTATGCCCTTCTGATCAGTGGGAATAATTGGGAAAACCTCTCACATAGAGAATCTGTGCTTTCAGTTTCTTCGGTAACACAATCTGTGTTTCATATGCCTATATGTTTGAGAGATCAGCGTATGTATAAAAAGAAACTTGTATCAAGAATAGCATATAGAACTATAGTTTCATAATAAGAGCATGGAACAGAAGGTCAGGAGACCACAGACATCAATTGGCCAGTGACCCCTTTAGGCTGTTCCACTAGTTTAAATGGGAAGCACACTGGGTGGAGATGGGCCTTGACAAAAATAGGAGATGCCTGGCCAATGTAGAGCTGCTAAGAGGGTTCTGTGCTGGCTAACTTTCCCATTCCCCAGGAGAAGGAGATGCTGACAAGGGGAAAGGTATATCCGGAATGTTGCTGATGTTTGGCAGTTTTTTGCCTGGCAGATGGACTCTGTCCGGTGCGGGCAAATTTTAGCCCACGGGCTGGGTCTAGTTCGCAGGATTAGTCCCTGGCGGTCCATTACCTCCATGTTTACCTGCGCCTCCGCAGGTATCGAAGGATCACAACTCTGATTGGCGGCGAATCGCCATTTGCGACGGGAAGCAGCATCCCAGTCTGTAACGCTTCCCACCATTCACGTTGGCCATGAACAATGATGCATGGCCAATCAGAGCTGTAATCCTCTGATACCTGCAGAAGTGCAGGTAAACATAGTGGCAGCAGCCTGCCAGGGACTAACCCTGTGGGTTGCCATTTTTTTATTGCCCACTCCTGATATGTGGTTGTCCCAGGGAATGAAGCAAAAACACCAGAAGGTGTAAAGGTGACACACAGTTACTGTCTTCCCCTTGCCTCTCTCCCATATGCATATACATATAATCCCTTTCGTTTTTATGCTGATGGATGATGGAAGGCCTATTATTATTAAATTAGAAACAATATTAATTTGTGAATGTACATTTAAAATTATAACAGTGAAAGAATGTAAGAATACGTCTACACTGCATGCTATTTCAAAATAAGCTACTCCAGAATAGTTATTCAAAAATAGCTTACCGGTATTTCAAAAATAGAACATCTACACTGCAGGGAAGCCTCAAGGTAGGCTTTCCTAATGTGAACATGGTATCTCAATTTAGAGACCCAGGAGGCACTAGGGAGGAATAACTTACAATAGCCCTGGTGAGGGGCTATTCAAAATAGCAGTGGGAGAGTCTACACATGCTTTATTTCGAAATAGCTATTTCGGAATAGGCATTATTCTTCAGAGAATGAGGTTTACAGATTTTGGGATAAACTGTCCATTATTTCAGAATTATTTAAAAAATAATGGAATGGCTGTGTAGACGCTTGCAATGTTATTTTGAAATACTGCTAAGAGTTTGATAACATTGTAAAGGAACTGTTGGCTTTTTAATACCACTAATCATCATTTACAGCAGGAGTTCCACATTAACTGAGTTTATGTTTGATACTAATATGTTTGTATTCAGATAAAAATGGCACAAATGCCACTGTCAGCAATGTTCTGTTAATATACTTCCTTACAAGTTTTGGGGCTGGTTTGCTCTGTATTAAAAGTCAACGTACTCAAGCATGGAACTTTCAATTTAAAAATAGGTTTTATTTTTAATATATTGCACTTATAATTGAAATATATGAGTACTTGACAAATAATTGTCTCTCTCCCCTCAAAAAGCAGTGATTTAATTTTCCTGTTACTTGTCCCATATTAATATGTTACAGGTCAGTGTTTCTGTTATTTGGGTGTTTTCTCATTACTATATTTTAGAAAGATATATAGTGTGTAATTGACAAGTAGTGAAATATTTACTGAAAATGTGCAAATTATAACAGTTTGCAGATACAGTGCTGCCCCCAGGTGGCAGATATAATAAATCTGTGCTAAGATTAAGCTGTGCTACATAATAATCAATGTGTATGATTTAATACATACTGTACAAGTAACAGATAATAAAAAGGAGGGGACAATGTTGTAGATGTATTTTTGGTTTATTATGCATGGATGAGGGCTAGCCAGTTGAAGCTTAGTTCTGATAACAATCCTGAGATAATTTTAGTCGACAGGACAAGCAATTGGTGGAGTTATCAAGAATTATTTCTATTCTTCTGACTGTGATACTATTTGATAAGCAGCTTCACAGTAGAGGGTTCTTAAATTTTATTTGGTGCTCCTGGAAGTTCAGGTGGAACTGTAGCTGTAAATAAGCATTTTTAACTGCATGTGAGACGAGTGTGACTGTTTCTATCAGATGTAGACCTAGATATACATTATTTTGTTAGCTTAAAATGATGCTTCTATAATACGTATGATTTGGTGTTATCTGGAGTACTGGTAATTGTACAATGTGACTCATTTATGAAGAATTGCTTCTTGAAGGTAGGACAATAGATCCATACTCTAATGAGTAGTCCAACTCACACATAGAAGAGTTGAGCTCTAACATGCGTAATTTATCTGATGCATCTGTATCTAACTTATCCTGCCTGGACTTCACACTGTAGTACTTAAGCACCTAGCAGTCATTAATGCATTTTCACTTCACAGCACTTCTTTAAAAGAGGAAAGTATTTCTGTTTTACTGATGAAGGGCTGGGGCACAGGATCGATTAAGTAACTTGTCCAAGTTTGCACAGAAAATGTGAACCATGTTTTACTGAGTCCCACTATATTGTCCTATTCAGCAGACATGTATATGGAAAGGATTTTATTAGTAGAGTCCACTGACATTATCGGTTAGATTACATGTCATTCAGTTTTCATAGAACCAGAAAAAATATTTCTCATTGTTACATATGAAATCAGTAAGTATTATAATAGTTCAGTTTGACTAGACTTTATATAACTTAATTTCTGTGTTTTAAAAGAAGCTCACACAATTTTCTTCCTGCTGAAAAATGAGTGGATTTAAAAGTGGCTGCCCCTCACTGGTAGTCAGGGTATGGGAATATAAAGATTAAACAAAGTTAAACAAATTAATGTTTATAACTATGTGAATGTTTGTGGTGTTTATAAAAGAGCTAATGTATGTACAATTATATTCCAGGTTATAATGTTGTTGTAAAAATTCCCATGGGAGCAACAAACATTGATATTCGTCAGCACAGCTATTCAGGAAAACCAGAAGATGACAACTACCTTGGTAAAGGTTTCTTCTAAAGAACATCTGATAGATGGTTTGTGTGTACTTTCCCAACAGTCTATAGCAGACATAAAATATAAAAAGCCTGATAAAGTCTTTGTAGCAATTGTCTAATTATAATTTATCATCACTGGGGTTGCCTGGTTCTTCTGCAGAAGTTACACAAGGGAAATTTCATCTGAAAAGAAAACAAAAAAACTAGGAACTTCAGTGGGTTTGGGGGATTCAGAGATTCTCTGTCAAAAATTTACATCTTATTTCCAGTCTGAATTTAATCTAGCTTTCACTTTCAGAGAGTGGATTGTATTGAATTTTTCTCTGCAAGAACGAAGAGTCTTTTATTAAATACTCATTCCTCATGTAGGTACTGATACCTTGTAATCAAGTTACTTTGTAAAACTTTCTTTGTTCAGCTAAATCATTGTAGCTTTTCGGGTCAGCTACTGTCTGATATGTTTTTCTTTCCTTTAAGGCTGTCTAAAAACTACATCCCTTTTCTCGAAAAAGGGATGTAAATTAGACACTTTGAAATTGCAAATGAAGCTGGGATTTAAATTTCCCGTGCTTCATTTGAATAATGCTGGCTGCGGTTTTTTTCAAAACAGGCTTTTCTAAAGAAAAACGGCTGTTTAGACGGGGATCGATCAAAAATAAAACCCTTTTTCGAAAGATCCTGTAATCCTCACCTGTCCTCTTAATTATTTAACATTCCCCCGATTTATGTATCATCTGAAATCATTATTAGTGATTATTTTGTTTTCTTCCAGATCACTTATAAAAATATTCAATAGTGTTAGTACCAAGAACAGATCCCTGTAGGACCCATTGGAAACAGTTTTTCTCAGTGTGATTCCTGGATTACATTTACATTTTAAGATCTATTAGTTAGTCAGTTTTTAATGAATTTAATGTGGGCCATGTCAATTTTATATTGTTTTTGGGTTTTTAAGCAAAATGTCATTTGGTACCAAGTTAGATGTCATACAGAACTCTTAAGTATATTACATCAACATTGTTACCTTTAGCAAAGAGATTTGTAATTTCATTAAAAAAAAAGATGACAGGTTAGTTTGACAGGATCTCTTTTCCATAGATCAATATTGATTTGCATCAATTATATTACCTTCCTTTAATTCTTTATTAAAATTAGTCTCATTTCAGCTGCTCCATTATCTTGAGCAGAATTGACTTTAAACTGATAGTTCTATAATTAGCCTGGTCCGTCTGTGCCTAGTTAAAATATGGCACAGACATAGGTGCTGACACTGTGGGTGCTCCAAAAAAGTATTGATTGCTGGAAGATGCATGGCCCAAATGCTAGGAGTAGAAAGAAGAGGCAGGACCAGCCCCTTCCAGCTGCTGAGACACTGCTGGGCAGCCCGGTGCAGTGACTTCCTGAGAGAGCCTGACTTCCACTCCTTGCATGGGCTCTGGTGCTAGGGTTTCTGACAAGGAGCCAGGTGGGAAGTGGAAGCTGCCTCCTCCCCAGCCAGGTTTTCTCAGGTAGCTGCTGGGCAGGACTTCAGAGCAGTGACTGGGAGGGGCTGGTGTTAAAAGTGGTTCCCTCCTGATCCCTGCCTGAGTTCCTACCGGCCACGAAGTGTGGCACAATGTGCTCAGGGGGAGGGGATGCAGTGGGAAGACAAAGTGACCCCCTTCAAGTAATTTGGAGTGGGAAGAGTTTGGTGTTAGCTGGAGTAATTGTAGAATGTGACTCATAATGTGACCTGCGGCTCTTGTACATTTCAAAGGGAGAGGTGCAGCAGTCGGACCCCACTGCAATCACCCTTTGAAATGTATAAGAGCTTCCTGCAGCTCTGCCTCACATGCCTGCCCTGACCTGAGCGGAGATGGTGCTGGGGGGAACCAGCTTTTAGTCATTTACATCCCTAGTGGGATGTTGGGGAGAGGGCTCTTGGATGAAGAGGAGGATCGAGAACCTGTCCCCCAGGGAATCTGGAAGTTGGCATCTATGGACACATTAGCTTTCCAAAAGTGTTCTAATAATTACTGTTAATCAACATTATTGATCCATCTCTTTTAAAAATTTCTGCTCAGTCAGCTCTTTTAAAAATATTGGATACAAGTTAACTGGACCTGTTGATTTAAAAATATGTTACTGTAGTAGCTTCTCTTTAACATCCCCCAGAGATCCTAGTGAAATGGAACAAATGTTATCATCACCATAAAATGAGATTACATCATCAGTTTTTTCCCACAAAAGCAGACCAGCAATATGTATTGAACAGTCCCGCCTTTTCTGCATTATTATTAATGATAATTCTACCATTTGCATCTACTAGTGGATAGTATCATTGTCAGGATGCTTTTGGTTCCTAAAATAAGAACTCCTTCTTATTGTACTTAACTCTGGTCACAGATTTCTTTTTGTGTCCCTTTACTCTGTTATTCTTCTTACACAATTCCTAATTCCTGATTTACATTTATTACTGTCAGCTTCCTCTTTCTTCCATTGGTAAAATATATATATTTAATTTTTGTAGCTGACTGTTGTTCCCCTACCCCATGTTAGTTTTTTAACCAGTACAGCCTTCTGTCACAATTGTGAAACTGTGGCTTTGGGGGCATCTAGCGAAGTATAAATTATTTCCAGTTATCATTCAAATTTTTCTGATTACATTTTTTCTCACAACTGCTTTGACTCACAATTATTTTCAGCTTTGAGAAATTGGCCTTATTAAAGTACCAAAAATATAAGTTACTGATCTGGACCTTATTATAATAGCACGTTATAAATTTGATCAAAATTGACCTAGGCTAGGGATGTTAGAAAGTGGTTAATTAGGTAACCGTGTGACCACTGAAAATCTCAGTGATTACACGCTATGGGCTTTGCAGTGTAAAGCTTATACTGCAGAGCCTGCAGTGCAGCTGGTTTCCTAGGAGCAGAGCCGACAGCCAATGTGTGCCAGAAGTCGGCTCCCAGCTGCTGGCCCCAGTCCCAGGGAGCTGGCTGCATGCGGGCTCTCCAGTATAAGCTTAATAAAGTATAAAACTTGGCAAGCTTATACTGGAAACCCCACAGCGCAGCCAGCTCCCTAGCTTTATACTGCAGAGCCCACAACGTGGCCTGCACCAGCTCCTGCCTGCTGCCCCTCACCAGGGAAGCCGAGTGCTGCCACGCACCACTGTCTCTAGAGAGGCAGCAGCATGGGGTGGCTGATACAAAGGCAGCAGTGCAGGGTGGCAGCTGGCTCCCTGGGGCAGGCCCAGAAGCTTGTGTGTAACCATTATGGTAACCGATAAGCTCATGCTTATTGGTTAACCATGTAAACAATTATTCTTTTACATCCCTAACCTATGTTACCATTAATTTGTAGGTCTCTGATCTTTATCTGTTGGGAGAAGGTTGATAAAGAATTCCCCGTATAGGCTGCACTGCTTTTTGAGTTAGGAGTATTGTCATCTATGATAATTAGAAATTCCAACGATGTTTTTGTACTGGCAGCAGAAGACCACCAGCATATATAATTCAAAGTGAACTCCCAATCACATGGGATCACAAGGCAATGATCCTGTTCCTTAGTGTGATTTGGTGCTCTGTTTCTTATTTGTAATGTATGTATAAGTGTTTATTTGTCAGAAAGAGATCAAGAATGGATGGTGTGTTTATAAAGATTTTATTTACTATGAATTTGTGGTGGCTATTTTATTTATGAGTGAACTAAGAATTAAAGCAGGTATTTGGATATTCTAAATGCATATTTGTTCAAAACATAATTGGGCTCGTCTACACTGGCCCCTTTTCCGGAAGGGGCATGTAAATTTCACCAGTCGTCGTAGGGAAATCCGCGGGGGATTTAAATATCCCCCGCGGCATTTAAATAAAAATGTCCGCCGCTTTTTTCCGGCTTTTAAAAAAGCCGGAAAAGAGCATCTACACTGGCCCCGATCCTCCGGAAAAAGTGCCCTTTTCCGGAGGGTCTTATTCCTACTTTGAAAGTAGGAATAAGACCCTCCGGAAAAGGGCACTTTTTCCGGAGGATCGGGGCCAGTGTAGATGCTCTTTTCCGGCTTTTTTAAAAGCCGGAAAAAAGCGGCGGACATTTTTATTTAAATGCCGCGGGGGATATTTAAATCCCCCGCGGATTTCCCTACGACGACTGGTGAAATTTACATGCCCCTTCCGGAAAAGGGGCCAGTGTAGACGTAGCCAATATGTATTTGTAAGCTAAAATCCCTGTTGTATGAGAACTATATAGTTTATTCAATATAATATAAAGTAGAAGAAAAATATTTGGACAGAGTAGAATTGTTGAGAATATTTATAGTCTATTGTGTTATGACATTTTGCAGTTAATTGTTTCATTGATTTTAGAGATACAAGGTGGCTGAAGTAATACATTTATTGAACCAAATTCTGTTTATGGGAGTCAAGCTTTTGAGCTTACACAGAGTTCTTTGTCAGCATTTTAAGCATGCACAGAGAATAAGGTAGCACAGATGGTTACCTATGCTTGCATTTTACATGTATTCTATCCATGGATGAAAAATACCAAGAGAAAAGAAGCATAGTTTTCTAAAAGCCTGTCGATCATGCAATGCCAGAATGGCACATTTCAGTCTTGCCAATGAAGGCTTAGGGCTTACCCAGTTTTAACCAGGTATACGTCTTCCCAGATATACTGGCAAGGCCAAACCATTTTGATAATATTGTTGATATTACTACCCTATAGTAATCTAGTCCCCCAGCAAAGCAAATTTTAACTATGTAAATAAATACCTACAACCTCTGAATAGAAGAATGTTACTAACGGTATTGGATCTTACTGCTGTTTTCATAATTATTTGTCATAAATAAAAAATAACAATTATAAGAAATAGCTAAATGCAAATGAAATGTCAAATTTGTATTCATGTTTATTATACTGTTTAGTTGGGATACATGTTTATATTCAATTTTTTACTTTTAGCATTATCTGATAGCCATGGGAATTTTATTCTGAATGGAAATTTTGTTGTAAGCATGTCTAAAAAAGAAATAGATATACAAGGAGCTGTTTTTGAGTACAATGGTTCAAACAACACTGTAGAAAGAATTAACTGCACTGATCGACTAGAAGAAGAGCTCATTTTACAGGTGAATTGTCAATATTTTAATAAGTTTGTAAAGTTAATAAATGTTTATTGTTTTATAGTCATGAGCCAACTCATTGAAAAGCAATTCTTTTATATCTTTAAAGGTATTATGTGTAGGGAATTTATACAACCCTGATGTGCGTTATTCATTCAGTATTCCAATAGAAGAAAGAAGTGATCTGTTTACTTGGGATCCATATGGTCCCTGGCAAGAATGCAGCAAAATGTGCCAAGGTATTGTGAAATCTTTTTGAAATCAGAATTCTATTTGATATATCGTATTCTTATAAAAATTCAGAAGTATTTAACATCAGGTCACATCACACATCTCATCTTGTGTGGGCCTAAATGTGGCACAAAGTTTGGGATTACATTTTGAAAATGAGGTACACCAATAAGCGTAGGAAACTTTAAATGGCGAGGGATTTATTTTCCTTGGTTTTAATAGAGTTCTGTATCTTCTATTCTGGATTCTCTATTTCTAATGTAAATAATTTCAACAGTAAATGTGTGAAATTTGTATGAAATCATAGGTTATTTAAAATTAAAGATTAAAATGAGTAATATTGAAATTAAGATAAATTTAAGAGATGTGTCATCTAGAAAAGTATGGCAACATGGATTAGGTTCATCAAATGATTAATTAATTCTGTTTGGTTTCAAATTTAATAGGGAGAGAAAGGTGGTATTATTATTGTTATTTATCTTTACATTTTCACAATAGTTCTAATAGTAATAACTGTATTTCTATATTATGGAAGCAGTTGGACTCAAAAGTGGTTGCATTATATATACATACAGGGGTCGACAAATTATGGAAAACCTTACTCACCAGACAAAAAAGGGACTTGCCACCCTGCCCCACAAAAAGTGTTTTTAATGGCATAAATTCCTAATAAGAATAAGAACAGTAATTACTAATAAGTTATTAATAAATATCACACAGGTTATTAATAAATATCTTATAAACCTCTACCTTTTCTCTCTGCTGCCATGTCTCCTCCCATTGCTCCATCAGCTCCCCTGGTGCCTGCTGCCCCCCAACCCCACACCCTCTGCTGTCCTGATCCCTGCCCTTCTCACTGCCCTCAGCCTTCCTAAGACCTGCCCCCCTCCGCCAGCCCTTCTCTCCACCCTGTGCCCACTTCTCCAGTAGCCTCATGCTAATCGGGTGAGCTACCCCTCCTCATCCCCTCTCCTAAAACCTCCCTCTACACACCTGCCCTGCCTCTTTCCTCTGGTGCTGGTCCCTCCCCTGCAGGTGTCTGCCCTTCTGCTTCACCCCCAGAATCCCCTGGCACCTGCACCTTCCCTTACCTCTGCACCCTCCTGGTGCCTCCCTCTTCCCTCACTGCCCCTGCCCCCTTTGCTCTCTTTTTCCCTGATAGCCACCCCCTCACCACCCTCTGCCCCCATTCCCCTCATGCCCCTGTGCCCTCACAGATGCCTTGCTCCATCCCCGCCTTCCTCATGCCCACCCCTTCTTTCAAGCCTTCTCCCTGTTCCCCCTCCCACTGACACCTCCTCTCCTGCCTTTTCCTCATTGTCTGCATTTGGCCCCCTGGCATTTGTCTCTCCCTTGCTGCCTTCCCCTTTCTTCTTCTTATTCTTCTCCTGGCCTCCTCCCCTCAGCACAAGCACCTTCCCCATATTTTCCCCCTCCCCTTTCCTCTCCAGGGGCCAATTCTAGGTTTTTGCTGCCCCAAGCAAAACATTTTTGTCCCCCCCTTTGTTGTTGTCTTTTACACATGTTTGCATTTTGCAATGGTTTTTTTTTTGGTTTGTTTTCTTTTTTGTCCCGGCATTTTAGCCCTATAAATAACAAATAGCATTTTCATTTTTTTTCCCATAAAGGCAAAGGCTCTTCAAGTGAACTCCCCCTTTCACTCGCTGCTGGGTCACAGCAGCCTTTTCCCTGCCCTGTCCATCCCCTCCCTATGGGCAAGCACCCCTCACTCCCAATGCACAAGGGGAGCAGGGTGCAGGGACAGCACAGAGCCAGAGGGGTGCAGGGAACAGTGGGGGAGTACGGGGGTGGCACGGGGAACAGGAGGCACAGAGCCAGAGGGATGTAGGGATCAGGGGTAGCAGGGCGTGGTGGAGGCACGGGGAATGGGACGCAGGGAACAGGAGGGGCAGAGTCCAGGGGCAGAGTCCAGGGGCAGTGCAGGGAACGGGCAGCACAGAGCTGGGGGGGCAGGGATTGGGGGGAGCAGGGTGCGGTGGAGGCATGGAGAATGGGACGTGGGGAATGGGAGGGGCAGAGGGATCGGGGTCTAGGGGAAGTGCAGGGAACGGGCAGCACAGAGCTGGGGGGCAGGGATCCGGGGAGCAGGGTGCGGGGTGTAAGGGCAGCGCAGAGCCAAAGGGTCGCAGGGAAGACAAAGGGGGGCTGGGACTGTGGCAGGACTGGAGCCGGCAGGGTGGGCCCTGGCTGTGCCGCATGCCTCAGCCAGCTCCCAGGAACAAGCGGCCAGAGCCGAGCTGCCACGGCCCTTTAGAATCAGTGGAGCCAGGTCACACCAGCGTCCTGATGTCCCGCCTCGCCTCCTCACTCGCGCTGGAGCTGCACGCAGGCAGCCCGGTGGGGAGAATCGCCGCACTTTCCCCTTCTCAGCGGCGCTGTGTTCCTCTGCCGGCCGGCGGATTGGATGGGGCTGTGCCGCCCGTAGTGCAGGCTTCGGCCAGCCCGTCATAACAGCCCACCGGGCCAGTCCGCCCCTGCACTTGCCAACTGGAAAAATCTACTCGCCACTGGCGAGCGGGCGAGTGCATTTGTCGAGCCCTGTATATATATATATATGACTAGCCACTTGCCTACAAGAATCTGATTCATCTGGTTACTGCTCTTGCTTGAACTAAGCCAGAGTTCCAACAAAAGGAGCCAGCTGTATATTTTCTAAACCGTAACTGAATTTCTTTAAAAATTTCAGTTAAAGCAACCTATCATAGTAAATTATGCTTCATATTCAAGCTTGTTATGAATAGCCAGGAGGCCTGAACTATAGAGGTTTCAGATGATAAGAAAAGGCTTTGTCTCCTCCTCATATGGATGGCATTTGGGTTCATGATATATCACTGCTACATGTAGATGTTACATAGAACTAAAGAGAAAGTCGATCCCTTTGGGTATGTCTACACTAAGAAAACCCTGTGGCAGTGAGTCTCAAAGACCAGGTCAGTGGGGGGGGGGGGGAGAAGTGAGGGGGCTAAAAATAGCAACATAGACATTCTTGCTTAGGCTGGAGCCCAGGCTCTGGGACCCTCTCACTGCATTTTCAGAGCCCAGGCTCTAAATCTAAGTAGGAATGTCTGCATGGCTATGTTTAACCCCACAGTTAAGCACAAGTTTGAATCAATTGACCAGGCTCTGAGACTTATAACTGTGGGGTTTAATTTGCAGTGTAGAGATTTAGTCATGGATATTTTTAGTAAAAGTCATGGACAGGTCATGGGCAATACTGTGACCTGTCCATGACTTGTACTGTAAATATCCCTGACTAAATCTTAGCTGGGGGGGGAGGGGGCTGTTGCTCTGGGGGAGAGAAGGTGGCTGAGGAGCTGCTGCTCTGGGAGGGAGGGAGGGTTGTGGCACCAGCTCTTTGGGGCTGCCAAACAGTAAGTGCTCTGGCCACTCATGGAGCTGCCCCCAACTGCTGCACCCACTGCCTTTGGGATTGCTGCTCAGTTAGTCCCCCATGCCAGCCACACAGGCCTCTGCAAAAGTCCCAGAAGTCATGGAAAGTCACTGAATCTGTGACTGTGACCTCTGTGACAGACATGGAGCCCTACTCATGGCACTCCAGAGGCAGAGAGGGAGTTTCTCATTGCTGCCTTTTGGGTGCAGTCTTCCAGGAATTCTATTCTCCTAGACTTCTGCTTCCTCTTTTAGGTGGGACAGCAGGTTCTCATAATTGATCATACTGAATGCTGCAGCGATCCGGGAGTATGAGGCTATATGTCTACACTAAAAGGTTTTTCTGCAAAAACAACTGTTTTTGCACAAAAATCGGCAGAGCATCCACACTTCAAGCACATTTTTGCACAAGAAAATTGACAGAACAGAGGGCTTTTGCTGGTAGCGTTATTCCTCTCCCCACAAGGAATAACTCACTATAGCTCTTGTGCAGAAAGGTTGGTGTGGATGCTCCGGAGGGGTTTTTGTGCAAGAAACCCCTATCAGAAAAAGCACAGGTGCTCTGATGGCCATTCTGTTAATAACAATCAGAGCTTTCTTGCGCAAGAGCGTCCATGCAGTGTAGTTGCTCTCTTGTGCAAAAGCACATTGCTTTTGCGATGCGCTTTGAGGTTTGGACGTGCTTTTGTGCAAGAAGTTTTTGTGCACGAACTCTTCCGCAAAAGGCTTCTTGGGCAAAAACCCTGCAGTGTAGACTAAACCTGAGAGTGGATATCTGGCTTCCATCTGTTGACATCAAAATCCATCAGTGCCATTAATGCTGCCTCTGTTTCATGTTGTGGCTTGTACCTCCGTCATGCTAGGACTAAGTTATTGGCTGCAACTAGATGACTTTGAAAGAGGCTTTTGGTAGCTTCTCTGTGAACTTGCTTAAGAATGGAAAGTTTGATATTGAGCGGTAGTTAGTCAATTCCCATATACCACAGATGGATTTTTTCATTATGGCTACGTCTACACTGGCCCCTTTTCCGTAAGGGGCATGTAAATTTCACCTATCGTCGTAGGGAAATCCGCGGGGGATTTAAATATCCCCCGCGGCATTTAAATAAAAATGGCCGCCGCTTTTTTCCGGCTTTTAAAAAAGCCGGAAAAGAGCGTCTAGACTGGCCCCGATCCTCCGGAAAAAGCGCCCTTTTCCGGAGGGTCTTATTCTTACTTCAAAGTAAGAATAAGACCCTCCGGAAAAGGGCGCTTTTTCCGGAGGATCGGGGCCAGTCTAGACGCTCTTTTCCGGCTTTTTTAAAAGCCGGAAAAAAGCGGCGGCCATTTTTATTTAAATGCCGCGGGGGATATTTAAATCCCCCGCGGATTTCCCTACGACGACTCGTGAAATTTACATGCCCCTTACGGAAAAGGGGCCAGTGTAGACGTAGCCTATCAGTAGGACTGTTGCATGTTTGAAAAAAAAAGAGAAATTGATCTTTTCAATCAGGAGGTTATATCAGTTGTTTGTGATTCTTTTCCCCCAACCAGGAAGGGCCTGGATTAGACTTATGGGCTTTTGGTTGAGTCTCCTTCAGAGTGTTCTGTAGTTCTGGAGCAAGCTGAATGTAAGGAGTAAAGGAGCTGTTTATTGGCTCGTAAAGGCATGTTTGATACATGAAGCCTAAGAGACTTCCTGAATGTGTCTGATCCTTCCATGATGTGTGTAATGTTGAGTTCTACTTTGGACTGTAGGTGGTCAGAATAGATGGTACTGTTTACCAACTTGAATACCTCATTTATGTGAATTTGGCAGCTTTTGCAGAGGTAGAAAGAAAAGTTCTCTAGGCCTGTTATATAACCCAGCATAGTCTTGACAAAAAATAAATTTTTCAGCCTGTTTTTTACTTAGTTTTCATCCATTAATGCTCAAGTTGGCATCCTTCTTTCTCTATTTGGCATAGGGTGTTTGAGATGTGTGTGAGTGAAGGAGAGGGAGAGGTAATTTTGGGGGCCAGAGTATTGATAGCACTTCAGATTTTGAGCTCCTTGCCTGAAGGTGGAGTACTGTGGTCTTTTGACATGCTCTGGAATGTGATAGGGTTGATTAATCAGAATTGTGGGTATTTCCAGTTGCCTGGAATTGAGGAATACTCTAAACACTGCTTTGATAAAGTGATGCTGACACAGTAAACGAATTGTATTGTCCTCCTACATCAGCAGAAGAACTGATAGGGACGTTTTGACTAATTTGTCAGAAAATAAGACTCTTATGGAATTGTGGCTGTTTCAATGAAACTCTCTTTGGGAAGGGTTCTCAGGTACATCCTGGAATTTCTGGTCTAAAGGTGAGAGTGAGCAATCCCAGGTCAGTAGAACTCGTATCTGGGACATGGGTAACCCAGCTTCAAGTCCCTGTTGTGCCTGATTTAGATCAGGGACTTCAAGCTAGGTCTCCCACATCTCAGGTGAGTTCCCTAACCACTGGAGTATTGGCTATTCTAGGCGAAGGCTTTTCTCTCTCTGTTCCCCTTTTTCGTGTGAAAAAAAATCAGGTTCTGATGAGAAACCGAAATAAATTCTGAAACCTCAGAATTTCTCACAAAATGGAATTCTTTTTTGTTGGCCAACCCTAATCAATAACTCCTGACCACTGACTTTAGGGTGTAACCAGCTATGTGGGTTGGATTACAGGTGACCTGTAGGACTCCTAGGTAGGCAAGTAGAGAGATGAGATTTTTGTCTCATGTATGTTGGCTTTCCTGTTCTGTGCAATTATTCTGAGAAACATAAGTACATATTTCATTACAGAAAATATGTAATGGCAATATTTCTTAGTTCTTTAAACTTTTTCAAATGTTTTGTTCCAGGTCTTCGTAGAAGAAAAATTACATGCATACGTAAGAGTGATCACTTGGTAGTGTCTGACCAAAGATGTGAACATATACCTCCCCTACCAGCAGTCTCTGAACAGTGCAATATAGAGTGTGAAGTAAGGTAAAAAGATGTTTTCTATTAAAAGACTCTTTTAACACTTAACTCTTTTTATAGATGTAGATCTAAACAGTATTATACACAGGCAAGTGTCCAGCTTTAAAAAAAATAAAATCAGTTGATTGTAGAGAGTAATCCTTTGGGTTTGTACCTGTGAAACTAAGAAGAAAATTGTTTTATTGATTTTTGGTTCTTGGTTGAGGGGGTGAATTTTGCCTTCATAAAATCCAAAATACTCTGGCTTTCCTGAATTTTGCCAAGAATTATACTTTCAGTAGGAATTCACTTCTATTGTTGGTTCATCTGGAATGCCCAGGTTGCAGTATTAAAAAAATGCAGAATTAGGACCACTCACTGAGATTTTCAAAATCCCCTAAGGGATTTAGACACAAGTTCTATTAATTTAAAAAATTGTCTAGAAGTCTTTCTGGGTATGTTTACACAGCATTTGGAACAATGTGAGGGGGGAAGGGGAGAAGGCGGCTCTGCGGGAACTGGTACATTCAAGGAGCAGGCTTAAAAGCCAACTCCACACACACACCGTCTTCTGCCTGCTCTCCCGCAACACACACTAATGCCCCTGTATGAAAGGTAGCAGTGTGGGGAGGGCAGGAGCTGGTGCTCTCCTGTCCCCCTCTGCACTGCTGCCTCAGTAAGAGGCAGCAGCACAGAGGGCGCAGGGCAAGTGGGGAGGCAGCTCCATGGGAGCTGGTATATGCGAAGAACCAGTTTAAAACCTGGCACCTCACGCTTACCAGCTCCTGCCTGTCCCTCCTCTCCACCTCCCCCTTTCCCCTACGGCTGCCTCTGTATCAGAGGCAGCAGTGGAAGAGGTAGAAGCATCTCCATAGGAGCTGGTATGCATAAGGAGCCGGATTAAAAGCTGGCTCCCCATGTACATCAGCTCTCACCTCTCTCCCACCCCCCGATACAGAGTCAACGGGTGGGAGGGGCAGTGTGTTAGGATTAACCGATGAGCCCGCGCTCATTGTTTAATCATGCAAATGTATGCTGTTCACATCTGTACTTATACTAATGCTCTAAAAATAGCTGTGTAGAAACACTTTGATTTTGTGGCTTGGTCTGGAGCTTGGAAGCCTGCTTTTCTCTTTAGGCTTTAGAGCTTGAGCTCCAGTTGAAGCCACTAAGAATATGCAGCCAGTTTTAGACCCCTAGCCACGAGTCTGTCAAACTAGGATGCTCACTCCCACTTGCTCCAAAATGCTATGTAGACAAAATCTGTTTACATGAGTTTAAATCCCCTCATTTTGAACATTTCAATTCTTATGTTTACTTTCAATGTATTTAATCTCTAGCCTAAAATCAGTTTTATACTGCCTCCCTCATAATAGTATCAGATAGTGCTTAATGCATTAATGTTGTATTTATTATATATATTTAGTTTTATATAACAGTTTGTACTTGTAGGTGGCATAATATTGGCAAAAGTGAATGCACATCACGGTGTGGCCCAGGGTATCGGTCTTTAGATATACACTGCATGAAGTACTCGGTTTCGAAAGGAGTGAGTGTTCCAGTGGATGATAAATACTGTGCTGATCAACAGAAACCACCAATCAGAGAACCCTGTCACGGTGACTGTCTGTTAACCAGCTGGCACTACACAGAATGGTCAGAGGTACAAATTCATACCATGTGATTGTACAGTTGCAGTTCTGTTTAATGTTCAGACTAGATTCTCATTTTTTCCTAGTAGCAATTTACTCTGATTTTCTCTATTTAAGTAACTGAGAGAGATATTTCTTTGGAAAATCTGAGTTGTTTCAGTGGAGATGGTAGCAAACCCTATGTTTAGGTTTCCTAATGTTTTCCATTATAAAAGATTATTGAGACTTTTTTTACAAGCTCTGATACCTTGAGTGTTTGCAGCTGGCCTTTGATATTCAGCAATGAGAAAGCCATTGGGTTAAAGAAGACATTTTTTTGTCCCATTTACATTTACATTCCAGTTTAGTTGAGCTACAAACAGTTTAAAAATTGACATTTTGCTTCTTTTGATTTCATTCTTCAGGAAATTTTGTCAGGATGCCAAATCACTGAACATGACCTCATTATCAAAGCAGCAGCATGATTTACACTGGGAACAACTTGGAGCTGCCAGAGCAACTGTAGTCTTCCCAATCTATTCCCCCATGAATATGATACATAGCCTCAGCACCATATCCTCCTCTTTGCAGGCACCACAAAGGACATGAATTCCCCCAGCTCTTAAAGCAGGTGGCAGTGGGGAGGGAGGGCGTGGGGGAGGGAAAAAGTTCAGCTGATCCTCATTTGTAACGCCTATGAACTCAGGACATAGCTTCAGAAACCCATCCTCCCTGTCCTGTTGGACAGGTGCTGCTCACTTCCTTGCGGTAAGGAGAGGCAAGAGAGAGATAACCAGTCAGGGCAGCCTCCCCTGAGAGCTCTGTAGGCCAATAATATTCTAGGCTCCTCTGAGAACTCCTTAAATACTTTAACATTATAAGTAAATGAATTCACATTTTTATTGCTTGGGAAATGTTAATGAATCCGTGGTATAAATGGTATATATGTGAATTGGGCATTGGTTAGATAGCAAGAAGAAGAAGGAAAGACCTACTACATGACGTCTGTGACCTGTTACCAGTGAGATAAGTCTTCTCCTTCTGCCAGCTAATTAGTTCTGTAGCTCAGGTGGTAACAGTTTGTATATAGCAATGCTGAATGTTCAGTGTTCAAACCCTGGTGATGATGTAAAGCAGTAGGGGCAATGTAACAGAATTTTTGAACTTTTCACTTTTAAAAAATGCTTTCAACATTATGCTTAAAAATTATTTAAATGGCAAAGTCATGAACTTGAAAATTAGAAATACCAGAATTAAGGTTGCCTATGCAGGTCTAATTCTGCCTCCTTGGCTATGTCTACATTGGCACCCCTTCCGGAAAAGGGATGCTAATGAGACCAGTCGGAATTGCAAATGCCGCGGGGGATTTAAATATCCCCCGCAGTATTTGCATGAACATGCTGCCGCTTTTTTCCAGCTCGGGGTTTTGCCGGAGAAAAGCGCCAGTCTAGACGGGATCTTGCGGAAAATAAGCCCTTTTGAAAGTAGGAATAAGGGATCTTCTGGAAAAGGGCTTATTTTCCGCAAGATCCCGTCTAGACTGGCGCTTTTCTCCGGCAAAACCCCGAGCTGGAAAAAAGCAGCAGCCATGTTCATGCAAATCCCGCAGGGGATATTTAAATCCCCCACGGCATTTGCAATTCTGACTGGTCTCATTAGCATCCCTTTTCCGGAAAGGGGTGCCAATGTAGACACAGCCCTTGTGTGTATGTAGTATGTTACTGTCTTTATTTGGATGATGATATACTATTTTCCCCAAAATCCCTGCATTCAATACACAGGAGGGATGCAAAAGGTTGCATAGGCAGTTATAATCTGCCATTTCCTAACCTGCAAGTGCTTGATTTGATATTAAATTACTTTCTATTAACATGATGTTATATGTATTTTATAGAAGATAAAGTATAATTTGCAGCCCTAACTTTTATTTATGAACTATATCCTGGAGCTAAAAACTATATCATGGAGCTAAAAAGGAAAGTAAGACATTTATATACGATATATTTATTTGAAATTTATAGAGTTACACCAGGGATGAATTTGACCAACTATATTTATTTTTATTGTAGGTTGAATTGGTCTTTGTACATTTCTTTTGCTTCATTTTACTTTTTTCTATATTCCAGTGTTCTAGGAGCTGTGAGAGAGGTGTAAGAACCAGAGAATCTTTTTGCATGAACAACTTTGGTCGTCGGCTAGCTGACAGAGAATGTGATGAGCTTCCAAGGATTGTAATGCAGAACTGCAATGAGTTTTTATGTCCAAACTGGGCTACTAGTGAGTGGAGCGAGGTAATACTAATCATGCAAAACTTCAAGCTCCTTTGATATTATATTTTAAAATTATTTTAAATGAAAGCAATACTTTTAAAATGTTCTCTGTTTTGGTTTTATTAGTTATTTTAATTTTACATTAAATATAGTATATACTAATAATAGAGTTTTGCAAAACTCTCAAGTAAAAAACTTACCAGTAATTCAGTTTTTTACTGAAATGTTATTAAAAAACTGTGAGGGTTCTTAGAGCAATTTCATCTAATATTCTGCCACTAACTTTTGTATGTTTCAAAGTAATAAAAACTATGCAATCAAGTAAAGCACATTATTGGTTATGTTTTCATGTAATTATACTGGATTTCTCTGAATTATGATTGGGCTAAACATGTTTCCTTTGGGAGTTATGGCATATGTTTTTTCATCATACGCATATATTTTCTTTACAACTGATACTTTAATATTATGAGTAAATGAACTCTAATTTGTATTCACATTTTTACAGTGAGAGAAATGTTTATGGGTCTTTGGACGGCATGTCCTTGAATGGGGAACAGTTAGAAAACAAGAAAAAAAAGACTTGGTTGTATTAAACTGTAAAAATATTTTTGGGATTAGCTGTACACTAAGCAAAGTTCAACAAATAACTGGAAAAGATGAATCTATTAATTTATATTTCAGACTTTTTATCATCTGACAAATTTAATGTTATAACTCTGTAGTGTCCGGTGACATGTGGCAAGGGAACAAGGCATCGACAAGTCTGGTGTCAACGGAATGATGAAAAACTGAGAGAGAACTTCTGTAATCCAAACTCTAGACCAGAATCAGTAAGGTCATGTGAACTTCAGGAATGTGCATCTTGGCAAGTAGGACCATGGGGCTCAGTAAGTATATGAGCATTTTTTATCTATTCGAGACTTGAATCATCTTGCAACAATAAGGTTTTAACATATTTTCTGTTGGAATATAATTGGCAAGGTTATAAGATTCTGTCACAACATAGCATTGTTTTACATATGTTAAGTCAAAAGTGTTGCTAACCCAAGATTAATAAAAGTAGATGCAATTCACAAAGCAGTCATTGGTGGTATATGCCTAGCCAGTTATTTCTAGATAGAGCTGTACTTTTAGGCAGCCTTGATTTAAAATATAAATTAATATATGCTAAGCTAATGATACTGTTAAGAATCTTCAGCTGCTTAATATAATATATCTTTAGGGGAAAGGCACAGCTCATTTATTTTTAATTAAAATAAGCATATTTACAATTCAGTGGTACGTGCTTTGTTTCTAAAGGCATATGTCTGATATATTGCAAAATTCCAAAATAGGATGAATTCATTTGAAAGAGGGATATTTCTGAGAAAATAGTTGAAAAATAGTTCTAAAGGAAGGTGCTTGATTTGATGACTCCCCATCTGAATAATCAAGCCAGCCGTATTTTCAGGTTATTCACAATAGTCTCTGATACTCTGTAAAAATGTCAGAGGGACAGCCGTGTTATAACTCGGGAACTGGGCAGCATATGATAATAATTCTTTTACCTGTGAAATGCAGAGGCATTGTAGAAAAGAGACCTATAAGCACATTCTTAAACTACTTTGCACTTCTCCAGAACTTTTCATCTATCTAGTCTATCTAACCTTTCTCCATCTAAGGCAGAATTCCTCAAATGTAAAGTGCTGTGAGTCTCAGGAGCAATTGCAAATGATCTGTCTTGTATGCTGGCTTCTCTTCATTTGCACTTGCTAACTAACCTGCATTAAAATGAGCTAAAAATCTATGATCTTAAATACTTTTATAATCTACTCTTCCATGTAAGAAATTGCTGTACTTGACATTTCTGATACATCTACAAGAAATTTGCTAAATAACAAATCCATGTACAGTAATAACAAAACAAAACTCTCCATCCTTATTACTCCACGGTGCCATGAATTGGTATCCACTGATAAATGAAGTGATTTACTGCCTATTTCTGACTTAACAGTAATAGGCACAAGTTTGTTACAGTGCAGGATTTTTTTTTTTTATAACTTAAGAGTTCTGAATAGTATATAATGAATCAATGAAGTGTCATTACAATTCATTATAAGCAGAAGTACAAAATTCATAGCATCTACATTGATTTGACTTTTCATGTCTTTCCCCACAGTGTTTATCACACACGAAGCTTGTTTCACAGAACTGTTTGTTTCGGGTAACAAGAAGGTTAATTCTGCTTGGTGTACAATGTATCTTCACACAGATTTTGAAGCAATAAAAAGTCAAATGTTTTGATATGGTCCTGAAATAATTTCTTGGGACACTATGGGCATGTCTACACAGCAATGTTATTTTGGAATAAGAAACATTATTTTGAAATAACAAAGTGAGCATCTACACCACAAGTCCATTATTTTGAAATAATTTTGAAATAACAGGTGCCTTATTCTGAAATCTGTAACTCTCATTTCACAAGGAACAATGCCTATTTTTGAAATAGCTATTTCAATATAGGGTATGAGCTGACAATAAAACTGTGGTTACTTTGGAATAAGTGGCCTCCGGGGATTCGCATAGGTGTCCTGGTAGCCATTCTGTCCACACTCATCAGAACTCTATAGTTCCCCTGCAAGCTTTAAAGGTGCAGCCTCAGGGGAAAGGTCTTATGGCATAAGGAAAGCCCTGATAGCCCTGTGCCACACACCAGCAGGCTTCCCTGCCTTTCCTGCTGCCATGAGCAACCCCTGTGCTCCCACTGAGCCCTCCATGGCTGCAAGGGAGCTGGCAGCCACCTCTGAAGCCCCTGCCTGGGAGTGAAAGAGGAGGGCACCATCCTGGTCGGGTGTAGAGATCCTGGATCTCACTGAGATCTGGGGAGAGGAAAAAACCTCCCAGGATTTCCGCACCAAGCACAGAAACTCTGACATCTACGGCTAGATGGCCAACAGCCTGGGCCAGAGGGGCCATAACTGTACCCAGAAGCAGATGAGAATGAAGGTGAAGGGTCTGATGCAGGCCTATACCAAGGCCAGGGAGCACAGCTCCCGCTCTGGGGTGGCACCCAACACCTCACTGTTTACCCCTTTCTCCAGATCATTTATAAATAAATTGAATAGGATTGGTCCCAGTTTGGACTCTTGGGGGATACGACTAGTTACCTCTCTCCATTCTGAAAACTTACCATTTATTATTACCCTTTGTTTCCTGTCTTTTAACCAGTTATCAGTCCATGAGAGTACCTTCCCTTTTATCCCATGACAACTTACTTTACTTAGGAGCCTTTGGTGAGGGACCTTGTGAAAGGCTTTCTGGAAATCTAAGTACAGGCAGTCCCCGGGTTACGTACAAGAACTGTAGGTTTGTTCTTAAGTTGAATTTGTATGTAAGTCGGAACTGGTACATATGTAGGGGAAACTCTAGCCAAACATTTTTTTTAGTTTTGGATAGCATAGGGAAAGGTTAACTCCCCTCTAATGTTTGTTTTGCTGTCTGTTCCCCTGTTCAGAAGATTTCACATCTATTTCTGTCCCTGTGACAAACTCAGGACTAAAGGAGTAACTCATCAAATACCAAACAGCTCTGCACCATGCTTTGAGCTAATAGCTTTATTTCCACACACCACCCAGGGTTCTAGGAGGAGGGTCCTTTTTTTGCTAACACAATGAGGCCAGCACTTTGTTTGTTTTGGTGGAGTCTTTGTTTGCCCAGGGAGCCCAGCATGTATAGGGGGAGGAGGGGCAGAGAGGCTGCTTTTGTCTGCTGTTCGGCAGCCTGTTGCTCAGGGGAGGGGGCAGCCTGTTGCTGGCAGGGGGGGAGGGGGGAGGCATGCAGGATGCGAGGCCGCGGGGGGGGGGGCAGCAGGCGTGGGGAGGCACTTTTCCTCTGCCCAGCAGCTCTGCAGGATCCCTGTCCCTGTGGCCAGCTGCTGCAGGCAGAGGCCAGTTGGAGCCGGCCGAAGAGGAGGAGAAGGTGGATTCTAGGACCCAGGTGAGCGAGCCCCGGGGACGCTGCTGCGCTCCGGGAGCCCGGCATGTATAGAGGGGAGGAGGGGCAGAGAGGCTGCTTTTGTCTGTTCGGCAGCCTGTTGCTCAGGGGAGAGGGCAGCCTGTTGCTGGCAGGGGGGGGGGGCAGCGGGCGTGGGGAGGTACTTTTCCTCTGCCCGGCAGCTCTGCGGGACCCCAGTCGGAGCCGGCCCGAGGAGGAGGAGGATCCTAGGACCCAGGTGAGCGAGCCCCGGGAATGCTGCTGCGCATGTGCGGGAGTTGCCTCACCCCGTTCGTATCTAGGGATCTGACGTAAGTCGGATCCACGTAAGTCGGGGACTGCCTGTACACTATATCTACTGGATCCCCCTTGTCCACATGTTGACCCCCAAAAGAACTCTAGTAGATTAGTAAAGCAATATTTCCCTTTACAGAAACCATGTTGACTTTTCCCCAACAAATTATGTTCATCCGTGTGCCTGACAATTTTATTCTTAAATACAGTTTCAACTAATTTACCCGGTAGTGACATTAGATTTAGCGGTCTATGATTGCCAGGATCAGCTCTAGAGCCCTTTTAAAATATTGGCATCACATTAGCAATCTTCCAGTCACTAGGTACAGAAGCTGATTTAAAGGATAGGTTACAAACCACAGTTAATAGTCCATAATTTCACATTTGAGTTATTTCAGAACTCTTAGGTGAATGCCATCTGGTCCCAGTGACTTGTTGCTGTTAAGTTTAACAAAACTTGTTGATACCCAGTGGGCTATCAAGAGGGCACTCTCTGGAACTTGAGCAATGTTTGGAGAGGACATGATAGTGGACAAAGATGTTTATCTGGGTATAAAATTAATGTATTTGCATTAGCTGCAGTTGTTAAATATTTTGAAGGCTAATAAGTAGAGTAAAGTGAACAAGCCAGTTTCTGTACAACAAAGGTCTGATTTTCAGTTTTAGACATGAAGTTTCCTGAACATAGAATAACTAATGCTAATTGTACATAAAAATGGCATAAACTTTTCATTTGTGGATGCATTTAATATATTTAGATTAGTATGGTAATTAAGCATATAAATTAGCTCCAGTGCAGTAGTTATTCAGAATTGTTATTCAATATTAAAGTTATCTGCAGCAAAAACCTACCTCAACTCCTCAAAGTGTCATAGCAGTGACTCCAGCTTCTCTGATAGTGATAATAGTGTATATTCTCTGGTAGATCATATCATAGTATTAATATGTCAGACTGTCCATAGGAAGGGGACAGTTGACAACCCTCCTGGAGTTGGGTGCTAACTAAATTTGAGCTAGTAAACATGCTACTTATATCATAGACAGCAGGTGGCTGAAAAAATGACTAAAGTAACATGAATAAATGAGCTCCAGTTACTTGCATGTTCCTTGATCCATTGTATAGCTGTGGTGCAGGGTTTGATTAATGAGAGGCTGCTAAGCAGGACTGCTCTCACAGGATGTACCTACACATGCCAGACACTTACAAGGGATGACTTGATCAACCATGTAATGAAGGAGAAGGCAAGCATAGCTTGCAATGGCCTTGGTCTCTGCAAAACACAGCAAAGAAAGTAGATGGGAGTGAAGTGGAGACATGGAAGCACCTTCATGCTGGGAAAAAGAAAAGGCACAAGAACCATAGGAGGAATTGGTATTATCGTTATCAAAGAATGGCCGTCCATAACCACCTCTTGCAATTTTAAGTCATCATGTTTCAAAATTCTGTACTTCTCACTGAATTAGAATAGCACCCTCAAGATTATCCATCTACGCTTTCATGACCACAAGTGAAGGTGATGATATAAATGAATTCTATTAGGAGCTTGAGGAATCCCTCACTCAAAAATCCATATATATGATTGCAATGGAACACTTCAACACCAAGTTCAGAGGAGGAAAAGAATGCAAAGTTCATTGGAAGGTATGCCTTTGGCAAGTGGAGTTCATGAGGAAAATGACTGCAACACTGAGAGAGACAAAAGGAATGTTGATCCAAAACCCCTGGTGTAAAAAAGGCCAAGTATAGGTGAATCTGGATAATGCCCAATGTGAAGAATAAGAACGGATCTAATATTTCCTGATCAATAAGAGGTATGATGTATTACATCTTAGTAGTGCCATCATTCAAGAATGGTAGTGATCATAACTTACTCAGAGTGAGACTCATTTTCCATATAAGACAAGAAAGTACTACAGATGGCAAATAAGAGACATTGTCTACAAATACTCTATAAACCAATCCTGAATGTGAACATTTCCAAGAAAGAGTGATGTCTCATAACTGTGATGAGGACTATAAAAACTTCACTGATAAATTGAGGCAGTGTATGAAATTTGGTGAGAAAGAAAGAACAAAAAGAGGGTATGTCTACACTACCCTCCTAGTTCAAACTAGCGGGGTAATGTAGGCATACCGCACTTGCAAATGAAGCCCTACCTCCTAGCTCAAACTAGCGGGGTAATGTAGGCATACCGCACTTGCAAATGAAGCCCGGATTTGAATTTCCCGGGCTTCATTTTCATAAACTGGGCGCCGCCATTTTTTAATCCTTGCTCGTTCGAACCCCGTGCCGCGTGGCTACACGTGGCACGAACTAGGTAGTTCAGACTAGGCTTCCTAGTCCAAACTACCGTTACTCCTCATTCCACTAGGAGTAACGGTAGTTCGGACTAGGAAGCCTAGTCCAAACTACCAAGTTCGTGCCGTGTGTAGCCGCGCGGCACGGGGTTCGAACGAGCAGGGATTTAAAAATGGTGGCGCCCAGTTTATGAAAATGAAGCCCGGGAAATTCAAATCCTGGGCTTCATTTGCAAGTGCGGTATGACTACATTACCCTCCTAGTTTGAACTAGGAGGGTAGTGTAGACATACCCAGAGTGAAGGCAAGAATCTCAGAGGAAATGAGGAACCTACTAGAGAAGTGGAGGAATATGAAGCAAAATGATTGTGACAAATTCAAGTACTTCCTCCTCTACTAGCTGATAAAAAGATGAAGGAGGACTTTGAGAAGTACTGAAATGAAAATCTCTTAAAGATGACTGAAGGTCACAGAAGACCCCCCAAAAATGCAAACTGGAACTGATAGTGTACAGGTCGACAATGGTGCTGAAGAACAAGCACAGAGATGCAGTAATTAACAGAACAAGGACGGAAGAGGTTTCTGCAAAGATTTGTACACTGAACTGGTCACATTTCAAATAAATCTCTACTACCAATACTTCAGCAGCTCAAGGAACATATATTCCCAATTCTCATCAGTGAAGTTCGACATGAGGCTTACCAAATGAAGGAAGGAAATGTTCCAGGGAAATGGATAAATGAAATACCAGCTGGCAAATCTGGAAAATTCTTGCTCATAGGTTTAGCCATTACTTGTAAATGCAGAAGATACCATCCAGCTGGAAAGAGTCCCCAATACCATTTTGCTATATAAGAAAGGCAACCACGAAGACCTGAAGAACTTCAATATGTCTGTTTTCACATGTTGACAAGCTATTTACCAAAATAATAAAACTGGCTCTCACAGACTGGATAAGCAGCAGCAAAAAGAACAGGCAGGTTTTCAAAGGAATTTCAGCACATTGGGCTGTATCCTTAGTATACACCAACTATAGGAACACTCAAGGGAATAGAAGTTGCTTTTATGCATTGCCTTCATCAACTATGAAAAAGTATATGACAGTGCAGAGATCAATGCGGTGCTAAAATTCCCTACAATAGGGAGTTATTGCAAAATGCCCCCCCTTATTTCAAAATAATAAGTAAAGCGTCCACACTACCAAGCCTATTATTTCAAAATAATGAGCTGGTTATTTTGGAATCTCTACTCCTGCTTTCCTCAGGGAATAACGCTTATTTCGTAGTCATTATTTTGAAGTAGCATTAGTGTGGACGCTCCACTGCTGCTATTGCGAAATAACTACTCCCCAGAGTAATTAAAATTAATTACTCCCCAATGTTTCCTGGGGCTCTAAGTTGAGGTAGTGCATCTACAATAACGGAGCCTTCCTTGGACTAATTTCAAGGCTCCCCCATAATGGGAATACATTATTTTGATTTTGTTATTTCAGGAGTTATTGTTTTAAATTTAGTTATTTCAAAATAATTTCCTAGGTTAGACATGCCCTTGCAGAACAGGGCATCAGCACAAATTACATCAAATTAGTTGAGGAAGCAAACTCTCAATGCCCAACAGATGTAACTCTGACACCGCCCTTCCCATCACAGTCTAAAAAGGTGTGGAGAAAGGAGATATGGTTACACAAAAACTCTTCACAGCCCTCTTTGAAATGGTAATGAGTTAGATGAAGTGGAAGGGTAGACTCAGCTTCAATGGAGAGCAATTAAATCACCTCAGATTCACAAATAATATATTGGTTATCGAAAATAATATCAAACGACAGAAAATGTTATGAGAACTTGACACAAAATGCAGCCAAGTTGGACTGAAAATGTAAAACCAAATTTATGTGGTCTGATGCCTTGCCAAAATCCCAAATAATAATCAAATTATGACAAATAGAAGAAATTGAACAATACATCTATTTGGGCCAAGAAATTAACGTGCCACAATCAGGAAGGTGAACTCTTGTGACAACAGAAAGCTAGTTGGAGTGCATTCAGTTCTATCAAGGATATCGTTCAAGAAAAAATCAACAAGGCAACACATGTCAATCTCTTCAGCTCAACAGTATTTCCAGCAGTGTTGTCCAGTAGCAAAACATAGGAACTGACAAAAAATAATCGGGCAACAACTGTCTGTCATGAAGAGGGCAATGGAAAGAAGAATTCTGGGTATTTCAGTCCTCAACCTAGTCCTCAGTAAAATGAGCCAACAGCAGAATGGAGCGCAGGATGTCTTTGTTAAAAGCAGGTACAGTAAAATGAGATAGGCTGGACATATATCTTGGCTCATTGATAATTAATGGAGTTCTCTTGTCACTAAATGGTACCCATGAGAACTGAAATGACCACTTGGCCAACCTCCAAAGAGATGGGAAGATTTAGTTGTGAAGAAGCATGGAAGACATATTGTGATCAGCACAATCTACATGAGGGTTAAAGGATCAAGGTCATTAATGTTATTACACATGTTAAATCATTATTAGAATATTTTTTGAAAGAGAGTAAATTTAGATGTAAATAGAACTACGTGGAAATTATTTCTAGATTATTACATTCCTGTTCTTGTTACACGGATGTTGTTTAATAATAGAAATTCTATCAACATTTTAAAATAATCACCAAGGTTTAAATTGTTTGAAGTAGCTAAAATTGTTATCTTTAACAGTGTGCTGTGACATGTGGACGTGGATACCAAATACGTGCAGTGAAATGTGTTACTGGCAATTATGGAGTTATTTTAGAGGATGACAGAGAATGCAATGCTGCTACCCGTCCTAGAGACAGTCGAGTAAGTAAAACAAATGCATTTCAAGCAAACTATTGTTTGTTTTATTTTGGAAAGCCCAAGTATATAAATGTAGCAGAGGGCTACTTAAACAACCTTGCAAATGTATAAGCAAGTAATAAGTAATTGTAATGTGGAAATAAATCTACTTCTTGAAGTCATTGTCCCCACAAATTCAGTTGTTAATGCTCATGCATTACGTACGCAAGAGATCAGATTCTTCTCAGTAACAGTATCTGCTGAGGCCATGCCTAAGGCCTGTAACTGAGGGCATAAAGGGCAGGGCAACTACATCTCATATCCAGTTACTTCTTATCACCCATGGCTGTGAGGTAGATCATGTCTACCTTCCTTGGTCTGACAAGTTAGCTGATATAGTACTATACATAGAAGTAGTCACTGCTTGTCATTTCATTATTATTTGCTATTAGCCCTAGATAAGTTGTCTTTGCACATAGGCTCAAAATAAACAAACCAAAAATTTTCAGACTAAGGATTGCAAGGAGAAAGGGTTTCCCCTCCCCTCTGTACAAGAGTCATTGGAACAGGAGGATTAGAGCCAGGGTCTGCCAAATCTCAGATGAATGTCCTACCCACTGGCTATGGACTTATTCTCTTTTTCTTAGGCTCAATGTCTATTTAATAATTTGTTCAATTGTAACAGCTTCAGCAGTAGAATTCAAAGAAACCTGCACCAGATTATCCCATAGGCTAGTTCAGAGTTTCTCAAACATGGGGTCAGAACCTTTCAGGGATTGCAAGATTACTATATGGGGGATTGTGAGCAAGGATGTTAGGAGATGGGTAATTGGGTAACCATGTAGTCGATACAGCTGGTTTCGACTACACGATTCGTAGATAAGGGAAGGCACTCAGAAGGAGCTATCCCTGCTGCGCAGGCAGCCTGGCTCCTACTACATTTAAAATGCAGCGCCACAGCGGGGTAGCTCCTGGACCTGGCGCAAACTGGGACTGAGCCAGGCTTGCTAAGACCCCTGCAGATGGGGGTTGCTGCTGAAGTGCCTACCCTGGCCTTCCTGTGCTGCTGCCTCTGATAGAGACAGCAGCATGGATTGGGGGAGGACAAGCTGCTATGCGGAGACGGTGCTGAGGGAACTGGCTTTAAAGCACCGGCTCCTGCCTTCCACCCCACCCCTCTTACTGCCTCTGATATACAGTCAATAAGGGGCAAGAGGAATGCAAGTAGTCGATTCAAGTATTCTTTTACATTCCTAGTCATGAGCTGTCAACCTGCACCCCAAAATGGTTTGCCTCCAGCATTTATAATAGTGTTAAATATTTGTAATAGTATTAAATATATTTGAAAGTATTTTTATTTATATGGGGGGGGGGAAGGAGAGGGTACACACAGTTGCTGTATGTGAAAATAGTCTTCAGTAAAACAGTTTGAGAACTAGTGGACAGGGCTCTTACCTGAGTGGTAGAAACTTCTGATTCAAATATTGTCTCAGCTGGCAAAGCGGGGACTTGAATGATGGACCCTCACATCCTAAGTGATTACTGTCTCAGCTAGGCTAAATTTCAAGAGAGCTCCTTTTCCTCCTGTCTGTTTTGTATTGAGTTTGGTTGTTGCTGCGCATATCTACAGATCAGATCCCACAACTGTCTGCCCCTGGTTCATGTATCACTCTATGGCTTAGGCACCCAGATGCATACAAGGCAGAGAACACCCAGGACACTTGTATTGCAGAAACATACGCTGCAGCTGGATGGGGGTTTTGTGAATACTAATGGTGTCATAATCTGATACTTAGGCCCCTAAATCTCTTTGTGAATCTCTCTTTCCGAATGGAATCTTTATGAATCTTTATGCAGATGTATGGGGTAAATTATTGTTCTTTTTCAATATTGTTGGATAAGGCTATGGAAAAGTAGAGAAGAGTCTTACTGAAAAATAGTGTGACCATAATATAATGATGATATGCTTTGTTTTTTGCATTTCTCAAAAAATGTGTTTGAAGTTTATGTTATCCTTTTTCTCACAGGACTGTGATATGGCTCCTTGCCCAGAAACCACAAAATTATGGACAACATCACTTCCTGTCATAAGAAAGGGAACTCAGTGGAGATATGGATCGTGGACACCAGTATGTAATATATTACAGTGGGTGCAGTCGCTAATTATATAGAGTTCCCATTCTGTCCCATTTTTCAGTACTTAGAGCTTACATTTTACCTTTCAGACTGAAATTTTCTAGGCTGTGCAAAAATAGTTCACCAGTTTTTAAATATAGGGAGACTGAGTATATATATTTTCCCACCATGAAAGGATTATTGATGCCTTTGGTTTAAACAGCTGTTCTGCTGAACAATTCTGGGTTAAAGTTGTAATTTTGCCTGTAAATAAGCTTTTTGAAAAGAAGTGTCTTTGACTACTCTGGGAAAAATTGGTTTTGATTTATCCAAGATATGAGCATTTGAAAAGATGCACTGAATCTGCTTATTTTTTCATGAGCTCATAAAGCATGTAACTGAGACATGCATGCATATGTATTTTAGCTGTGTAAAGTATACTTAAATTGATGCCGGATTGAGATGCCTATGCAAAAAGGCTTTGACTCAATTCTTGGCCAGTTTTTGATATATGAACACATCAGATTTATGCTGATGTAAAATACAAGAACAAAAAAACAAGTGATAGAGAGGTGGCAGGCAACTCCCCTGAGTGCTCTTCATTGAAAACCTCACACTGGCAGGCTGGGACTGAGCCAGCCTGATGGTCTGAGTTTTAAATGCAGAACACACTTGGGGAAGGGGGGGGGGTTGCAGTTAACTGGGACATTAATCAATAAGAAATTGCTTATCAGCTAAATGGTTGGCTGACTAGCTGTTAACATCCCTAGTATAAAATAATTGAAAAGTATGGGAAGATGTGACCTATATCTATCTAAAGTTGTAGAAAAAATAATCATTACATGATAATGCAGTCATATAATTTGAGGACTACATCTTAAAACATACATTCATGCACAGCAAACTTAAGGTTGCACATCCAAATCTCATGCCCTTTCTGTGATCTGCGTATATCAGGCCCATCTAGCAGGATGCCTCCTTTCATTCCCTGATACTATAGCTCCATTAGAGCCACACTGTCAGGGTTTCTCCACTAGCAATTGCTCCCAAAACTTCATCTTAAAGTGAGTTATTCACCATGGAGAGAGGGCAAGAAAAGTGATATAGCCTTAGATAAATACACATCTGGGGTTAAGAGTTACTCTGGATTTAGAATAGTATAATTGAGGTTAGAATTTGGCTCATAGTGTTTAATTTATGGATTAAAACCTATGTTAAATCATATTAGTACTAAATATGCTGACATTTACAAGTTCATTGATCTAATAAAACATGATCAACGTATATTTTTCTCTTTCATAGTGCTCTGCATCTTGTGGAAAGGGTAACCGTGCTCGCTATGTGAGTTGTAGGGATTTTCATGGTGGAGTTGCTGATGAATCACTCTGTACACATTTACCCAGACCGGCTGAGATTTCAGACTGTTTTAGTCCATGTGGGCAGTGGCAAACTGGAAATTGGTCCCCTGTAAGTGTTGTTGTTATATATATTGTGTTAGTACCCAATGACTCTGATTAGAATTAGGTTCTCATTGTGCTAAGTGCTGTGTAGTTTTGTAAGGATAAACTGTGTCCTCAGAAAATAAATTATACTTTTATTAATTTCAAAAGTAAATATGAATATTTTAGTTATTGTTTTTTTATGTTATACTGTATCACAAATGTTGGGTTAATTTTTGGTCAGTGCACAGTTACATGTGATAATGGAATAGCAACAAGACAAGTTGTCTGTGTCAACTACCATCAACAAATTGATGAGAATTACTGTGATCCTGAAAGCCGTCCTTCCAAAGAGCAAGAGTGTAACATGCCTCCATGCCTGCCAGTTTACCGTCATACTCCTAAAATACATGACCATCCAAGCCGTTTTCCAGAACTAGATTACCCTCCAATACACAAGGGTCAAAACCCACAAGATAATGTAAATCAATGGAGCCATCCTTCTGTTGGAGGAAACCAGTGGAGAACAGGACCATGGGGAGCAGTAAGCAAACTACTAAAATATATTTACTGTTTGCCGTTCTGCATGAATTAGAGTTTTCTCTTACCTTTTTTAACATTTCTAAAAATGACATTGTAGTACAGTACCTATTTGACAAGCTTAAATATTTGTTTTTATTTTAAAAACAATATTTTCATACATTTGATCAAAAGCAATTTATTTTGATTTTTAACCTGTAGAATGTTTAGAACTTTTACAGTGGAGGGGGAGGGTTAGTTTATAGTTCAGTGCCAATTTCCAGCATCCTTATTTTCAAGTTCTTTAAGCAATATATTTTACATTTCAGTGCTTGCTCAACTAACAGAGATGTGTATGTGCCTCTTGTTTTACTAGTGCTCTAGTACTTGCGCAGGCGGATTCCAGCGTCGGGTTGTGGTATGTCAAGATGAGGATGGAAGAAGTGCTAGTTACTGTGATGAGACAACAAAGCCCCCAGAATCAAGGCACTGTGATTCTGGACCCTGTCCACGATGGAACTATGGGAACTGGGGAGAGGTGAGGGTTATTTAACAATTTTTAAAAAGGTATTCATCAACCTTTTGTGCATTTTAAAGGTAAAATAATTACTTGGTTTTGTATGCAACAGGGAATCTTTATTACCAATCTAAAAACTTTCAAACTGAAAGATTTTTTTCTACCATTGTCTTCACAATGAATAACCAATTTATTTGTTCAATGATTAATACTATTTGTTCAATGATTAATCCAGCCTGTGTAGTATAGATTGCTTATAAGTGATTTTATTTTCTTCCCTATCACTCATAGAAATGTTAAACAGTATAGGACTAAAACCCGTTAGGACCACAATAAACACATCATCATATATATAGTAGCCCAATGTCTGTGAGTCTGTAACACTGAAATGCTGGCTGTTCCCTCTGGGGGGCACTGTTGCCTGAAATGCTGGCTGTTCCTGCTGGGCGGCGCTATTGCCTGATATGCTGGCTGTTCCCTCTGAGTGGCCCGTGCTGCATGGGGAGTGCAGGGCCCAAACGGCTGCTTGCGCCACTTGCTCCCATGCGGCGGTGCGGCTCAGTGGCGCAAAAGTCAGCTGAGCGCCACAGTGGGAGGAGAAGAGGGGCGGGGTGATGACGTACATGGTCAGGGGGCAGGGCCTGCCCGTGTACGTCACCACCCCAGTCCCCTTCGCCTCCTGACGTGGCGCTCGGCTGACTTCTGCTTCACTCAGCCAGGCCGCCATGGCGGAACCCAAACGGACACTTGCACCCCCGTGGCGGCCCGGCTGAGTGGTGCAGAAGTCAGCCGAGTGCCACGGCAGGAGGCAAAGGGGAGCGGGGTGGTGATGTGCAGTGTGACAGCGGCTCTAGGCCCCGCACCCTGGCCATGAACGTCACCGCCCCGCCCCCCCTTCGCCTCCTGCCGTGGCGCTCGGCTGACTTCTGCTCAGCCAGGCCGCCACGTGGGAGCAAGTGGTACAAGCGACTGTTGGGTTCCGCGCTCCCCATGCAGCACAGGGAGTGCGTAGCCCAAATGGCCATTTGGGCTCCACGGTCCCCCAAGTGAGAGGCAGGATGGGGAGGAGAAGAGAAAGTGAGAGGCAGAGAAAGTGGCAGAAGGCGGATGAGAGCTGAGGGGGGGGGACGCCGTAGGAGGAGAGAGAGAGAGAGAAAGATGGAGCGAGAGACCGGAGGCTCAGGAGAGAAGACCGTTGTGGAGGAGAGACCTGAAAATCCCGTCTTATGACGGGCTAATTGGCTAGTCTTGATAATAATTGCCCACTTACAATTGTATTTTGAAACCTGTTAGTTAGCTCATTTTAATTTATTTTATATGTCCATTTTTAAGTTTTGCATTGTTCTTACAGTTGCCAGATGGTTTCAACAAAAATACCTAACACCCGTCCTCCCCCCAAAAAAACACCGGGGAAAAAATTCTGTTGAGGCAGGGAAAAAAAGAGGGGGGAAGCCAAAGTTGTTGAGCCAAAAAAAAAAAGGGACCCCAAGAGTTATTAAGCAAAAAATAAATAAAAACAGCATTAAAATAATATGGCCCCTTTAATTGCATGCAGAGTCAGACTAGGGAGAGGAAGAGGAGAGGTTGACCACTAAGACCCAGGGGAGGCATTGCTTCCCCTTGCTCAGGTCTTGAGGGTTTTTGCCGGCAGCCATCTTTTTCTTTTGGTCAAGCCACGAGAGAGCTTCCCTGCGGAACCAGGTAAGCGGAGGGCCAGGGCTGGGGAGCCGAGGCCCAAGGAGGACGTCCAGGGGCTGGTTCCAGTTGCCGAGTGTGTAGGATTGCCAGGTGTCCGGTATTTTCGTCTCCTGGCCGGGAAAAAAACAGAAAATACCGGACATTTCAGGTGTCCGGTATTTTCTAAAAAAATTTTACCGGACAGGTGGCGAAAATACCGAACTGTCCAGTAGAATATTGGACACCTGGCAACCCTAAATTGTTCTACTTTCTTAATGTTTTGTGCAGTACCAAACAAAATGGAAGTGTATAACACATAAGGACTACTACCTTATCAACTAGATTTACAATCTTATAAAAATTATATGAAATTATCTATTTTCCATAAGCCCATATTGATTCATCATCATCATTATCATCATCAACAACCATGGGCTCAATGCCTCCCTCACTATTTCCTTCCATCTTTCACTGTCCAATGAGGAATGGCTTGGTTTCTGTAGACTAGCTCTGCACCAATCTACTGTATCATCTACCCATTCTCTGTGGGGTCTGCCTCTCCTGTTCAGAGCATCCATTATGCCGAATACCAGGGTCTTAACTTTTCACTTGTCATTCATTCTGCAGATATGCCTGAATATCTGTAACTTTCATTGTATAACCTTCTGCACTCATCTGACCAACCCTCTTCCTTTATCCAGGTTTGGGACTGGCATGAAACCCCTAGAAGCTTCATGGTGGAGTTCCATATTGATTGGAATTAATTATATTTCCCTACTTTTCATATTTATTTCTCAAGCCCGGTATCATCCATTCATTTTTTTTCCCAGGATGGAAATTAAGATAACAGGTCTTTAGTATTCTTTCCTTTATTTGGAATTTTTCAGTTTTCCAAGACTTATTGAAAATCAGTATTAATGGTTCAAAGAGTTCTTCAGCCTGCTGTTTTAAAATTCTTTCTATGCAAAGTATCTAGACCTTCTGTTTCAAAAATGTGTAGCTTTAATATCTGCTCTCTAACATCCTTTTGAGTCACTGTGGGATTGAAAGTATTAAGCCATCATTGTATGGTATGATTACACCATCAGGTTTTTCCCCAAATATAGAAGAGAGGCATTTTGAACACTTTTGCCTTTTCGCTATTGTCATTGATAATTATACTATTTATGTCTACTAATGGCCAACTATCATTATTAGAATCTATTTTATTTATAATACATTTTTAAAACCCCACCTTTTTATAGTCCTTAACTCTGCTGACTATGAGGGTCTTCTTGTATAATTTTGCTTCTCTCATTAAATTTCTACAGTTTGAAGCTTCTGAGTAATATTAATTATTACCAACTTTCCCCTTTTTCTATTTGTTATTGTTTGTCTTTGCATGTATTTCTAAGCCGTGTGGCCCTTTTCAAAGTGGGTTTGGGGACATCTACTAAAATAATCTTTAACAGTTCCCTTTTTTTCCTTTTAAAGTCTTTCTCCCAGCTGATTTGTCTCATAATTATTTTCAGCTTTATAAAACTGGCCCTATTAAAACACCAAGAACATATATTACTCTTCTGGACTTTATTCTGCTAACAGATTGTAAATGTGATCAAGTCATGATCACTTGTACCTAAGCTGTCACAATCATTTTCATAAGTGAACTAAGGTATGTCTACACTGCACCATTTTTCCAGAATAACAGCTCTTATTCCAGAAAAACAATACTAGCGTCCACACAGCAATTGCGTTATTTTGAAAGAAAATCGAAATAATGGAGGGCCTTTTCCAACATTGGTAGACCTCATTCCATGAGGAATAAGGCCTCTTCCAAAAAAGCTTTTTCGGAAGAGGGTGTGTATTGACGATCCACTGTTGCTATGTCAAAATAGCTCCTCACCAGGGCCATTCTAAAGTTATTCCTCCCCAGTGCCTCCTGGGGCTCTATATTGAGATAGTGCATCCATATAAGGAGAGCCTACCTCTGACTAATTTTGAGGCTTTCTTGCAGTGTAGACTCTGTATTTCGAAATAAGCTATTCTGGAAGATATCTTCCGGAAAAGCTTATTTTGAAAGAAGCTTGCAGTGTAGACATACCCGTTAGGAAATATGGTTTAGATTAAATTACTGTATCGAGACCTTCTAGTGCACAACTAGTTAAACACCTATACTCAAAAGGTATCAATGGTTTGCTGTCAAACTGGGAAGATCTATCTAATCGGGTTGCCCATGGTATTGGGATCAGTATTATTTAATATTTTCATTAATACTTGGGTAATGCGGTGGAGAGCATGCTTATAAAATTTGTGAATGTCACCGAGCTGGGATTGCTTGCAAGCACTTTGTGGGACATGATATTAATTAAATATTATCTTGATAAATAGGAGAGTTAGTCTCCAATCAACAAGATGAAATTCAATAGAGAAGTTCAAAGTATGCACTTAGGAGAAAAAAATTAAACACACAACTACAAAATGGAGAAATACCTGGCTAAGCAGCAGTACTGCAGAAAAGATTTGGGATTTATAGTGGATCACAAATTGAATATGAGTTGTCAAATTAATGCAGTTGCAAAAAGGTTACTAACACCCTAAGGTGTATTAGCAGGAGTATTTGTATGTAAGACAAGAGAGGTAATTTTCCTGCTTTCCTTGACACTGGTGAGGCCTCAGCTAGAATACTTTGTCTAGTTTCTGGTGCCACACTTAGGAACAATATGGACAAATTGGAAAGAGTCCAGAGGAGAGCAACAAAAATGATAAAAAGTTTAGAAAATCTGATCTATGAGGAAAGGTTTAAAATAAACGGGGCTTGTGTAGACTTGAGAAAAGAAGATAGGGGAGTGTGGTGGGGGGCAGCAGGAAGGTCCCGATAGCAGTCTTCAAATATGCTGTTGTAAGGAGGATGGTGTTGTTTTCCATGTCCACTGAAAGTCAGACAAGAAGTAATGGACTTAATCTGCACTGAGGGTCAGAGTTTAGGTTAGGTATTAGGAAAATCTTTCTAACTATGGGGTTAGTAAATACTTGAACAGGTTATGAAGGGAGATAGCGCATCATCACTGGAGCAGGTTTTTTAGAGCTGCCTAGACAAACACCTGTCAAAGATATGCTTGGTCCTGCTGTAGCACCAGAGGTTGAACCAAATGACTTTGAGGTCGCATCCTACATTCTATAAATCTGTGATTCCATGTCACACAGATTGAAGTCCCCCTTAATAACACAGCTGTGTTCCCCTACACAAAAACAGATAGGGGATAGGTGCTTAAAAGCCAGTCATTTGTTCTCTTGTGTGATTTAGTGGTCTGCAGCAGACATGAGCCAGTATTCTCTGTTGTGCTGTGTCTTTTGTGGCACTGACTCATAAACATTCAAAGACACTTGTTTTTAATTGCCAATGTCTCAGAAGCAAGTAATGCCATTTTTTACATGGAGTGCTACTTCCCTCCCCTTCTGCCTACTTGATCCTTCCCAAATAGATTATAACCATTTGTTTTAACATCTAACTTTTCTGATCAGGTTCAGAAATACCACCTAGGTTGAATTTCTGCTAATAAATAAGCATTTCATATTCCTCCTGTTTAGTACTTACTCTCCTAGCAAGTGAAAACATTTCTCAGAACCTGAAGCTTACAGTACAACTGACTAGCAGCATTGCAAGAATTACTATTCATAGGGTATATGGAGAATATAGTAGATGGATAAAGAACTGGATTGTATAGGTTGTATCTCCTTAACCAAGACTCTCTGGTCCAGCAACATCTATGGTCCTGTAGGACCACGGTTGTTTCTGGACTACAGAGCCCAGCTATAGGGAGGTCTGACTGCAGGGCAGAAGAATGGTGGAGGGCTGGCAGCTCAGTATCAATGGGAAGGGGGCAGCTGGTGCAGTGGGGAGTTCTGGCCCCAGCAGCCAGGCAGTAGCGGGGTCGGCAGCAGCCATAGAGCTCGGGCCTGGGTCCTGGCCCTGGCCAGGCAGCCTTGGCCCCAGCAGCAGACCTCTGGCCTTGGCAGCTCTGGCCCTGGTTACGGAGCTCCGGCCCCAGCAACAAATAGCCAGGCAGCTCCAGCCCTGGCCGCAGAGCTCCAGTTCTAGTGCACTTTGTTGTAGTGTTGTAGTATACTTTGTTGCTCAATACTCCTGAAGATTCTCTTGTTCAAAGCAGGAAACTCGGTTTCATATCCAGTTTCTATTTGCCCTTATAGAAAAAGGTGTACATGCCACACTAACTGTGGCCCCGAATTAATTTCTCTTAATTTTTTTCTTTCAAACTAGTGTTCATTGCTGCCCAAAGGAGCAGACTGTTTTCTATCTTCTTGTAAATTGTAGAAAAATGTTAACTAAATATAAATATGCAGTTTTGTAAGCTCTTTGGGGCACAGTCTTCATTATAGGTAGATGAAGTAAATGAGGCCAAGATTTTTTGACAGATGCATATAAACTGTAGTGCAATAAAATATTAAATAGTAATAACAGTTTATTGGTTATACAAATTTCTGTTTGGAATGTGAAGACTGCCTATGAGCCGCCTGAACTCTATCTTTTTATTTTTTTAGTGTACTCATACATGTGGAGATGGAATAAAGACAAGATTAGTGATTTGTCAGCTTCCGAGTGGCCAAATGTTGAATGATGAAAACTGTGAAATTCTAGAAAAGCCACCTAACATTGCACAATGTAATGTGCGTTCTTGCCCAGGCGATGTTTCATGGCAACGGGGACCATGGCAATCGGTACGATAGTATTCACTATTTTCTTTCTTTCTTTCTTTCTTTCTTTCTTTCTTTCTTTCTTTCTTTCTTTCTTTCTTTCTTTCTTTCTTTCTTTCTTTCTTTCTTTCTTTCTTTCTTTCTTTCTTTCTTTCTTTCTTTCTTTCTTGTATGTTTGATCACAGGGAGACAAAATTGTGTGGAATATATCCATTGTAGCTTTTTTAAGTATCTGCTCCCATTTAGTTAAATGGCAAACTTCCATTGACTGGTGCGGCAGCAGGATGTAAACCATCATAAGAAAGATGGCTGCTCTTCATCCTGGATTATAATACCAAATTAACAGTTTTTTGTGTCCTGGATGGGAGGAATCATTTTGGGATTTTAATTTTAAAATAAATACTATAATTTGTACTATAGTATTATCTACATATTTGTAACTATATTTACAGTATATGTAGATATCTAATGTGCAACATTCTGATCAAAGATACATCTAAGCATCAAATATATCTCACACATATGTATATTTTGTTTTCCCTGTAATCAGTCAATATTGTACTCTGTATTTTATGTATAGTTGTGTATGGTTTACATTTGTGTATATAACAGTGACTAATTAAAGATGTCTGTATAATTGTATAAGTAATTATAATAGAGTTCCTGTCTATATCTAACTGTCTATTATTATGTAAAAACAAATACAGTGATTACTATTAACATCTGTATAGTTCCCACTTGCAGATACTTTACATTATTGAAATAATCATAGTAGACCCCATGCTAAAGGACTATGTAGTATTCCTTATGTATTGAATACCATAGTAACCTTTATTAGCCAACATGCAAAAACTGTAAAGAGATTAATGGCAACCCACTGTAGGGTCTGGATCCAGCTCCACTGGGAGCAAGACCAGGATCACTATTCTATTAAATGTTACTTATACCAACAAGCTGATTTCATTTTATGTTTTTGATCAAAGAATGTGAAAATATTAATTGAACTTCAGCTTTCAATGTTAAAATATTTTAAAATAATTTTATAATCTAAATTTGGTACAAATATAAATTAATAATTTATAATAGTATCTCTCTTTCTTCCACTGTGCAAATTAGAGTTTCAGTCTTATGCTGATGCCTGCATGTCTGTCAAGAAAATCTTGCTTATAGCCTTTTATCAAATGTTAATTAGTAACTTGCAAACACTAATCTCTGCTTTTTTTTTGTTTGTTTTTTAATTGTAGAATTACATGCTGAAGGGGTAAGCAGAACTTTCAGCATATCACTGACTAGAAGTTTAATGTTTGTTCTTTTTCAGTCTCCTGAAATCACTTACTCCCAGTCTTTTCTCTGGGTGCTGCTGCAGATTGCACTGCAGTATGTGGAGGTATATCTAAACAGCAGTGTTATTTCGGATTAACTGACGTTATTCCAAAATAACATAGTCCGTGTCTACACTACAAGCATTTATTTCAACATAATGTCAAAACAATGTCGAGCTGGAGGACTTCTAACTCCAACTCCCATAACCCTCATTTTATGAGGAGTAAGGGAAGTTGGAGGAAGAGTGCTTGTTCTCAGACTTCCTGCAGTGTAGACAGCGCCAAAAGCTGAAATAAGCTATTTTGACTTAAGCTACACAATTGATGTAGCTCAAGTTGCATAGCTTATTTTGGCTTTAGCCCTGATGTATAGACATGTCCTGGGTGGCCTCACAGTCATAAATGGAATGGTGATCTAATGTAGCATAGAGTCAGTCTGTTGAGAAAGTGGGGCCCAAGTAAATGCCCTGTTTATACCATATGTGTTGTAGTTTGGCAGTGATTTTCATATTTTATACCTCAGATGATATAAAGTGGATTTTATATTTTTCAAAACTAATCCATATGGTTTTAAATGACACTTTTTACAACCCAGTGGGAACCTTTACTTGACCTTCTCTTGACTCCATAGCCTACTGAGGTTCTGTGGTGATGTTTACATCACCCACGTATTGCTCATTGGGTGTTGCTCCAAAAGAAAGCATTGGTCATCAAAACCTGTAGGGGGACCAAAGATGAAAGTATATTCATCTGTGCTTCTTAACCTTGTTGTTGGGAGTATTCAGGACGTGATACTATAAAGAACATTAAAAAAAATATTTCAAAACATCTTGCTTAGATGAATGCACATTGTCTGGAATTTTTTATCACTATGGGTATGTCTACACTTGCAGCCTATTTTGGAATAGGGCTACAAATGTAGGTATTCAGAATTGCAAATCAAGCCCAGAATTTAAATATCCCGCGCTTGATTTGCATCTTTCTGGCCGGGCGCCATTTTTTAAATTTACAAACCCAGAATAACTGCCCGCATCTACACATGACAGTGAAATGGGTGTTCAAAATAAAGTCCTATTTCGAACTACCTATTAAACCTCATTGCTGGAGGAATAACAGGTAGTTTGAAATAGGGCTTTATTTCGAATGCCCGTTTCACTGCTGCGTGTAGACGCGTGCAGTTATTCCGGGCTTGTAAATTTCAAAAAATGGCGCCCGACCAGGAAGATGCAAATCAAGCATGGGATATTTAAATCCTGGGCTTGATTTGCAATTCCGAATGCCTACATTTGCAGCCCTATTCCAAAATAGGCTGCAAGTGTAGACATACCCTAAGGGCTAGAATGTGTGCATTTGGCACTACCCTTAGATAGAGTGGTGTGAAGTTGCAGAGTGCTGGAGAAGTACTAGGAGTTTGTCTCAAAAGCAGAAAGCCGACTCTGTGCTCTCCAGTGCATTGTAGTGTGCACCACTGCTAACTGCTACACTTAGAATATTTCTCCACTCCCACCTCACTGGCTCTGCTGACCTGTGTATAATGAAGGGTGGGGAGAAGCTATGACTTTGCCTTCCATGTGTCATTTTGCAGTACTATACAACCTCAGATGAGCGTCTGGTAACTGTCTTGTGATCTCTGGAGCTCTTCGAGTCTGCCTTATCTTCACCTTGGCCCTCATATTTCCCTACCCCACTCCTCTAAAAGCTCAGAAGGAACTACGTAGAATTTAGTTCTCCTTACTTAAAAATTCTTAAAAATATTATTGAAGAACAAGTATAACTGTGGGTAAGAACATATTATTATTTTATATAAAATGGTGAGGTATCTGTGTCCTACTAAAGAGGAAGGGGTAGCAGTTGATGAAGTACAGATAGGAATAAAAGTGAAACTGTCAAACAAAAAATAGTCCCATTCAGTTATATCACACGAAGGCAAATTATATAAGTGCTTTTATTATAAATACTAGAAGTCTGAGTACTAAGATGGGTGAACTGAGTGCCTGATGTGACATGAGAATAATGAAATAATAGGTACCACAGAAATGTGGTAAAATTATGATAATCAATGGGACATGGTAATACCAGGGTAAATAATATGCAGGAATGGCAGAGTAGGTCACAGTGAGGATGGGGTGGAACTATATGTGAAAGCTGATGTGTTGAAGAGCCAACAGAGCCTGGTGGTTACAGCCCTCCCCTGAGATATACAAATTCCAGGACTGAATATTTACTTTTTCATGATTTGGAATAGGAACCTAGACCCAAGTCTCCTCCCTCAGACTATAAAGCCTCTCTCTGACCCAATGAATGTTTAATTATTTATAAAAATACGAATAGCTTCAACATAACTGATTAAGAATAATCCACCCTAGAATTAAATTAAGTATTAAATATTCAATTTTAAATGAGAAAAAAGTGTGATACATCCGCATTTGCTATTGGAACTAAGTATTAGGTAGCATTCATTTTAAGAATTCCAACTGTTCTGCATGTCTGAGAGCCATCTGCAGCTGGTCAGGTATCTTTCTTACCAATGGATTCATGTGTAGAGCCGAGCTTAATCAGGTATTTGTCTTCTCCTTAAATAAAGACAAAATTATAGTTTTGTTTTTAAAGTAAAGTATATTCTTAGGATATTTATGCAGATCGGATAATATACCCCTGGCATGCCAGTGGCATCTTCTGTTTATTTTCTTCTATTATTGGGCAAATATTTATACATGCAACTGTCATTAGAATGAACTGTTTCTATAGTTAGTTTTTTTGTTTTAAATTTTTTTAATGGTATCACATACTATCATTCTGTCACAAATTTTAAAGCCCTCTAGTGTTCCAGGTTTTCCCTTTAGTCATTAACTTTAGAATTACTTCATTGAAGAACTCTATCTTTGCACTAGTGGAAGAAATGTAATTTTATTTTATATTTATGAATTGAAGAAAATTTTTTAAAAAACTGAGGTTCCAGTCCTTCTCTCTAAGAACAAGGGCAGCTCAATGGTGCATAACTAAATAGAAATAGTTATTTGCTTTCATTTTAATGTGAATATCCTATTATATTTCATAAAAGTGCCTGGATTCACTTCTGTAGTATATAAAGAGTATTTATATCTTTAATGTTAACCTTTTATATTAAAAGGGAATTCAGGATCAGAAATCATGGTTTTCAAAACCAGCTACATTCCTATACCTCTACCACTGCTGCTGCATATTGTCAAACTTCAAAATACCTCATTACTGATACAACATTTTTAATATCACGTTAACTGAAATCTTTAATGGTAGCATATGCTGTTTATTCTTTAAAACTCTGTGGGAAAAGAATGCCATTTAAGAAATTAACTGATAATATATGCTACTATTCAGACTATGTTATACAAAGGACTTGAAATAGTAGACTATTAACTATATCACAATTTTTGTTAAAATGGATAAAAATTGCTATTTCAGAAATTCCAGAAAGAAGATTTGTATATGTTGGTTTTATTAAATTTAGAGTAACTGCATCCATTTGATACTATATTATTTCTGTAGTTTAAAAATAAATAATTTATAATTTATGTCTGATAATTTATTATGTTGATGTGACTTGGTGTCTGTGTGAAATACAGTTGCATTTTAACCCTTGTTTGTTTGACCCACGTGTTTTGTGGCTTTGTCTGTGTTTATATTTAATGTGTGCTTTATTAATGCATTCTAATATTTGGGCTTCTTTTTCAAAAAAATGTTGAAATTAACCACTACTGTGGAAAAATGTGTTATTACCATTGAGAGATATTTGTATTGTAATGAATTTTCTATCACTTTTCAGTAGCATTATTTTCATAGGGGGAAATGTTAAGGAATTCCTTTTGTAAAATATTAAAGTTTGTTATATTATAGAACTTGTCATGGCTTTTATACCTGAACCTAAAATTTATTACTCTTATTGTTGCCACCAGAAAGCTTACTTAGGCATAACAGCAGCAATTAATGAAGTTTGGGAGGTAGACATGAAATATCCAGGTTGATGCATGGTCTTTAGAGATAAAACAAAAGGATGTTGGCAACAGATTTCCTTGTATTGTAGCTGTAATTTTAGGTTCCAGTCCTGTTCCTACTAATGTCAGTGGCAAAAATAATACAAAACTATACTGACAATATTTTAATGTTATTTATTATGTTAATTCATAACAACACTGTTAATTGTTATTACACAATGTCAAAAAAGATAAAAAAAATGGAAGGATAGAGAAATGGACAATGAAAGTTATATCTCTGGAAAGACTTCCGTATGGGTAGAGTTGTAAAAGATTTGGACTGTTTCATTTAGAGGAGAGACAAGCAAGAGGGATTAATAGAAATCAATAGAATAATGACTATCATAGAGAATGAAAAGCAGGCACTTTTGTTTATCAATCCTAGTCCTACAAAAACAATACAACATTTACTGAAAATGAAAAGCAAAAAGGTCCTAATTTTAAAAATTATTTTTTTTAGAAAGGCTAGGACTTTCAAAGGCCAAGGGAATTAGACAGTCATTTCTAAATAGGAGTTTGACCTGGACATGTACCTTTCTATTGAACCTTTGAAAATCCAATCACAGTTCAGGATCAGCTTGTGGAACTCAACATTGCCACAACATATGACTAAGTACAAGAAGCTTAACAAGATTAAAAAAGTACAGGTTGAACCTCTCTAATCTGTCACTCTCTGGTCTGGAAACACCCATGGTCCAGCATGATTTTAGTTAGCTGGATGTCTACTTTTCATGGGTATGGCCAAGTGTCCCGTGGTCCCATAAAGTATGTTAAAGCCACCAGTCCTAGCTCTCGGTGTTCTGTGCTATTATTTAGCTCTAATTTACTCCCTAAATATCCTCTAAGAGCCTAGTAAGCAGTGGAAGTCTTAGTAATGCTGCTAGACAATATTGACCTCCTATTGTTAGGAAAATTCGTTCTGAACCAGTCAGGTCCCAGGACTGCTGGACTAGAGAGGTTCATTCTATGGTTATATTAGCTATGTTTAAAATATATAAATGATGGAAGCATTCCTGCTTTACGTTATAAGGTGATCACTGATTTTCAGGGTTAGCAAGTGGGTAGATTATTCCACAGTTGTCCATTATGGGGATCATTGCTTCTTTCTCTGAAGATTCAGGTAATTATCATTATCAGGAACAGGCTGTTGTGCTAGACAGGCAACTAGTTTGATGGGTTTTGGCTATGCCTGTGTTTATTGAATTGCCAGCTGAAACATCTTAAGTCCCAAATCTTCATACACTTACACACATGCTTACGTTTAAGCATATGAGTATTCTCAATGTGTAAACTTGTACATAAGTGTTTGCAGGATTGGGACCTAAATAATAATATGAAACTGAATATGAGACTGAAAAATACAGAAGAATGTACTAGGTTGAAAAGAAAATGGAAGACGACATAAAGAGGTGGGTGAAATATCGTAGATCTCATTACTTAGATTATATAGAAATATATTTTGTTCCTTTTACTTAACATTTAAAAACAAAATAATTATACTATTTTCCCTATTTCTTTAATTTACATAGACTTTTTAAAAATACTGTATTACAATGAAACTATGTTTTGCAAGTTTATGAAGACTGAACTACTTATCATGACTTAATACTTATTCATATTGGTTTGGGATGGTTGAGTTATCATTTTGCAAGGTTGTGTGTCTTTGAAACTATGACTTAATATATTCTGAACACAAAAGGGTCTATTTAAAAATGCTCTTCTATTATGATTCAGTGGGATTTCATAGAGGAAAGTTTGTAAACAACTTTAAACTCTTGATATCAAATTTGCTTTTAAATGCAAGATATTGTAATGCCTAGATATAATGAACTAAGATAAAGTGGTACAATTAATACATTAATAGAGATGGACTTGGTCTGAACATCTGGCACTGTTGTGTAGCTTGGAATCCAAATGCTGATACAAATATGAGAGCTGGCTGGTATTTCTGAACCCAGATTCTGGATCTGAACACCACAAAACTTTGGGAAGGCCAAATCAGTATCTAAATACTACAATTGGGTTTCATCTCTAAATTATACAGATGTAGAATAAAACTCATGACTGTTTTGATATGTTGTAACGCGTAAATAGCAGTTTTGACTGGAGTGGACATTAGAGTCTTCAAGTGATTGGACGCCACTCCTGGTGTATATGTTCCCCATATGCACAAGGTCAGGTTCTTTTTGCCTGCACATTAGATGTCCTCACATTGGCCATCTGAGAGCATAATGGTTGGAGTTAAACCCAGATCCTTAGAAGTATTAATCTGCCTACTTTCATTGATTTCATTAGCTTTCAACCTAAGTATTTTTGACGATCTGCAAGAGGGCTTAGTTTTTTGTTCATTGACTTTGTAAAAATAAAATTAAATAAATGTGACAGATTGCTTAATACGCTACTTGGAGATGCCCAGATTCTACAGTAGTGAATGCAAAATAAAAAACAATATAGAATAGAAATGGACTGTAAAATAGAATGGTTCATAAATTACTACAAAATCTATATAAAATAGAAATGAAATTCAAACTCATGGTTTGGGGTCCCTGAGGGAAGTAATATTTTTAAGAATGGGTGTTCAGCTGCATGAAAACATAAAAATCATAAAATACTGGGGCTCATTTACAATATTCCTGTTTGTACACTCCAGGATGATATTAACCTTTTTAGCAATTGCATTACATTGTTGACTCCTATTCAGTTTGTCACCCACTAGGGATGTTAAGTAGTGGTTAATTAGCTAATTGAATAGTTAATGCAATTTGAAGGGGGCGGGGAGAGTGCTCACTACCGTTGCTACGGGTCTGCACTTGAAATATAGTAAGAGCTACATTTAAAGTGCAGTGCCACAGTGAGGTGAGCTCCTAGGGCTGGTGTGAGCTGGGACTTAATAGTCCTGGCTTGTGCGGCTCTGGGAAGGCTGCAGCTTTGCCTCTCCTGTCCCTCCCCTCCTCTCCCGCACCATGGAGACAATGCTGGGGTGTACCAACTTTTAAGCCAGCTCCCCCCAGCATTGGCTCCTGTTTCCCCTCCTCACTGCTGCCTCTTATACAGAGGCAACGTGAGGGGGAAGTGAGTAGTCGAGTAGTCACTCAACTACCAGATAAAGCTATGCTTATCAGATAGTTGACTACTCAACTAGTCACTTACATCCCTACAACCCACTGTAAGAGCCAGAAGCCTTTTAGCACTATTGCCTCACCAATTATTCCCCCTTTTGTATTTGTGCATTTGATTTTTTTTCTTCCTGTGTATACAGCTTTGCATTTGTTTTTATTGAATTTTATCTCTTTGCTTTCAGACCAGTTTTCCAGCTTGTTAAGGTGGTGGTTTTTTTACTTCTAGTCTTGTCCTCCATATTGCTAGTAACCCTATCCATTTTGGTGTCATCTATAGATGTTATAAACCTACTCTCAAATCTATTGTCCAGTTAATTAATGAATATATTGAATGGTACCAGAATCAGGACAGACTCCTGCAGGGCCTCATTAGGTATTCTCCCACCTGTGCCACTGGCTATAAATATGTTATGAACTAAGCAAGTTAGAGCCACCTACCAATGTGAGAGCTCATTCTACTAGAGCTCAGGCTTCCTGTTTGAAGAACACCCCTATTTCTCAAATCTGTAGGGAAGCTGTATGGAGTTTGGTCCATAGATTTTCAAGACACAGTTCTTTTGATAAAGCCTTCCAAAAATTGTGCCCATTTTTGATAGGCCTATCCTGAAGTAATTTCTTGGAAGTGGGTACCAAGAGTCCTGCACAAATAATCACAAAACTGCTTTTTAATCCCCAGAGACAGAACCTATGTGGACAATCACTTGAGAAGAAAGAGGTGTCATTTAGCTTACATTTACTGTGGTTATTTGAGATGTATCGTCCATATAGATTTTCCAGCTGCCCTCCTTCCTTCCACACCACTACAAATTCCTACTTTTCTGGGATAATGTATTGGCAAAAGAAATGAGGGATGGTTGGCCCGTTCTGCCTTTATATATTGGGCTGAGGGGCATCAGGATGTTTAGGACATAAGTGCTGCCCCAACGAACATTGCTGGTCCAAAAAAAGTTTATGGGGCACATGTGCACCAATGGTGGAATAAAGGTGGATAAAGTTTCACAAAGATACGCAATTACTGTAGGGTAAGTAGTTGTTCTTTTGGATTCCTGATACTACACTGCTGAAGTACATGAAAGACTCCCATTGACCACAGTGGAGCAGGACTGGACCCATAGTGAAGTATACTGTGGAAAAAAACCAGTTTCCTAGTCAAGTGTTACATATTGTTCCATATGATGAGCAAAATCCCCTGTGTTTTTCAAGACCATTTAAACACTCTCAGCATGTACTTAGTTAATATATCTCTGTTGTGTCTGTGAAGATCTCAAACCTAACCAGGAAAAGGAAAGTATAAAATAAGAATTGAACTGAGTGTCTGAGTATTTCTTAGTCCTTGTGATAGTGTGCAGATTTTCTACAGCTGTATTTGAATAAATATGACACAAAGATGTAGTCAGCATTGGGTCCCTTTGTATACAATGCAGTCACTGCCCTGATCGTGCAACCACTTCCACATTCACTTAACTTTAAGCACAAGTAGGTATTGACTCAAGTGGGTACTGCTTATGTACTTTAAAGTTTAGCAGGATAGTGGTCTCTATTAATATAACAAACAACAGGTGGAATGGTGTGTGAGATGAAAGGGGAAGAAAATGTTTTTAATGTGATACAATTATGTATTTGCTGTCATAGAAATTTTCATCACTTTGTAGCTATACAATGTTATTTTTATTCTGCATGCTTGTGTATTGCAGATTTAAGTAATAAATGTACAGTAGTTGAAAACTCTAACAATTCTATACAGTATTTCTAAGCTTTCCCCAAACCCCAAATGCTAACTAGTTTTTAACAGAATTAAAAATATGAAAGTTTACATTTCAGGAAGCAGGAATGGAGGCTCCTCAAGGAATCTATTTTGAAACACTTGAAAGAGGGGAAAGTGATCAGGAATACTCAACATGGATTCACCAAGGGCAAGTTATGCCTGACCAATCTGATTAGCTTCTATGATGAGATAACTGGCTCTGTCAACATAAGGAAGTCAGTGGATGTGATATATCTTGACTTTTGCAAAGCTTTTGATATGGTCTTCCACAATATTCTTCCCAGCAAGTTAAGGAAGTATGGATTAGATAAATTGACTGTAAGATGGATAGAAAGCTGGCTAGATTGTTGGGCCTAACAGATAGTGATCAATGGCTCGATGTCAGGTTGGTGGTTGGTTTCAAGTGAAGCGCCCCAAGGATCAGTTCTAGGGCCGGTTTTGTTCAACATCTTTATTAATGACCTGGATGAGGGGATGGATTGCACTCTCAGCAAGTTTGCAAATGACACAAAGCTAGGGGAAGAGGTAGACATGTTGGAGGGCAAAGACAGGGTCCAGAGTGACCTAGACAGATTAGAGGATTGGTCCAAAAGAAATCTGATGAGGTTCAACAAGGACAAGTGCAAAGTCCTGTACTTGGGACGGAAGAATCCCAAGCATTGTTACAGGCTAGGGACCAACTGGCTAAGTAGCAGTTTGTTAGAAAAGTACCTGGGGATTTCAGTGGATGAGACGCTGGATATGAGTCAACAGTGTGCCCTTGTAGCCAAGAAGGCGAATGGAATATTAGGTTGCATTAGGAGGAGCATTTCCAGTAGATTAGAGAAGTGATTATTCCCGTTTATTCAGCTCTGGTGAGGCCACATCTAGGCTACGTCTACACTGGCATGATTTTCCGAAAATGCTTTTAACAGAAAACTTTTCCGTTAAAAGCATTTTCAGAAAAGCACATCTAGATTGGCAGGATGCTTTTCCGCAAAAGCACTTTTTGCGGAAAAGCGTCCGTGGCCAATCTAGACACGGTTTTCCGCAAAAAAGCCCTGATCGCCATTTTCGCGATCGGGGCTTTTTTGCGGAAAAGAAATCTCTGCTGTCTACTGGCCCTTTTGCGCAAAAGTCTTTTGGAAAAAGACTTTTGCCCAAACGGGAGCAGCATAGTATTTCCGGAAAAGCACTGACGATCTTACATGAGATCATCAGTGCTTTTCCGGAAATTCAAGTGGCCAGTGTAGACAGCTGGCAAGTTTTTCTGGAAAAGCAGATGATTTTGCGGAAAAACTTGACCGTCTAGACATAGCCCTAGAGTATTGCGTCCAATTCTGGGCCCCCCCACTACAGAATGGATGTGGTCGCATTGGAGATGGTTCAGCGGAGGGCAACCAAAATGATTAGAGGGCTAGAGCACATGACCTATGAGGAGAGGCTGAGGGATTTGGGCTTATTTAGTCTGCAGAAGAGAAGAGTGAGGGGGGATTTGATAGCAGCCTTCAACTTCCTGAAGGGAGGTTCCAAAGAGGCTGTGATCAGTAGTGACGGATGGCAAAACAAGGAGCAATAGTCTCAAGTTACAGTGGGGGAGGTCTAGGGTGAATATTAGGAAAAACTATTTCTCTAGGAGGGTCGTGAAGTACTGGAATGGGTTACCTAGGGAGGTAGTGGAATCTCCATTCCTAGAGATTTTTAAGTCTCAGCTTGACAAAGCCCTGGTTGGGGTGATTTATTTGGGATTTGGTCCTGTGTTGGGGAGGGGGCTGGACTCGATGACCTCCTGGGATCTCTTCCAGCCCTAGGATTCTATGATTCTAGCCAGTTAGCAAGTTTCTCAAAGTGGTTTAGCGGACTACTTTGAGAAATTGTCTAAACCATCCTTGCAAGGTGTTTGTCTAACTGGCTCTTGAATGAAAGAGATTCCACAATCTCTCTAGGAAATTTATTCCAGTGCTTACCTACCACTGACAGCAAGTTTTTCCTAATGTCCAACCTAGATCACCCTTACTGCAATTTAAGACCATTGCTTTTTGTCCCATCATCAGAGGTTCAGGAGAACACTTTTTCTCCCTTGTCCTTGTAGCAACCTTTTATGTACTTGAAAACTGTTATCATGTCCCCTCTCAGTCTTCTCTTCACCAGATTAAACAAACCCATTTTTCATGGGTCATGTTTTCTAGACTTTTAATCATTTTTGTTCCCCTTTTCTGGACTTTCTCCAATTTGGCTAGGTCTACACTACAAAGAAAAGCTGGAAAAAGATACACAAATTGCGAAGTGCAATTTGCGTATCATTTTCCGCTTTTCTTTCTAAAGAGACTTTTCCGTAATTTGGCTTGTTTACACAGTGCCAAATTTTGGAAAAACCTCTTTTGAGCCATCCCTTCTTCCTTGTGAAATGAGGTTTACAGGGATGGTGAACGAGCTGCAGTCTGGATGTAGCCTGAGTCCACATATTTCCTGAAATATGATGCCCAGAACTGGACCGAATACTCCCAATCAATGTGGATTACAGTGGAAGAATTGTTTTTTGTATCTTACTTATAACATTTCTGCTAATACATCCCAGAATGATTTTTGATTTTTGCTTGTGATCCACGATGACCTCAGATGCCAGTCCTTTCCTATTTTGTATGTCTGCCACTGATTGTTCCTTTCTAAATGGATTACTTTGTATTTTTCCTCATTGCATTTCATCATATTTACTTCAAATTATTTGAATTTTAGTCCTATCCTTCAAAGCGCTTGAGGCCTTCCACACTTGGTATCATATGCAAACTTTATGAGTATAATCTCTATATCATTATCTAAATCATTGACGGAGATATTGAACATAACTGCACCAAAACTGCGTGCAGGAACCCACTTGGTATGCCCTTCCAGCTTGACTATGAATCACTGATAACTCCTATCTGAGAATGGTTTTCCAACCAGTTGTGCACCCACCTGATAGTAGCTCTATCTAAGTTGAATTTCCCTAATTTGTTTATGAGACGGTCGTGCAAGGCAGTATCAAACGCCATATTGAAATCAAGATGTACCATGTCTACTGCTTCCCCCTTACTCTGTCAAAGAAAGCTATTAGTTTGACGCAATTTGTTCTTGAAAACTCCATGGTGACTTGTTACATATCACTTTATTATCATCTAGATGTCTGTCCATTATCTTTTCCAGTACTGAAATTAAGTTGATTGGTCTGTAATTCCCCAAGGTTGTCCTTGCTCCCATTTTTATAGACTAGAATTATATTCCCTTTCCAGTCCTCTGGAATCTCACCTGTCTTTCATGACTTTGTTACTCAGAGGCCTCAAACTTCCAGTTCTGGTTCTTGCCCAATTTCTTTTCTGGTAAATCTGTTCTGTCTGTGTCTGAAGGCACCTTTCTGCCAGGGTGAAATTTTGTACTATGTATGTGTGGCGTGATGGAGAGGAAATGGAGGTCTAGTTGAGAGTATAATATATACCTTGCATTACCTGGAGATGGAGACACAAAACAAGACCGAATCTAGAACTATAGTGCAATGTTATATATTTGACAGAAAGTTTATACTCCTAACATGAGATTTTCAAAAGTGCCAGCATAGGGCTAACTAATTTCCCTTTGAATTCTTACCATTTTTTTGCCATTAATTTCAAAAGGTGTAGAGTTAAGACAGTACTGATTGCTTTGAATATTACACTTGTAGTATATATTATAAGTTGCTTACTTGCCCTCAGCTGTCCGTTCCCATGTTTATATTTTATTAAATTAAATCATGATAAAGATTTAGGTACATGTACAAGACTTGTGATAAAGGGATACTGATTAGCAATATTGCTAAACTATTTTTGAACAAATTAGTAAACTGATTGCTTATCATTTTTAATATGTATTATAATTAATTTCAGTGGGAGTTGAAGATAAAAAAAGCAGCACAGAGTGGTATGCAAGATTCTTCATATCACTTAAGTCCAGAATTTTGGGCTGCACGTGAAAGAGAAAAGTGAGTGATCAAAGTAATGGCAGAAGAAAGGAATACATATGGCTTGTCTAATTCAAAGCTGGTAACCAGATGTCATGAATTGAAGAGCGAGTAAGGCAGGAATAATAGCTGTATAATTCCATTTTTTCCATAATAAAGAGAAGAAATGGAATCTAAAAAAAGGAATATTAAATGAGGTGCCAAATGTGACACTCAGGAAATAGTAAATGCTCTCTTTAAATATTAAAAGCGAGAACAAAAATCTAGCATAGTTGGGGCACATATAGGCTACGTCTACACTGGCCCCTTTTCCGGAAGGGGCATGTAAATTTCACCAGTCGTCGTAGGGAAATCCGCGGGGGATTTAAATATCCCCCGCGGCATTTAAATAAAAATGTCCGCCGCTTTTTTCCGGCTTTTAAAAAAGCCGGAAAAGAGCGTCTACACTGGCCCCGATCCTCCGGAAAAAGTGCCCTTTTCCGGAGGATCGGGGCCAGTGTAGACGCTCTTTTCCGGCTTTTTTAAAAGCCGGAAAAAAGCGGCGGACATTTTTATTTAAATGCCGCGGGGGATATTTAAATCCCCCGCGGATTTCCCTACGACGACTGGTGAAATTTACATGCCCCTTCCGGAAAAGGGGCCAGTGTAGACGTAGCCATACACAGCAGGGCTAAAGCCAAAATAAGTTACGCAACTTGAGCTACATCAATTGTGTAGCTTAAGTTGAAATCCAAGGTAGAATACTCCTCCCCTGACTTCTTTTACTTCTTGTAAAATGAGGATTATAGGAGTCAGAGTAAGAAGTCCTCCAGCGCAACATTATTTTGACATTATGTCAAAATAATTGCTTGTAGTGTAGACGCGGACTATGTTATTTTGGAATAATGTTAGTTATTCCAAAATAACACTGCTGTGTGGACATACCCTTGATAGTTTTGTGCCAATATATAGTTCTCTTTAGATAGCTTAAGCCATGTTCAGGTATTTCAATTATAGAACCTTATAGACTACTGTTATCTACCCTATATATAACATAAGACCATCCCTAGTTCTGCCAGTGCTAACTGGGTACCTCTTCCAGAATAGCAAAAACCTAGAAAAAATAGTTTCTGGAGGACAGGTCTCAAATTCATAATTGGTTTGGAATTTTGAGTCCAGTATTCATATCTGTATATAACAAATATTGCCTCTGAAGGCTTTTTTAATTTTTTGTATTTGTTAGTCTGTTCTGTATCTGATCCATTTTCATGATTTTTTTCTTCTGATAATCTCTCTTTTCTGCCCCTTCTTCTGTCCTTGCCAGTCTTATGCTCGTCTTGGTTCTTGTCATTTTCTTCTCTTAGGCCATGTCTACACTGGGAAATGATTTCAAAATTACTAAATTCGACTTAATAACTCCCAGTTTAACAAAAACAAACTAGAGTGTCCACACTACAGGGAAGGCTCCGTTAATGTGGATGCATTACCTCGGACTTAGAGCCCCAGGAAGCATTGAGGAGTAATTAGTTCAAATTACTCTGGGGAGTAGTTATTTCAAAACAGTGGCACCACAGCGTCCATACTACCATTACTTTGAAGTAACTATTTCGTAATTTGCATTACTTCATATGAAAAGCAAGATTACAGATTTCAAAGTAAGTGGTCCGTTATTTCGAAATAACAGGCTTGGTAGTGTGGATGTTCCTCTTATAATCGACCTAATGGGGGTTATTTCGAAAGAAAGTCCTGGTATAGACCAGGGCTTACTGTCTGCAACACAATTTTCCATCTGGAATTTTCTTAATAATACATCAACATGCTTATGAAACAATGTTCTCACAACATGAGATACCACATTTTCTGATGTTTTGCAGTATATTCTAACTGTAAAATGGGTTTTGTGTTGATTTGTATTCAGCTTTGTGACAAAATCCAAAATGTTATTTAAATTCAATTTCATGTTATGAAATTTGGATTTGAATGAGCACTTTGGGTTTTAGCTTGGACATCTATGAAAGGCTGGTGTTTATCTTTTATTAATCCTCTATCTCTTTCAACCAGACAGTCTTACCCAATGTCATCGGTTTTCACTCTATGGTCACTCCCAGCCAAAGCAGACCACAATTCTTTAGCTGAAAGAACACAGAAAAAACTTCATATAAAAATTGGAACCCAATCTTTTCACCAGAAGTAGTTAGTAAGCATCACAAGTCCAAAGGCACCATTTATAAAGGTTTTGGGAGTCATTACCCCCCCCCCCCCACACACACACAAAAATTTGAACCCCTGGATTTCACTCTTAAAGCCCATGCCCTTGCTCCACAGGCAGCTCTTAACTGGTCCCAGCTTTACCTTTGGGGCAGGGAGTTTGTTTATAAAAGAGGAAGGAAGGATGATTAAGATAACAAAAAGCTTGTCAATCAAATAATTGAAGTATGGTTAGATCACCATGAAAACATTGCTGGGTACTGCACTTAAAAGATAGGGGGGAAAGTAGGAATCAATAGCGATATGCTGCAGGGAACTGCTCTTAAACATCTCATTAATGTTCTCTAAAAAGGCTAAAGAGATGTGGCAAAATTTGCAGATAATACAAAATTACTCAAAATAGTTAAGTCCCAAGCTGACTGTGAAGAGTTACAAAGCTGGGTGATTGGAATTCAGTGTTGATAGGTGCGAAGTAATGCACGTGGAAAAATATAACCCCAACTACACATACAAAAATGATGGGGTCTGAAATAGTTGTTACCACTCGAGAAAGAGATCTTGGAATCATTGTGAATAGTTCCCTAAAAACATATGCTCAATGTGCAGTGGCAATCTAAACAGCTAACAGAATATTGGGAACGATTACAAAATAAATAGAAAATAAGGAACAGAGTAAGGAACAGCTTCCATATGAAGAAAGATTAAGAAGACTGGGATTTTTCAGCTTGCAAAGGAAATGACCAAAGAGTGTGTGGCAGGGGAGGGGTATGTTAGAGGTCTAGAATAAGGAAAAGTTATTTATTCCTTCATTAACATAATATAAGAAGTTCATCCAATGAAATGTATAGGCAGCAGATTTACAACAAACAAAACAAATTATTTCTTCATGGTCAACCTGTGGAACTCTTTCCCAGGAAATGGTGGAGAGGCCCAAATGATAACAAGGTTTGAATAAGAACAAAATGCATTCAGGGAGAAAAGGTCCATCAATAGCTACTAGACAGAGTGGACAGGGATGGTTTCGTTAGCTTACATTTGCCAGAGGCTGGGAATGAGCAAAAGGGGATGAAGGATTAGATTGTCTCTTCTGTTCATGCCTTCTGAAGCAGCTGGCATTGGCCACTGTTGGCAGACAGGATACAGGGCTAGAAGAACCATTGGTCTGACCCAGTATGGCCATTCTGATGTTCTTATCTAGAACCCAAATGTATTTGCCACCTGTTATAACTCGCTAGACCCCGCTCCCCTTCCGAAGCTGAGATAGAGTCCAGGAGTCTTGACAGTCTCTCTCTCACTCTCTCTGCTCAGTTAGTAACAAGTAAGAATATATATTAAAATTTTAAGGCTAACCAGTGTCCCTTAAGTGACTTGTCACAAGATGTCAGAATATGTTAGTATTAGAGAGCTAAGTGGGTCTAATATTTATTTAATTGTCTATATTTTATACAGAAATTAGATAGTGTTTCTGTAAGTTAATTGCTTAGTTATCTACCAAAAAACCCTGGAATTTTCCGGTGCCTTAGTAGCCCCTGAAAAGAGCTGGGGGAGGCATATACGAGGTCCATCCTTCCCAATTCACTGCTTGGCTTGTACTGAGCATTCTCAGTAACAGGCTGTGTTTACACTGGGCCACTTATTCCGGAAAATCAGCCGCTTTTCCGGAATAAGCTGCGAGCTGTCTACACTGGCCCTTGAATTTCTGGAAAAGCAACGATGCTCTACTGTACAAAATCAGCCGCTATTCCAGAAAAACTATTCTGCTCCCGCTCGGGCATAAGTCCTTATTCCGGAACACTGTTCCGGAAAAGGGCCAGTGTAGACAGCCCAGTAGTCTTTTCCGGAAAAAAACCCTGATTGCGAAAATGGCGATCAGGGCTCTTTTCCGGAAAAGCGCGTCTACATTGGCCACAGACGCTTTTCCGGAAAAAGGGCTTTTCCGGAAAAGCAGCCTGCCAATGTAGATGCTCCTTTTCCGGAAAAACTGAAAACGGAATAGTATTCCGTTTTAAGCATTTCCGGAAATTCATGCCAGTGTAGACACAGCCAGCCTCTGTTGAAGCCACTGTCCTCAGTCTGCCTCCCATGCTCTTACTTTTTCCTCCTATCATGCCATGCACAGGTCACCCCTCCACACCAAAATCTGAAATGGCACTTTTGTATAAATCCCTTCCCTTCACTAGTAGTTGGGAGAATGGGAATCAACACCTGAGTTTTTGTGGTCTGTTTTTGACACTCCTGTATGCTAGACTTTCTGTGCTATTGTTGGACCACAATAATAGCATTAGCCCCTTTTTTTAGGGATTTATCATTTATGTAAGGCTGAAACTCAGCCTTTGTTTTCAGTATGCACACAGATACTTACAATTTTTTTTAAAATCAACTCACTGACTTACATGTATTAGACATTAGCAAATAGAATATGTTATTTTCTTTTTTTTTAGCAGGGCTATTATCCCTTGTTCTAAGTTGCAAATTTTGTCATTTTCAAAAAATGGCATTTTTATATGCTCTTAATCTATAGTAAGAACACAGGAATTCAGAGGTGTCATTCTCCCTCCACCTACTTCGGTGTTATTCCATGGACTTCAGTGCAATGACTCCAGAATTACAACACTATCAGGCCTTTGGTATTTTGAAAGACACATGTTTCACCACAATTCTCTTAGTTTAAGAATATGCTCTATAACATATTTCACAATAGCTTCGTCTCATAATTAATTTGGGACCTATTGGTATTAAGGGTCTGTGCCTGGCCCTATTCAAAATAATGGCAAAGCTTTGCAATGGTTGCAGATACTCAGTTATAACTCATTTCTTGTGTTTACTCCCTGTGTTGGTGGATGTAGCAGCTGAGCTATTGACTCTTTGCCACCCAATGATTACCCTTGCTGGGGAAATTCTCCAAAGACCAGATAAACTGAATTCAGAAAAACTTTACACTGATAGTGTGAGTCTGAAGAATCAGACTCAAAACAATTGCACAGATACGAGTGAAGGTACAATTTGACCATAATCCTTATCACAAATGACAGTATGAAAGAAGGAATGAATCCAGCTTGATTTTCAGAATCCAAACTAGGTTTGTAGGACTAGCAGTTAGAACGAATATTTTACTTGTTAAAAGGGCACATTAATATTGGAAATTGGTTAAAAAATGAGACACCATAAGCATGTTGCCCTGGGACGCCATACTACACTCATTTTACCTCAGAGCACAAGGAAGAAATAGAGTCTCTAATTCATTAGGGAAGCTTACAGATTTTCTCAAAGCCACAGGTAGAATTTTCAGGACCTATAAAAAGAGGTCGTATAAGATTCCTAGCTCATACTCCTATATTTTGCACTTATATTAGACATTCATGAACATAAATGGCTCTTCCCCCCCAGCTCTTGATTGTTGCGACACATATAATTGTTTTTGCAACCTGGTCATTGCAAGTATTACAGGGAGAAAGGAGATAGATAAAGAGGGCAGCAACGGTATCACTTTCTATTGAAGTAAATGGCAGTTTGGATGAGGCAAGCAACAAAGATAATTATTTTTCCTTGCTTACGTTAGCTATAGCAGGAACATACTGCATATTATCACCAACATGTAATGTTTCTAAAGTGTACTTGATCCCAGCTGCACTTCCATTTTCTCATCTGTAAAATGAGGCTAATCAAATCTTTGTAGACTGCCTTGAGCACTACAAAGATGATGTTCTGCACACTGAGGAAGAGCAATGTAAATAAGGATTCCTGCACAGAAAGCACCAGTTGTCTCCCTTTTGCTTTCCATGTTCCCTTATGCAAACTTTCCTGTTTTCTCCTCCCTCCTACCTCCCACACTCCAATTCACATGCATTGTGTGCACACACACTTTCCCTATAGTCCCTCCCTGTTAAATAGCTATGCTGCAACAAGTAGGTTTGAAAATAAATATTTGGACTGAGTGTCATTTTGCCATTATTTTTCATAACAGAAGGTTACTCTTTCATCAGGAATAACATAAAATCTCCAACAAAGAAACTTAAGGTACGTCTACACTACAGTGCTATTTCGGGATACCGGAGTATCCCAAAGTAGCTATCCCATGTCTTCACAGCAAGCCGGTTATTTTGTGCTTGCTATTCCGACATCCCTGTAAACCTCTTTATAAAAGGAGTCAGAGACGTTGTGGAATAGCGCTTTATTTCGAAATTTGACGCTATGTAGACTGTGCCAAATTACTAAATAAGCTGTTTCAAAATAGCATGGAAATAAGATATGCAGCTTGTGTAGCCCAAATTGCATATCTTATTTCAAATCACAGTGCCGTGTAGACACACTTTCAATGAATGGGAAGGATGTTCCAGTGGCCAGAGCTCTGGACTGAGAGAACTGAGTTCGATTCCTTGCTCTAGAATGGAATTTTCTGTGAGATTTTATGCAAGCTGCTTACTGTCTCTGTGCCTTAATTCCCCATCTGTTAAATGGAGCTATTATTGTTTTCCTAGCTCACAGGTGTGTTGGTGGCTTGGTATATTAAAAATTGTTTTGAGACCTACTGATGAAAAATTCTACATAAGACATAGGGGTTATTACCCATAATTACCCAATTCTTTTAATGGGACTAAGGCACACGTGTTGTGAATAGTTAAGATGGCCACCTCAAAATAGCCACAATCTCCTATTGCTGACAGTGGAACTGATAACTCAAGCTGAACTTAGCAAAGATGGCCAATGCCTCCCCTTGTTTCCAATGGGAATACAGCCAAACTGGCCTAGGGAAAGGTGATTGTCCGATGCTTTCAAGAGGTAGAGCAGAACACTTCCTGGATCAAGAGAATGAAAGTGGTAGCTGTCTTTACTAAGGAATCCTGTGGATTTAGTCCTATTAAGACAAGGAGAGGACAGCTATTTTGGCAAAGGGCCATTTTTCATTAGTTTCTCTGAAGATGTTATAAGATTCTGCTGGAACAATAATTTTCAATTATGAAGGATAAAAGATAAATTAACTTTTAACCTAAATATTAGCCCATTGAACTAGATCAGTGGTCTCCAATCTTTTTATACCCAAGATCACTTTTTAAGTCTCAGAACAGGTGAAGATCTACCGCCCCACCCCTTCCTTGAAGCCCTGCCCTCTCTATTCTCCTGTCTATCACTTGCTATCCCCAGCCCTTATACACTCTGTTAAGCAGGGTTTATTTTTAAATTATGCAATACATAAAATTAAAATCACATGTTTATAGTTATGAAATAAATGGTTTGTTTTTAATTCATGCTATTTAAATGTCAAATGAAGCATTTACAATTATACATTTTGTTCTCTGCTATTTTGTAAATCTAAAATCAAGTATTGATAATTATATATTTTTTCTTCCAATAACAAAGTCTCAGTGTGACACCTGTAACTGAACAGTATCTGCTAGTGTCTTGAAGTCTGGGTTGTAGTCTGAGATTGCTAGTCGTATACAGTCCATCAGATGGGCATCTGTGATCCTGCGCTCAGCCTGGGAAGCTTGCTCCAGCATGGCTGGAGGGAAGAGAAGTGGCTGCCCGGCCAGCTGGCCATTGTGCTCAGCCAGGGTGCACCAAGCTCCATGTGGGCAAGTGCAGAGGAGAAGCCGCCGATCAGCTGGAGCATGGGGCAGCCTCTTTCAGCTGAAAGCCACAGTCAGCTTGCTGGGGTATTTCAGCCCTTCCGACCTCCCAGCTCCCACCATTCCTCGCAGCTACTCACCTGTGTTGTTGCTCGGTGAGTAGCTGCTCCTCAAATAAGGAAATCTAATGTAAATGTACTGTGCATGCGTGCAGTTCAGAGAGGGCTCAAGAGCTACTTTTAAAGCCCCTGAGATCTACCGGTAGATTGCGATCTACTGGTTGGTGACCATGGCACTAGATTCACTCAAGATTTGCCATCTGAAATAACTGAGATGAGATCACTAGAGACAAAAATTGGTCTTAGAATTCTAAATTTATAAAAGGACTAATTTTATAATGAATTTTAACTCAGTTTAATGGATTTACTGAAATTATCAGCAAATTCATTCATTCATTCTGTAGTAATTCTGTAATTATGAGTATACATTTCATTCTTCATACACAACAAATAGATTGAATGCCTACTTTTAGTGCAAAGTTCAAATCATCAAAAGTTATAGTGCCTCCAAAGAATGGATCAATTATTAAAAGAAAAACAAAATCATTAAAGTTTAAAAATTACAATCTTAAATATTTAGAGAAAATAACTCAAAGCACATATACTCCATGCAGGGGAGAATAATCTGGGAAAAGGTAATATAAAGAGGCTTAGAGAGGAGAGTGAGAATTGATAGCAAATCAGACATGAAATTACAATGTAAAACAGAAGCAAAAGAGACCAGTGTAATATTTGGGCAGCATTTGCATCCGCATCCCTTTCTATGGGTCAGTTTTTGCCATCCTTACTCGCACTGAGCTGTATCTTATACTGTAGTTGCATTTATTTCGGTGTTACTATACATGGAGTAAGGTATTATTCAGCTTGAATAAAGAAGGCAAGATCCAGCCCTAAGTCAGGTGATTCATCTTATTGAATCTGAAATATTAGGATCAGTTGAAAGATCTTCCTTGCTAGAAAACTATATTAGAGTGAGTTCGGGGGAAAAAAGCAACAAACATTGTGAAGGAGCAGCAGGGATTGTTTTATGAGGAAAGATGAAATAATTAGCTTGGCTGAAAAACAGCAAAGGGGAAGATGTGTTATTGGAAAAGAGGAGAGAAATTAAGGTGCTAGGTGGAATAAATGTAAGTAAAGAATCAAATAAATTTAAGTAAATGTTTAGACTGTATTCTAAGAAAGTAAAAATAAGATTTATTAGGGTTAGAATAGTCTCCCAAGACAAGTGGTGGGCATCACAATACTTGGAACATTTAAAACTAAACTGGGCAGAGCACTAGAAAATGTATTCAAAAAAATATAAGGCATGATATAATGGACCAATACATTTTTACTCTATGAATTCCATAGGTATAATTTTGCTCTGCCATGCAGCTCATGCAAAATGATTGAGGTCAAAGGGGCTGTATTGGTTATAAAACAGTGTAGAATTTCATCCTTTTCAATTTTATAACCAATTTCATAGCTAGTTTTGAGGTGGGTGTAATTTTTCCTTCATTGTGTGTTTGTATTTATCTGTATTGCAGAGAGCCCATGGTTAGGTATTTTACAACCATAATAAACAAGGGTCCTTCTGCAGAAGAGCTTACAGGCTCTGTATGAAAAACAAGTTGGATATAGTAGATTGGAGGAGCACAAGGTAACAATGAGACAGTGCTAATTAGCATAGTAAGCAGTGGGTACTGTACACTACTTGCCATTGGCAAGTATTTTGTAGGCATCACAACAGAGAATTTTAAAGAATTGTTACGAAAGATTTTACAATTGATGGAATTTATTGGAGTGTTGTTGCCACAAAGCAAAACCTACTTCTCCAAGAGCTGTCTCAAAAGTCCCCAGGGAGTAACACAGATAAAGAACACAAAATATTTCTTACTTATAAAATACTATAACATGCCATTTAAAAAAAAGATGAATTTTATTTTCAATGTCAATAAATAAACATACTCTATTGTTGACAGCACAAAGAATCTGATTTTAATAAACCTAAACAGACATCTGGGTTAATATTTATCTCGGAATATATAATTTTACAGCAACATCGTAATGACCATGTATAATTTCTTACTGCTTTCAGTACAAAGGTTTATGAAAAATGTTAGCCATTGTGTGATCAGACTTTTAGAAAACTGTCTGGGCAATACACAAATAAGAATGAGCATTTGGAACAAGTGAATGTTACTGTGTTATTAGTCACCATATTTCTTGTGTAAAAAACAAAACACGTTTAACGCATATTATGTGACTGTTACACCTCCTGATACTGAACCATTTTGATATTTTCTTATGTAACAGTCAGGTTGCATCAGCTGAAACTGGGGTATATAACTGAGTGTCATCGCCATACTTTTCGCAGCTGAGCCCATAGTATCTTACTTTCTCTCCCACTAGTCTCATGTAGATATTGAAGAGAGTTATATGGATCTCTGCAGGATTTCATAAGTGAGAGCTGTCAGGGAGTTACTATGGGAGTCAGCAGTTACCCTTCACACCTTTGAGAGTTCAGTTGGAGAGGAATGATTAGAGCTACTGTATTGTTGGGTCATCTATTTCTGCTCTGTAATGTAGTTGTGTTAGCAGTACCTTACAAAGATCCAGCATAAAGACCTTCCCTGTACCCAGGACACCCAAAAGTCATCTTTTACTGCCACTAGAGCCATCTTTGCATTGTGCCCTGGTTCAAATCCTGACTTTGAGGAATCCAGGATTCTGGCTTATTAAGCATGTTGTTGAAGTTTTGTGATTGCTACTTTCTCATACCCACATTGCAATCGACAATGAAAAGTCTCAGAGGGGTAGCAGTGTTAGTCTGTATCTGCAAAAACAATGAGGAGTTATGTGGCACTTTAGAGACCATTAGGGCAAAAGCTTTTGTGGGAAATCCCACTTCATCAGCTGAATTGGAATGGAAGTTGCAGAAGCACGGGTATATATAAGGAAGAAGTTGCTTGTGTTAATGAAGCTAATCAACTCAGGATGGAAGTGAATCACTCACAACATCTGGTGTGGAAATGTGAATATCCAGAGAGGGGAAATTGCCTTTGTGATGCATTAACTAGTTGAGATCCTTATCCAATCTTAAACTGATAGGCTACGTCTACACTGGCCCCTTCTTTGGAAGAGGCATGCTAATTTTGAAAGTGGGAATAGGGAAATCTGCGGGGGATTTAAATATCCCCTGTGGGATTTAAGTAAACATGTCCGCTGCTTTTTTTCCGGCTTGGGGAAAAGCCGGAAAAAAGCGTCTAGACTGGCCCGAGCCTCTGGAATAAAGCCCTATTCCGGAGGATCTCTTATTCCTACTTCAAAGGGCTTTATTCCGGAATAGGGCTTTATTCCGGAGGATCGGGCCAGTCTAGACGCTTTTTTCCGGCTTTTCCCCAAGCCGGAAAAAAAGCGGCGGACATGTTTATTTAAATCCCGCGGGGCATATTTAAATCCCCCGTGGATTTCCCTATTCCCACTTTCAAAATTAGCATGCCCCTTCCGAAGAAGGGGCCAGTGTAGACGTAGCCATAGTGTTGAATTTGCAAATGAATTCCAGTTCAGTAATCAGATTTTGAAATTCTTCTGTAGAAGGATGGCTACTTTCAAATCCATTATTGAATACCCAGGGAGGTTAAAGTGTTCCCCTACAGTTTTATGTGTTACTATTCCTGATGTCTGATTTGTGTCCATTTCTCCTTTGGCGTAGAGACTGTCCACTTTGGTCAACATACATAGCAGAGGGGCATTGCTGGCACTTGATGGCATATATCACAGACATACTTGATGGTGTGGTTTATGTGGTTAGTCCTGTGACAGTCTCACAGGCATAGATGTGTGGACAGAGTTGGCAACAAGATAGGTTTCTGGGTAAATGTTTTTGTAGTACATTGTGTGGCTGCTGGTAAGTATTTGTTTCAGGTTGGGGGGCTGTCTGTAGGCAAAGATTGGCCTGTTTCCCAAGGTCTGTGAGAGTGATGGATTGTTTTCCAGAATTGGTTGTAGATTGTCAATGATGCGCTGGAGGGCTTTAAGCTGGGAGCTGTATGTGATGACCAGTGGTTTTTGCTTTTACAAAGCTTGGTCCTACAATGGAGTGAATTGCATTTCTGACGGCAATTTTGACTTACAATGCTATTTTTAGAAGATAGTTGTGTCATAAGTCTGAGGGCTGCCTGTCTAGTATTTTGTGTGGTAAAGAACTTGCTTTATTTTAATGAAGACTTAGTATCCTAAAAATTGGAAATGACACAGGCTCAATTCTAGAGTTTGTCCCCTTTGCAATGCTCCACCACTGCAAAGGGGAAGGAAATCTGGGGAGTTTCTCTAGTTGAGAATTCCACATTCCTTCAGCATAGAGGGAATGCATATTTGGTACAGAATTGGTGTAACAGCTCAATATCACCACTTCTAAACCTCCACAGTGGGGAGGCATGCCCCCAACTGAAATGGAGCATGAAGAGAAGCTGACTAATGACAGGGGATAAAGTAGCTCCCAGATGGTCCCTGCCCTGGGCACAGCTGGGCAAAGAAGCAGTTTAAGGAGCCACAACAGTCCTTGCATAGTTTTAGAGCTGCTTAAACTACTCCCACTGGATTATAGCCCTCGGAACCACTGTGTCAACCAAAGATTAGTAGAATCAACAGCACTGTATATATCACAAGAGGAAGTTCACCATTTTTCTGATCCCTGTATCTCTTTGGAGTAGGTTCTAGATTGAGCCTAAGAATTTGAAAGTCACTGGTCCAGTTTCCGGCTCAGTACAGTCACACAATCACATCTAAAAGGCTTTTATTTTTTTTACAATGATAAATACATTATTCTCTTTAGATGCTACCTCACCCCCTCTTAGCCACAACCTTTAAACTCTTATGCCATTAATTTGCTATGAGAAACACTAGGGGTGCGTCTAGACTGGCAAGATGAATTTGTGCAAGAGCACTGACTTTGTAATGTACAAAATCAGTGCTTCTCACGCAAATACTTTCACGCTCCCGCTCGGGAAAAAGCCCTCTTGCGCAAGAATACTTGCTCAAGAGGGCCAGTGTAGACAAGGAAGAACTGTTTTGCGCAAAAAAGTCCCGATGGCTAAAATTGCGATCGGAGCTTTCTTGTGCAAAATTGCGTCTAGACTGGCCATGGATGCTTTTGTGCAAAAGCACTTTTTGCGCAAAAGCATCTGTGCCAATCTAGATGCACTTTTGCGGAAATACTTTTAATGGAAAAACTTTTCTGTTAAAAGTATTTCCGTAAAATCATGCCAGTCTAGACTCAGCCAAACCGTAGCTGTTAATATGCTTTCCACTTGCTAAGCAGTTTTCCAAGTGTAGTCTTGGAAAAAGTATTTGGCCTGGTTAAATTACAGGCACAAAAGGTTCCCTTGAAAAGAAAACAAAATAAATTTAGATTAAATCCCCTCTCCCCCACAAATCTAACTGTTTAGGGTTTTTTTTTCAAACTATCTATTAAAAAAGGATACCTCTAAACCCTTTCAGTAAAGCTGTATTTATTGCAACTGCTCGAAACTATATTTAAGCTGTTTGAAAGAACCTTTATTTGCAAGCAATTGATGATGCTCCTTCTGCATAAGAATTAACTTGTACACTTCAGAGAGTGCCAGCAGCTGCATCAGGCTAATGTTCACAAAATTTTAATACCAAAAAAGATTTAACTGATGACTTCTAGTTACCAGGGTTACGGAATGACTTTCAACAATATTAACTCCAGCTATTCATTGCAGTTTTATAAAGGATGAACTGCAATATGAGAAAGTATTACCTTAGCCCATGTTGAGGAGACATGCTAAAATTTGTGGGTAAAATGCTTGTGGAATACTTTTTTCAACTTTTATTTCTTTTAAGTAAAATGTTCATATTTCTTCTGAGAGATAAAGTTCCCCTGGAAGTTTTTCTATACATGTGAGCCATGTTAGATGGAAAATGTGTTCCTCATACAACTCCAAAATCAATTCAAGTTTGTAATCAACAAGTCAAAAATAGCCATCCTGCTTTTAAAATATGCTATCTGGGCCACATTTTCCTGGCTCTTATATAAGTGCGTGGAGTGAGAAGCGGGCAAGGGAACTCCGTGATCTTACACAATAAGAAAAGATCCAGGTATAGCTGCATTCCTTGCATTTAAGGGATCAATGGAATTGTTCTTGTCTCTGGGGATGCCACCTCCATGACAACTTATGGACTGGAGGGCTAACAGCTCGCCAGGCCCCTGGACAAGTCAGGTAGGGGACCTGCTTGGTGTCCCCAGAAGGGGTGAGGGTGAGTCTAGACAGTCCTTAGCATTGCTGGGAGCTCTTGGTGCTACCCACAGCATGCTGTGCAGCGCTCCGGCAGCAATTGAAAGGGCCCGGGGCTCCAGCTGCTGTTACTGTTTCCATAGCGGTGGCAGCAGACAGGAGCTCCAGGCCCTTTTGTATCACTGGTCCCTGGGGCAATTGCCCCATTTACCCCTTTCCCCATCAGCAGGTCTGGCTATGGAACAAAATGGGCAAGAAGCTAAATCTCACAAAGAGGTGGTTTGTAACTTCCCGGCTTCAGAGGACCTGGGTAGGAATGCAGGACTGTGCCTAAATAGTTAGAGCCCTGCAAGTCAGTGGGTATTTGCTTTATATTCATGGTTATCCCATCCACGGATGTGGATGCAGATATCTACTGCTCATTTTTGTATATATGGATGCAGATACAAATTTGTAAATAACACAACTGAGCCTTGTAACAACTACAGTAGAATCTCAGAGTAACAAATACCAGAGCAACAAAGTGACTGATCGATCACATTCCTCATTGTGAACCGGAAATATACAGCAGCAGAGACAGAACAGTACCGTATTAAACCTAAGCTACTAATAATTAAATAATAATGTTGAGATGGAGATTCACAAATTGACAGTAACAAACTATAATAATAAGAATTCAAAATGTAGTAAATGTTTATAATCACTGTTTTCTTTTATTACTGGTATATCAAGGATTGTTCCTCCTTCTGTAGGTGATGTGAGCACTGAAATAACCAACATTAAACAAATTAGACTTTACTTTTTTCGTAATAACTAAAATGTTGGTGAATTAAAATATTGTATTGGAATATAAATAATATAGCCTATACAGTGACACTACTAAGTTTGGCCTGATCTCTGTTCTAAATGGCAATTTTGAGTGTGTAAGAATTCAAGAGCAGGCCCTTAATTTGAGATGTATGTAAGAGAGAAAAGGTTACAAAATGTGTATATCCCATCTGTAGCTTTTCTAGAAAGGTTATATTTAAAAGTATGAGGTCTTATTGCATTTTGAAATTTTTAAAAACATAATCTCAAGCTATTCTAATTTATTTGGTTATTTGGGAAGGAATTAGACAAACATGGAGTAAAAATAACCTCTGCATTAAAATAACATCATTATTTCCACTATTGTTTCTCAGTTAATTTCATGTTTTCTTGGTACAAACTGAAAATTCAAGACATTTTCATGTCATTTATTGTCATTAAAAACAATTCATTAGATTTTATTGATGATTTTAATTTTGAGATTATTTCTACAAATTTACATCACTTTAAAATGAAAGTATATTTCCCACAATCTCATTAAATGTTTTTAGTTACAAGAAACTTTAAGAATTGTTAAGACCTAGTTTTCTTCTGTAAATATCTGTTCAGTAATCTTTCAATTGTGGTTTCATAGCTTCATTGAGACATCAAATAAGTTTCAGCAGGCTTTAGCCATTTCCATTAAACTGACAAGCATTTAGAGAAAACAAACTTTTAAAGTAACTGGAACACGTATTGTCCTGTAATCATTATGTCCTGTATTCTCCTTTTGTATTACCATCTCATCACTTCCCTCTCTATAGCTGTTGATGGCTGAAACATTTAGTTCTGTTTATTTTCTATTTCCTGTATAATTACACTGTAATCAGGAAGTTTAGTAGTAGAACTTTGTCATGAAAGAGAACCCCAAGATCACCACCTCGTACAATATACAGAATGTATCCTATAAATTCTGTAAGTGTTGCTTTTCTATCCTACCTGCTGTTCATTTATGTTTCAACTAGCACATTTACACAGTGTTGGTCAGATCCTTAAGGAGGGGCTCAAGGTAGGATGTTAGAGATATGGGGTAAGGAGAGGCTCTGGGCAGGGGATTGTGTGTGTGGGGGGGCCTTTTTGAATCATATCCACAATATTTTAAAATGATATAAATTGAAAGATTCAAAGAAAGGAAAATGATTTAGTTTAGTTTAGAAATATTCCCATTTATGGTAGTCATTGCTGATTAGAAATGTAAGCTTTTGCATCCTGTATTTTATAAACTTTCTTTCCTGGAAATAGAAAATGATTGAATGTTACAAGGTTTGATTATATTGAGATGTGACATAATTTCTCCTCATAAAGGACACTAGACAGGAAAAAAAGAGAAATGCCTACCGGTATTTGTGGAGAAAGGGTGGTTACCCACTTTAGCCAAATATTTTTTTCTGGATCTTGTATGAATGATGTTTTGATTTGAGTAATCATTCTCTGCCTGATGGTAGTGGATGCATTTACTTAAGACTTCTGAGGCCTAAGTTAAAACAGCCTAAAATACATTAGACAGTACTCTTTCTGAAAACTGAAACAGAAAAAAAATCCTTTTATACATCAACATTTCGCTAGAAATGAATGTATCAGCTAAAAATGTACAAGATAATGACTTATTTGGAAATAAATTAATCTCAGCATCAAATATTGCAGAATTTACTTGTTATGAAATACACCCATTCTGCTCACACACTACACAGTGCAGGATTGGAACCTAAATAGGATCTGCAGAAGTAAAGAGCTGCAAGAGAGTTCGCATGAAATCCTGGCCCCATGAAGTTAAAGGTAAAATTCCCATAGATTTGAATCGAGCCAGGATTTCATTCTTGATTTGCATCAAGTTTGCAAACAGAGGTAGAAAAGATCTTCTGGAGCCAGAGGAAGCCAATAGGAGCTCTGTCAATAGGGAGGTGGGGGGGGGGGGGAGAAAGAATGATGTATCCTGGCCTTTCCATTTGGTAAGAAGTAAATAACTGATAATGCTTGTTTGTGTAAAAATAAAGTAACGTAGGGTAAAAAACAGTACAAACTGCATGAGGCTTTAGGGTCCATATAACACATTCTCATACAGATTCTGGAAAACGAAGGTATTTTGTTTGTGATCTATTCTGACTCATTGTATAACTCATCTTATATACACAAAATTAGCCACATATTTATTTACAAATACAAGATGCCTGGATGAATGTGAAACCAATGTATTTATGAGATCTGGTATATGTACTAATGAATGAATGAACAATTAACTGATTGTTGACCAGGATCTAAACAATAAGTACTGTTCATTAGGTAACAACTTCTATACTTCAAAGTAGAGATGTATGGTAGATATTGCACAATATAAAATTGCTATTATTTATTTGTACACTGAATGGTTGTTTTTTCTGTTTTTCATGTAATTTTAAAATTCTAAGTAAAACATAGGAATAAAGCAAATCTATATCTTCTTTTACAGTGTTCTGTTTCCTGTGGAAAGGGTATAAAGTATCGTGATGTGCATTGTGTGAACAGCATCCACATTAAATTAGAGGAAGAAAACTGTAGACATTTAAAGAAGCCTCGAACCCACAAAGTTTGTAGAACTGTCAGATGTCCTGCATGGAAGGCCAACAGATGGAAGGAGGTAGCTAAAATTTCCTGTAATTATATCCCCCTCTTCCTTCTAAGCAATTCATACAAGGGCATATTAATGCTATGCTGCTTCAATTAAAATACTAGACAGAAGTTGTTCTTATGTGCTATCCACTTAAGAACATAAGAACAGCCATACTGAGTTGGACCACAGGTCCATCTAGCCCAGTGTCCTGTCTTTGACAGTAGCCTATTCCAGGTGCTTGAGAGGGAATGAACAAAATAGGTAATCAGCAAGAGATCGCATCTTCTGTCATCCATTTCCAGATTCTGGCAAACAGAGCCTAGGGACACCATCCCTGCCATTCATGCACCTATCCTTCATGAATTTATCTAGCTCTTTTTGGAACCCAGTTATAGACTTGGCCTTCACAACATTCTCTGGCAAAAGCATTGCAGGTTGATGGTATATTGTGTGAAGAAATACTTACTTTATTTATTTTAAACCGGCTACCTATTAATGTAATTGGGTTACTTCTATGTCTTGTGTTATGAGAAGGAACAAATAACACTTCCTTATTTATTTCTCCACATCAGTCATGATTTTAGGGACCTCTATGATGTTCCCTCTTAGCCATCTCTCTTCCATGCTGAAAAGTCCTAGTCTTATTAATCTCTCCACATAGGGAAGCTGTTCCCTTATAGCTATACTAATTATATCTACAGCTTAAAATGAATTGGCACACTATAAGATCTTGCTTTTATTTGTAAATTATATCACAGAAAATACTGACAAATTTGCAAGTGAAAATTAAAATATATTTGATAATGCCCATCTGCTGCTGATTAATGGTTTGGGGCTCTCATTTCACAGGATAGCCTTTTCTTGAAGAGTAGCTAGCCTAATTTGTAGATTCAAGACCAAATAGTTAAGATAAACATTTACATTCTGTGATCTTTGGAGTTTCACTTATCGGTGTATAATAATGTATTGTGTCATAAGTCATCACTTTAGTAATTTCCTTTTAATGTGCCCTTGCTCTTTAAGGGTAAACTTTTCATAAGTGTCTTAGGGTATGTCTACACTGCCATCCTAGTTCGAACTAGGGTGGCTAATGTAGTCATTTGAACTTGCAAATGAAGCCCAGGACTAAAATATCCCGGGCTTTATTTGCTGCTAGATTAATGTTAATGGAGCAGAACAATCTTTTAAATGCAGGAGATTCTTCAGGATCTTTAGTATGAGCACCACCACTGCATTAAGTTTGCATTGTGCTGCTCATATTGAGAATCTTTTCCATTTATAGAAATAAGTTCTCTTTGTGGAATGCTTCCTGTTTTGCAGGAATATTTCTTGCGCTTGAAAGAAGTTTGTCAGTATCACTCAACTGGCCAACACCAAGGCTATCTGATACAGTTATGGCATGTCTGGATAAAGTGTGAAACACTGTTTGACGTCAATTCTGCAGAATTATGTCCAGACATTCTGGGACGCCAGATAGTATCCAAAAGGGCCCATAAGCCAGAACCCGGCATGAATTACCTTGACTTTGTTCCACCTGATCTTGAATATTAACCCAGGACTTGGAAATGGACGGGAAAACATACACGAGTGCAGGGTCCATGGTATAAGGAAGATGGCTACTAGCAAGCCAGGCTCATACCTCTTTTGGAAAGAAAGGCTAGACATTTCTTGGTGCCTAAGGGTATGTCTACACTAGCCACCCTAGTTCGAACTAGGGTGGCTAATGTAGTCATTCAAACTTGCAAATGAAGCCCAGGACTAAAATATCCCAGGCTTTATTTTCATGTTCCCGGGTGCCATTTTTAAATGCCCGGTAGTTCGGATTCCCTGCCCGCGGCTACACACGGCATGGGCTAGGTAGTCTGAACTAAAGCCCCTAGTTCGGACTAACGTTACTCCTCCTGCAATAGCATACAATAGCATAATAGCATAAATGTGAACAATGGTGGAAAAATAGTAGGAGCTACAGGAAAAAACACATCCTAAAATATGGCTTGATAATTTCGTTCAATGGCTCTTCATGGGATATTTTCATATGTTGATAGAGAATGCTGTATACTGTATTGTACATAGGGTTTAATAACAATTAGGATCTGTTCTAAAATTCCTGCTTGGGAGTTTTCCCTGATTGGCCTTTTTAAAACATATTCTTATGGGGGCTCACAGCAAGAGGTTCCCTATCCTTGCTGTTGCTGGCAGAAGCATGACCAGGCAGCTTGGCAGACACTCTGACTCTGTCTTCAGGTGCTGCCCCTTACAGTTTTCATTGGCTACAGTTCTCGGCCAATGGGCTGCGACCCACAGAGTCAGCACCCGGGAATAAGAACGGAGGCAGTGTGCAGACAAGAGCAGGACAAGGAGCCACTTGTCCCAGGTGAACTTCCCCCATTGACCTCAAAATGTTTACCATAGACACTTGTGTGTCTGTAAGGACACGCTGCTGATCCGTGCACAGTGCATTTCAATCTGCTGCTAGACAGTGGATGTACCACTTCCTCTAAATGTGAAAACTTACTCCTCCAGAGTTGAAGTCTTCCTCCTATTCCAGGAACATTCTTGCATCACAAATACCTAAGGCAGTCAGTTGGAGTACACCAGTCATTTTTGTTAAACACTATACGCTTAATCTATCTGCAAGGACAGGAGCAAGGTTCAGGAGAGCAAAATTGCAAACACTATTAGCTTAGACCATCTGGACTCCTCTGTTCCACCTTTTAGATGGGGGCACTGCTTGTCAGTTGCCTAGAGTGGGATCCACATTGACTCTAACTTGAAGCATTACCTGACAGCAATTGTGTCTGGTCTGCGTGAATTCCATGTCCCATCCTCTATCCCTGTATCTCAGAATCCTTTATATCTGGAATTCTGAACACTGAGACATCTAGAATACTTCTGAATACTTAGGGAGTGGGGAAAACAGGCATGGTAGGGGTAGAGGTCTCTAGGGAGAAATGGAGAGCAGGTGTGGGTTGGGGACTTGGCACAATTCTGTGTCACTGGTGTGCAATGACCTGTGAAGCTGTTAGTAGAGCTCTGCAAAGCTTCAGTTATCCATGGACAATTTTTGCAGATTGCGGATCAGATGCAGATACAATTTTTGGTATCTACGCATTGTTTAAAACTGAGCATCCTCTATTTTACACTACTACGATTTCAACTACATAGGCCTGATCCTGCACAGCCTGTGCATATATGAGTGGCCACTCTTCCCATTGAGACTTACGTTAAACGTGCCATATATCTTTCAGGAGCATGGTCCTTAGTCTGTAGTATTTATTTAAGCTCACCTGCTGAAAGTGTGTTTTTTCTATTGTTATTTGACATTTTCATCCTAAATCTCCTATGACAAAAATGTAGAAAATTGAAGTAAACACCTGAACTATGTTATCAAAAGAAAACAGAAGTGTGTTAGCTGTAATAAGTGCAAAATGTAAAAGGGTAATACTGTATACAAGCCTCTTGGTTCATGAATGACATGCGATAATGGGAATTACACCGTATTTTCGCAGCTACCTTTTTCATATTCTTTCTTTTATGTATGCATGTATTGACTTTAGTGTTCTGTGACCTGTGGAGTGGGCATTCAACAACGGGATGTTTACTGTCGGCTGAAAGGCACTGGTCGAGTGAATGAAGCAGTGTGTAATCGTGATGCTCAACCCCCTAGGCAGAAGCCCTGTTGGTTGCCTGCCTGTGTGCCATACCAGTGGCTAACAGATGAATGGCAAGATGTAAGTATGGACTTTTAAGTACTGCAAAGTAACTGGCCTGCAAATGCGAACAGGCCTGCAGAATTCAAAAGCTCTTTTTCTTTCTAATATAGAACTTGTTTTAGGCAGAGACAATGCAGGAAGTATCAACTTTTATGTAAGTTGTGTGTCCTCAATCTCATGTAAATGGTATCTCTTACTAGAGATTTTAGAAATGTGTGTCTATCTCTCTATCCAGCTGCCTGTGAGTCTATTTGTTCAAGAATTCCTCCTAAATGGTAAAAGCTAGGACCACCAAATGTGGTATGCAACTTCCTCTTATAACTTAAAGCAAGGCCAGGGTTTGGTTGTGCCAAAACCATGGCATTTGCCTGGAATTCGATTGTTTCTCATAATATGGAAAGGGAGGGGTCTGGTAGGAGAGAGTTATGCTGCGGAATGACCACAAGGGGGGCAGAAAGAGGCCAGAGAGGAGGACCGTTACCACTATAATCCCATTGGGCCAACTGGGGGTAGGGATGGAGAAAGGAACAGCTATCTACTACATATTTCAGGCTATGTCTAGGCTGCAGAGATTTTCTGGGATACTTTGAGGTATCCCGGAAAAGCTCTGCTGCGTCCAAGGAACACATCCGCTTTTTCGGAACAGTTTCCAAAAAAGCGGATGTATTCTTTCAGCATCCCTGTATTCCTCTCAGTGAGAGGACTAAGAGATGTTCCAAAAGAGGACTTTTTTTTCTGATTTGGGTCTGTGTAGACAGGCCAAATTTCAGAAAATCCTCTTTCAGAAAAAAAGCGTAAAAAGATATGCAAATTGTGTATCTTTTCCCAACTTTTCTCGGCAGTATATACATAGCCTCTGAGGGTGTGTCTAGACTACTGAGTTTTGTCGACAAAAGTAGACTTTTGTCGACAAAACTATACCTGCGTCTACACTACCGCTGAGTTCTGTCGATATAATGTCGACAGAACTCAGCAGTTTTGTCGACGTTGGTAAACCTCATTTTACGAAGCATAACACCTTCTGTCAACAGAGTTCTGTTGACAGAAGGTGTTATTGCATGTAGGGTTGTGTCTAGACTACAGGGTTTTGTTGACAAAGCAGCTTGCTTTGTCGACAGAACTGAATGTGTCTAGACGCTCTTTGTCGACAGAAGTTTTGTCGACAGATACTGTCGACAAAACTTCTGTCGACAAAAGCCTGTAGTCTAGACATACCCTGAGAGTTTGTCTATGTGTCTGTCTGTCCCGCAGCCAGAGGACATGCACCTCTCCCCTGGCTGTGCCCACTTCAGCGGCAGTGGGCATGGACAGGCACTTCACAACTGGCCCTAAGTTGTTACATTGAGAGAAGACTGGGACAGCCTGCATACTGAACCCTTCCTCGGCAACCCACAGTAGGAAGTTCTACAATGTGAAGATTTGCCTTTAAAAATAAGAAATAAAATAAAACATAGCATGCCAGTTGAAGAAAATCTAAAGGCACAGAACTGTAGATGATTTTGATGTTACAGTAGCCTTAAAAAATGTATGAGTAAAAATATGAAGCAAGTAGTGTAGACAGGGAAAAAAAGCAAGCATAACCATAAAGATGCACAGGGTGCCTACCAGTTATATAATGTTAATTTATAACCTGATCCCCAGGGATGTGGCTTTTTAGAATCAGGCTCCTAGGGGAATGAAGTCCCAAATCTGAGTATGATTATTTTAAAATATGAATGGTGCAATATTTAGAGTATAAAAATATAGTCCTCCTGACTTGCTATTGCTGTACATGCCACAAACCACAGAGAATCCACAGATCACTTGCTGGTGGCTTACAAAGTGCTGGGTTTAGATTACAAGATTCTGGCATATTTTCCCCTGCTAAATCAATTAAAATTACTACTGTCACTTTCTTGTGAAAGCAACTGCAGAGTTTGCCTCAGGGCTACTCTGTGATCAGGAATGGGAGAGCCCGTATGACTGAGAATGGGATGGGAGGTGTTCATGAGACAATCTCTATTAAACTGTGCTCCACAATGTTTGAGAAACTTTGGTTCATAATATGTGGGTAATAGTTATCACTGAACTATTAGGATGTTGGCATAACAGAGGGGAGGAGCCAAGCTCTACACACACAGAACTTCCTCTCAGTTGTAGCTATCAGAGGAAGAATCACAAGAATGTTTTGCACATAATGCATGTGAGTACCTTGCCTGATGATGCTAATGTGAAATGCTAGCTTTATGGGGGAATTGTGCACATGCATACTTACCAGGTCCATCTAGATGAGGTCTGTTTTTCTTTAAGGGAATTATTTATTTATTTTTCATTTTTTTAAAAAAACCCTCTAAAACCTTTTATTTGAACTAAGAATTGAAATAATTTCTATTTTCATTACTTAAAAAATCATTATCTAGCCTCTTTTGTTCTCACATTTCTTCTTTGCCATTTTCCAATCTTTAAGCTTCAGATTCCATATATGGTGTTTTCAGTGATCATCTTCTATCCTTCTGTGTCTCTGCTCCTCATCTGCTCTCTATTTCTTTCATTCTCCCAGCTTCTCGCCACCTTCCAAAAGGCACAGTGTTCTTCTCCTTCTCAGCCCTGGCAAAGACAAATTAAGTAACACTAACTTGACAAAGAAGTCCTAAGACACCCTCTATTAGAGTATTGGGAATGCTATGGTACGGCATTTGGGAGATGAACACATGCACTTTGCTTTGCTGTCTCTTGTTGGTAGCTTATGTCATGTTTGTAAAATTTCTTTGTTGACATTCTCCCTGCCCCTTCTTTCACAATGTTGGCCTTGTTTACACTGGCATGTCATCTCACCAAAACTGCCTTTTGGCAACAAAATTGCGAGAGCGTTTACACTACAATGTGACTTTTGTTGGGGAAAAACACCCAGTGACAAAAAAACCAAAACACGCACAAGAGAATTTTGTTCTTTTCCCTCTTTTTATTGTCGACAAAGTGGACTCTGCTCTTTGTTTTGTTGAGAGATCCGGCTTCCGCCAGTATCCCACAATGCCTTCCCTGATAGTTGTGCTCAATGTTTTATGATCTCTGCTGCCCTGCAGGCAGATGCTCCTCCCCCCTTTCAAAGCTCCAGGGAGTATCTGACAGCTAAGTGGGCTGCTCCATTGGAGAACAAACAAGTAGAATGCTTCTGTTCTGACCTGCACTAGGAACACAGCAACAGGCAGACTGCTGCTGCAGGGGGAGGACTGGAAAGACTGCTGTGACATTCCTCAGCATGGAGAACTCACATAGCTATGAGGGAATCTCAAGAAGCACAATGATCACCTCTGCCTTCCCACAACACTGCACTGCGGGGTGCTCACCCACATTGCTTTGCTCTTATCTGTTGAGAGGATGCCAGCTATGTGGCCAGGAAATATTGACAATTTGAGGCAGAAAAACTGGTTTGGCCAGTTTTCACTTTTGGCAACATTTGCATGTTGACAGCACTTTTGTCGTCAAACCTTCCCAGTGTAGACATAGCCTAAATCCAGTATTAATGGTTACTAATGTAGAGTTTGGATTCATTTTTTCAAAACTTTTATATAACTAAACATTTGCAAGATATTCTATCTCTGAAGACCAAATTACCCAGCCTATGTTAGTTGAATGTTTATTGTTTCTTATCATCCTTTCATACAGAGGAGTCATTTTGATCTTACCCCATATACTGCCCTGCCATTTTCTTCATTTTAATCTCTGGCTCACTTTACATGTAATGCAGGCATGTAATTATACATTCTTATTTTTTCATATAAGTGCTAATATCTGAGCTTTGAGAAGAAAGTGAAAGGTTTGGATGCATCGGGTGTTTGTATTGAAATAGATAACTGGTTTCACAAGATGTTTCTATTTCAAGGTTTAATTTATCCATAGCAGCCATCAAGAGAGATTTGTTCTATAAGGGTATGTCTACACTACCCTCCTAGTTCGAACTAGGAGGGTAATGTATGCATACCGCACTTGCTAATGAAGCCCGGGATTTGAATTTCCCGGGCTTCATTAGCATAAGCGGGGAGCCGCCATTTTTAAATCCCCGCTGCGTCGAACCCCGTGCAGCGCGGCTACACGGGGCTCGAACTAGGTAGTTCGGACTAGGTTCCTAGTCCGAACTACCGTTACTCCTTGTGAAACGAGGTGTACCGGTAGTTCGGAATAGGCACCCTAGTCCGAACTACCTAGTTCGAGCCCCGTGTAGCCGCGCTGCACGGGGTTCGAAGCAGCGGGGATTTAAAAATGGCGGCTCCCCGCTTATGCTAATGAAGCCTGGGAAATTCAAATCCCGGGCTTCATTAGCAAGTGCGGTATGCATACATTACCCCGCTAGTTCGAACAAGCGGGGTAGTGTAGACATACCCTAAATGACTATTTTAAATGGAAATACTGTAATTTGTTTTTGTTGTATTCAGTGCTCAGCATCATGTAGGAAAAAGGAAACACGCCGGAAGGTCAAGTGTGTGGATGAACACAAGATCCAAGTAAATGAAAGTTTCTGCGATCCTGCCACAAAGCCTCCATCAATCAAAAAATGCAGGATCACTCCCTGTAAATATGTTGTTGTTACAGGAGATTTATCACAGGTAAATTAATCATGTTGCTAACCAAATTTCCATTTACCTAGTATATCAGAAAATATTAATATGATTGTTCATTGGTTGTAAAAAATATTTTAAATTTTTTCCACATGGAATCTTCACATCAACCAGGATTTTTTGTTGTGATACCAAGACCACAGTCCTTTCTAGCCATGTTCTACAATTACATCTCTGGGAGGAACAGGGGCCCCGTTTCAGGAAAGCTGGGGGGGGGGACAGCAGCTGTGCAGCTTACTTTTTTTCCCGTTCCCCTGACTATCAGGGAGCGAGGGGAAAGTACTTGGATTCCGTGCATGTCTCTCACTCCTGGCTGGTGAAGAGAGGGGGCAGAGGAGTTATTAAACAAATACAAGGGTACTTTCCCCTTGCTCCCTGATAGTCAGGCTGCTACCCTCCATGTTCTCCCAAAATGGCACCCTTGGGGGGGGGGTACTGATGGGTTGGTATTTTCTGATACCTGGGGGCAGAGGCAAGAGGGGCAGTTGTTAAGCTCTCCAGATCCACCCCCTCCTCCCACTGCTCTTGTACTGCACTGTGGGCCTGGAGTATGGTTGAGTACTGTGATCATTGGAGGGTGCCAGGTCTAGACTCAGTGGGTATGTCTACACTACCCCGCTAGTTCGAACTAGCGGGGGTAATGTAGTCATCCGCAGTTGCAAATGAAGCCCGGGATTTGAATTTTCCGGGCTTCATTTGCATGAAGCCGGCCGGCGCCATTTTTAAATGCCGGCTAGTTCGGACTCCGTGCCGCGCGGCTACACGCGGCACGGACTAGCTAGTTCGGATTAGGCTTCTAATCCGAACTAGCTGTACACCTCGTTCCACACTATCTAGTTCCGAACTAGCTAGTCCTTGCTGCGTGTAGCCGCACGGCACGGAGTCCGAACTAGCCGGCATTTAAAAATGGCGCCGGCCGGCTTCATGCAAATGAAGCCCGGGAAATTCAAATCCCGGGCTTCATTTGCAACTGCGGATGACTACATTACCCCCGCTAATTCGAACTAGCGGGGTAGTGTAGACATACCCTCAGTTTCTCATCATCTTTATGTGACACTTCTCTGGAGTAGAGTTCAGGGGGTAAAGAAATAGGAGGATCTGTGATGGAGTTAAGTGGCATCAGCAGGAAGATAAGGAAGCTTTTTCCCTCCCATCAATTTACTCCTCCTTGTTTGCAGCAGCCACTTTGTTTTAGAGATTTTTGCCATGAATTTTGCCAAAAACTCCTCATTGTTTTTGCTGAGACAGACTAACATGGCTACCTCTTTGAATGTTTTTTGTTATTTATTTCAGTGTTCAGCCAACTGTGGGCTTGATTACCGGCAAAGGATCACATACTGTGCGGGAATCCACACTATTCGGAATAATCATGCCTATGGTCTTCGCTTGGTACCATACCGAGATTGCCCAATAATACCTTCCCCACAAATGTATAAGTGCAACATCAGGGGGTGTTTACAAGCAGCTACTTGGAAGGTGGGGAAGTGGAGCAAAGTGAGTATAAATGTGCAAGCAAAAACTTTACAGTCTCCTCAAACACAAACTTTTTCAAAATGAATATATTGGCAATGGTCATGATTTGTTTTCTTCTGAACATCTGGTTGCTATCTTTGTGTAGTGCTCAGTAGCCTGTGGCGTGGGAATAAAGGAAAGAAGAGTAGAATGCCTGACTGAAAATGGGTTATCCAGTAGCTTGTGCCTGTCACGTTTAAAACCAGCAGAAAGAAAGATCTGCCATGCAAAAGAATGTAAGTAATCGACATAGATGATTATGTAGTGGACTAAATGCTTTCTTGCTGTATTTATCTAAATATGGTAAAATAAATTATCTTTGCAACACAATTATAGCTGCTGAAATTCAGTTCTTAGTTCATGAAATATTGATATGGTTCAATCATTCATTTTTAAGGTGAAGCTTTCACCAGCTGCAAAGAAATCCAGATTAAAAAGGGGATTAGAAAGGATGGTGAATATTTACTTAACGTTAAAGGAAGATTGATAAAGGTACTATTAACATTTCTATTGCAAGGGATGGGTTGTAAAACAAAACTGTCATTATATAATAATAAGGGTTATATTTTCGGTTGTAGATTTATTGTTCAGGGATGCAGTTTGAGAATCCCAGAGAATATTTAACCCTGGTTAAAGGTGAAGCAGACAACTTTTCTGAAGTATATGGATACAGGTATAACAAACTTGTTTTTAAAGTCTTACTTTATGAAATGTTATCAGCATTTTGAAACTATAAATCTAAGTTTTCCTTTATGGTAACACATACACAGAAATATATTTTGGGCCCAATGTTTAACGGGGTAGACATACAAATATACATCACTAACGTACATATTCTTTCCTACCAAAATTATGTGTAACTGCACTAATTGACTATACCGATCATCTTTTATTATTTCAATGGAAATGGTTATAGCAGTGCTGCAGTTGGCCCAACTGTAGAAAGATTCTACTGTTTAATATTTGTTGTAAGATATTCTGTTTCTAATATAAAATGTGTTGATTATTTTTCAGTATGATGCTACTTTAAAAAATGTAGCAAAATAGAAACCAAACTATTGTATTTCAGGTTACAAAATCCATATGTGTGTCCTTTTAATGGAAGTAGAAGGCAAGACTGTGCATGCAGAAATGACTACCTTGCAGCTGGACGCACTATTTTTAGCAAAATAAGAATTGATATAATCTCTTTTCAAATTAAAAGTAAGTGTTTATATATTATTACTGTAGAAATCTATGTATTATGACCTTTCTGTTGGAATTGTAAATGATAGTAACTACTATAAATGGAAATTTAGGGCCTGATTGTGCTATTTCTACACAAACAATACTCTTAATTTCAATGGCAATTCCATGAATGAATCACAGAAATTCACAAGTTCAAACCTTAAGCTTTTATGAGTGTCTCCTAACTTTAATACACATGCATAATCTATATGTGTGTGTTTCTCAAGGGCAGAACTAAGGCTTTTCCTACAGCAGATTACATGAATATATTTTCCAAATCAAGAGATATGTTCAAGGGGCTGTCGAGGCACAAGATTTCTGTTTTTGATAAATTGGTGATGATCTTGAACAAAAGGATGATGAGAAAGGAAGTAGGAGGATGAATCACTGTATATTAGTACTTTTCATTAAAACTATTAACTCTAGCCCTAAATTTGGAGATATGGGGGGGAGAGGAAGTGTGGTGTGTGGTTTATTGTTATTTTTTAATGAATGTGTCAGGTTATATGCATTCATATGGCATCAACACTTTAAAGAATACCCAAATTTACTGGAATTTTAGAATGTAAAAGGTCTATGAAACTCCTACAAAAATCAAACAATTGTATTTGTTCTCCCATTACAGAACATTTTTTTAAAATTTAAAATAATCTCTATTTTCAGCACAATTTATAAATATTAAGATCAGATAGAACCAAAAGATAATTTAGTTTGTTCTCCTGGATATCACATACCAATTTTGCCCTGCCTTCCCCTTTTTAGAACCCAATGAGTTGTTTGACTAAAGCCTATCTTCCAGAAAGGCATGTAGCCAATGGACAGGGGCCTACTGTGCTTCTAAGTGTGTTTCATTTTATAATTTAGTGGGAATATTTTCATTAATCAAATATGTTATTTCTCAATTTGTAGGCCTTGGGTACTAGGAATTATTTGAGGGAAATTCTATGATCTGTGTTGTATAGGAGGACAGACTTTGGAATCTATGAATCTGTGAAACAACATTGTTACTATAACATTGATTTAATTAAATAAGCCAATTAAATTTTACATGGAAACAGTTTACTGCAGTAATATTTTTGCTTCTTTGTGCATATTGCAACCATTCCAGTGCCAAATACTTGTCATATCTGTTTACAGCTACAGACCTTCTGTTTGCTCAGACGATATTTGGGAGGGCTGTTCCTTTTGCTACAGCTGGAGATTGCTATAGTGCTGCCAGATGCCCACAGGTATTTATAATTTTTTTATTAAATGAACACTTAAGAAAAACTCCATTTTATTAAAGCTCTCCACTGGGAGATGCAATAGGCTCTGATGTACGCTCAATAGGCTGTATACAAATATGCAACCATAATTACTAATTTCTTTCTCTCTTCTCTTCTGTTCCATTGCCCCTTACATTTGCTCCCTTACATTTGCTCCCTTACATTTGCTCCCTGAAATTGTTTTCCCGACAGTTGTCTCCTTTGTTGACCCTCATGTTCCTGTTCCATGTATAATACCCAATCCTCTATTGCTCTCTTGTGTTCCTGCCTCCTGCACTGCTGTTCTGTTATGAAGTACTCCTTAAATTTTTACGTGTCTTTCTAATGTCCTCCTACTCCCTCTTTCCAACCCTTATCCCTTGCTGTTGCCCCAGTACATTTCTCTTTTCCTCTCCATTACTTTTCTTCTCCTCTTCTTTAGATCCCTTTTGGGAAGGCAGTATCAGCCAACTCTTGTTCTCCCTGTATTTTCTCTTGGTTTCTCTGCTCCTGTGATGCAGATGGCATGAGACATTTATTAACATAAAGTGTGTCAGAGCTGCAAGGCAAAGCTTAAAGATGAGTCAGTCATTGGCCACTCAGCAGCAAAAGAACACTTCCCAGCCTGTGTTGTGAGTTGCATTAATGGTCTATCACTTGAGATTTCCTGAAACATATCGAAATACCTCTGTGGAGAAAGAGAAGATATCTGATAAATGCAGATACAGTGGGGCATCCCAAGACACCAAATATCATCTGCGGTCCTAAGACCAGCAGCAGAATACCATAACCAGAAAATTAAACCAAAAATCAACAAACCAAAAATTCTCACAGGTGCTTCCGAGCACTGGATACTGAAAAATAAATACATCTGAGAACCAAGTCCACTACTGACCTAGGTAGGCACAGCTCTTTTGAACTGCATTTCTTTACACCAGTGGTGAAAGCTAATTGAGAATATATTTCTTTACTGAGATACCTTGAAGGAATGCTGCTGGTCTCTGTCTAGATCATTTGCATCACTTCCTATGTAAAGCTTTTCAAACCTGTTCCCAAGTCTGAATAGTATACATGACAGGCAACTGCTGTGTCATCAGTGTAATTGCACACATGCTACTTTCATTTATTTCTGCAACATGACATTACTGTGGATGAGGTTACTTTGTGGAATACTGCAGGCCTATGATTGTGGAATAAACTGCAGTCCATTTGCATTAATTTTCTCCAGATGTTGCATGCCATAAAATGAATACATTCTGCTTCTTTGGTCTCAAAGAAGTATCTGACCTGTGCAACATTATGTGCCAGTGCACCCATTTATGAGTCAGAAAATAAAAGAGCAATGAGGCATAAAAACATACAGAAAATAAGTTATACCAAGCAATACAACAAGAGATGAATTTTTATGACATGTTTTGAGCATTTATATAAGTAACAATAGTGAAGCTTGAATGGGGTATATGCATCACTAGAACTCTGAAATAAACTCTTCCTACAGTACCTACAGTCCTTTGTATGTGATTTATTTTTGATAAAGCTTGGTTACTATCAAATTATAGGCATCTCATGAACACTTAAAGGTTTACACCTTAAAACTAGACTTGGAAGGATTTGATTTCAGGAAAAGTCAGTAAAAATCCAATGATTAGGTATTACAATTAAGTTTGTTAAAAATGGACTAGTGAATCAATAAGAAAACCAGGAATGATTTGTTGATCTAAGGATATTTATTTGTATAATCATATGTGATGTTGACAGTTTGAGTTTTAATATTTTAAAAGCTAAAATAAAAATTCTGGCAAGCCTAGATGGCAGTACCCAACAGGAAGTAGTACATATGTTTACCATGTTCGATTTTGGCAAAAGAATAAAACATTAAAATAGAAAAGAGTGTTTCATGAAGTATGACCAGAGTAGATGAAGATTTAGATTGCATAGTACTAATCTCAAAATCATAATTTAAAACAAGCATATTTAGTACGGGTTTGATTTAGCTTTTATTAAAATCAGTAGCAAAATTCTTATTGGCGACTAAGGGAAGCAAGTTTTAGCATGGTCTCTGTGTACAGTGTGTATACACACACACACACACACACACACACACACAGAGTATTTACTAACATGTTTGTTTAAAAGCTCAACCACAGTATTGTATTAATATAATTTATTCAATTTCTGCAACTTGTCTTTGGTGTCACCATTTATTTTATAAAGTGGGAAAAAATATACTGGAAAAGGTGTGGTATAGTTTCTAGTTCCAAACATATTGTCTGTTTTAAAGTGTATTTCAAGTCCTTCATTTATTTTTTTAAATATGGGTTTGCATATAAAAGGGGCTTTTGCAATCAATGCAATTATTTGAAATAGAGTTTATTGTAAAACTTTGTATCTAGCAGTGAATTTAATTTAAATATTTGTGTATATATTAGATGTTTTTATTAAGAGGTATATTAAGTAGTAAGTCTTGTGTGTACTACACAGTGGATTGATGCTGCAGCAACTGGTCCACCAGCTGTCGATTTACCGCATCTGCGTAGATGTGATAAATCGATTTTTGAGCACAAGCCCATCAATGCTGGTACTCCTCCAAATTAAGAAGAGTAGCTGACATCTATGGGATAGCAGACCCCACTGACTCTACTGCATGCCAGACACCACCATGAATACGTTGACTTTACCTACACTATTTGAGTAGGTGAACTAGTCGACGGCACTGTTTAGTGTTGACATGGCCTAAAGTAAGCACAGAAGAGTGAGCTATCACTTTTATAATAGGGTGAGGAATCTGATTGGATACTTCACTTGAAAAAGTCTGAGAGCTATGAGTAGGAGAGAAAGATTCATTTCTAGTTTCCAGAGTAAGATCCTGCCAAAATAGCTCCAGAAAGTTCAGAACACAGTTTACATTTTTTATCTCTAAGAAACAGTTGTTTCATGTTGGTCCCAAGATATGAGAGAAAGACGGTGGGCAAAATAATTATCTTTTATTAAATCAGTATCTCTTGGTGAAAGGACAAGCTTTGATCTCCACAGAGTTCTTCTTCAAAGCTTCAAAAGCTTGTTTCTTTCACTCACGGAGTTTGGTACAATAAAAGATATTATTTCACCCACTTTGTCTATCTTTAAGAAGGCAAGCCTCATTCTGGTAAGTCTGCACATTTGTAATACACAAATTGAAATAAAATTATGAGATGTCACTTAGGAATAATAAACAAATCAGTTCAGATGAAATATAAATCAAACCGAAAACGCAAACCCACATCCAAAAAGTTTGAGGTTTTCAGAAATTCCGATAATTTTGAAGTATTTTTGAAATTTGTTTTTGTTTATGCCTCAAAATGTCTGGCTTTTGGCCAGAATTGTTATTTGATTATTGTGATAATTGATGTTATATTATATGTTATTGTAATTATTACGCTACTTGGTATTATTTAGCATTACTTCCCACGCCCAGGAAATCAGAAATTACTGCAAGCATCACACAAAAAACTGTTTGTGCCAGAATTCCAGCAATGTTTCTTGATGAAAAATGCTTATGTTTCTAATAATTTTCAGAACTTTTGGATGTTTTTCTAATCTAAACTGAACTCATCATCATTGCTTTTGTCCATAATTAATTTTTTTGCAAAAACTATCTGAAAATATCACAAAATGTCTGAGTATTTGATGGAACCTAATTTTTATTATTATAAGAGTGAAAATATTAAAATAATCATGTGCTTGCAGTTATAAGAAATGGTGAGTGAACGAAATACAGCAAAATGTTGGTGTGTGCTAACGTAGATCTTTCTACAATATTTTTACTTTAGCAATGTGACATTCAGTATGGAACATAAAGTTACAATGCAATATTCTAGTTAGTATTTTCTAATGTGCCACTGTTAAGTTTGTACATAAGCTCTGTACTTTGGGATTTTTTTTCTTGACAGGGGCAGTTTAGCATTAATTTGACAGGCACTGGACTGAGGCTATCCAATACAGCTAGATGGATTGCTCAGGGCAATTATGCAACTGTTGATATACACAAATCCCAAGTAAGTAATCCTTTATATTCTTTGTCCATTGTTAACTTGAGTTAGAGACCTAAACCCGTACTGCAGAGCGGTAGGAAGTGATGGCAGTGATTCAATAGGTACCATTCTTTGATCTCAGTCATTGCTGAAACAAAGTGATATTCACAGCCACGACCACGCTTGAGGAGATTATATATAATGCTGAGACCTGACAACTTATGGTCACTGAAGATCTCATGTCATCTTTCATAAGAGTTAAGAGTGTTTTACTCCTGTCCTCCTAATAATATGCCAGCCTAAGTAAGTAGTTTCTTTCTATCTAGCTTTCCCATAAAAGTTTTAATATGATACAGAGGCAATATCCAAGTGATAAATATTTTTTATGATATTTACTGTGCATAATTCTCCTAGATCTTTTATCTACAACAAGATTAATGCAAAAAACCCAAAAGAGCATTAGGGCAAATAATATAAAATACACATAGGTTAATTCACTATTAGTGCCATACAATGTTTTCCATAAATTAATTAATTGTCAGATAGCCACATGGGACATATATTATTATTTATTTTGCAGTACATTCTAACATTGCACAGTTAGCCTTGTTATCTCTGAGGGCACACAATGTATATTGGTGAAAAAGTTATGAACTTTTTACTCAGCATGACACTGCACGGCAAGAGGGCTATACATTGTAGAACACTTTAGGGATTGGAGTACAGGTTGAACCTGTCTAGTCCAGCACCCTCGGGACCTGACTGCTGCTGAACCAGAGAATTTGCAACAGGAAACTTGGCCATGCCCATGATAAGTGAACATCTGGCTAACTAAAATCTTCCTGGACCATGGATGTTGCTGGACCAGAGAGTGCTAGACTAGAGAGGTTCAAATTGTAGTTAGAAAGGGGTGGAAATGGTCAGGAAGAGGTGGTGAAGAGGCAGGATGGTACAGAACATGGATGGAAAGTAGTGGGGTGAGGCCTTGAAGGAAGAGGTGTAGTGAGGGGTGGAGCACGAGCAGGAGCAGGAAGAGATGGGACAGAGTGGGGGATTTGGAAAGGATTGGAGTGGAAATGGGGCATAGGGTTGAGCACCTCTGGGGCAAGGAGGAAGCTGACACCTGTGCTAATAGGTACCTATTGCACATTGGTAAAGTCCTGTCTAAAATGGTGCTAAGTTAACACATGCTAGAAACTTTTTAGAGGGCATTAGCAAGGTTAATTTGGCTATGTCTACTCAGCAACATTATTTTGAAATAACTAGCGTTATTTTGAAATAACATAGTTCACGTCTACACAGCCAGCAGTTATTTCAACAGAATGTCAAAATACTGTCAAGCTGGAGGATTTATTTTCTTACTCTGACTCCTGTAACCCTCATTTCATGAGGAGTAGGGAAGTCAGAGGAAGAGTGCTCTATTTCAAAATGGCTACGTCTACATTGGCCCCTATTCCGTAATAGGGATGCTAATGTAGCACTTGGGAATAGGCAAATCCGCAGGGGATTTAAATATCCCCCGCGGGATTTGCATTTTCATGGCTGCCGCTTTTCTCCGGCTTTTCTTCTACTTTCAAGTAGGAATAAGAGATCCTCCGGAAAAGAGCTTATTTTCCGGAGGATCGCGTCCAGACTGGCGCTTTTCTCCGGCTTATCTACAAGCCGGAGAAAAGCGGCAGCCATGAAAATGCAAATCCCGCGGGGGATATTTAAATCCCCCGCGGATTTGCCTATTCCCAAGTGCTACATTAGGATCCCTATTACGGAATAGGGGCCAATGTAGACAAAGCCAATAAGTGCTGTGTAGACAGCACTAAAACTCAAAATAAGCTATTTTGAAATAAGCTATGGAATTGACATAGCTCAATTTGTGTAGCTTTTTTTGAGTTAAACCCTGCTGTGTAGACATGCTCTTTGAGTGCAAAACTTCAGAGTATCTGCAATTTGCAGCCCTCTGGCGTATGTTGCTACACTGTGTAGACAAACCTGACATGTTTATTAGGGGTTCAAGTTAATTTGATAGTCTTCAGTGGGATGTGTCAAAGGTTCTGATGAGTCAATATTTTATTATACTGTTTGTGTAACTATGGGTGAGTCTAAGCTGCAGGGATTAACTCAAAATAAGGTACGTAAATTGAGCTATGTAATTGCATAACTTATTTCAAAACAGTTTATTTCGAAACAGAGATCATCTACACAGCACTTATTTCGAAATACAGCACTCTTCCTCTGACTTCCCTTATTCCTCATACAATGAGGGTTACAGGAGTCAAAGTAAGAAGTCCTTCAGCTTAACAGTACAGCCGGTCCCCGAGTTGCGAACAGTAGAGTTATGACTGTTCGCATTTCTGACCAAAGCTCCCATGGAGCGGTCGTAAAAGCGGTCCCCAAGTTACAAACATGACCTGCGCTTATGAACAGCGCGGTCGCTATGTAACTCAGTGGGGTCCAAGTTATGAACAAATCAATTTATGGCCAAGTATTTGGTCTGTAACTCGTTCGTGACTCGGGGAGAGGTTGTATTTTGACACTATTTTGAAATAACTGTCTGCTGTGTAGACGCAGACTAAGTTATTTTGGAATAGCGCTAGTTATTTCAAAATACTATTGCAGTGTAGATGTATCCTATGGTAGTTTCTCTTGACTGAGCTTTTGCTATTTTTGCCTCTCTAATTTCCAGGATGGTACTAAAATATATGGAAGATGTGGAGGGTTCTGCGGAAAATGTGTTCCAAACACAAATATTGGTCTCCAACTTCAAATACAGTAAAAGCTCTGAGGTGGTAAGAACATCAAAAGCAGGAGAATCTCTCTTTCTGGTGCAGATATTAGGTGCTATTATTTATTTTGGTCATTCATCTCTGTGAAGTTAATTTACTACTAAGAATTCCTTCCCATTTTCATCAGTGTTCAGGGATGTATATCATTGTTTAATCATTTATTGATGGGCTAACAGTGCATAATCCACAATCATAAACCCTCAGGTTTTAATAAAGAGGTATTCAATCAATGTACAGTATATACAAGCTAATAAAGTAAACTGCACTGATGTTACTACTACTGGTAACACCTTAAACTGGACCATAATTGTAATACTGTACCTGCAACTAATCAGTACACTTCATTGTACAATGTACAGTAAAATGCATATACTGTGCTGATTTTGTTATCAATCATATTAAAATGTAAAAATAAAAGAAGGTTGTTGACACAGGAAGTCAACTAATAATTTCAACTACTTTCAGCTTTATGAAACCTGTTGGGAATTATGTTTTGTCAACAATTTACATCAGAAGAGTACATCACCAATATACTTTTTCCTGATACAGTTTCTATAGGGCTTTTTTTTTCATTTCTATGTCATTAAAACATTCTCTCTTTCTTTTTGTGGTGCTCAAACAGTAGTCTTAGTGTTGGAAAGTGTGGTTCAACCTCTGTTGTCTCCATGAAAAATGTTAAACATCAAAACAAAGTTTGTTGTGGGTATAAGAAAATAAAATAAGGAAACACATCATAGTTTGAAAATCTAGTTTTCAAAGCCTACCTCTCACACAGCTGTGTATATTGTAAAAGCAGTATATTGTGTATGTTGTGCAATTTAGTATGCAATCATACAAATATATATTTTTACTTTTCCTCTGTCCAGATTCTCCAGACATTGAAGTTTAACAAATGCCCTATCTTGTCTCCCTTTTTCACTACAGCCAGAATTCCCATTGATCTCAGTGAAACTTCTGGGTTCAATAAGGGAAAGCAGGAAGCAAAGTGTGCACAGTTCACATTTTTGAGAAGTGTAGTTTTATTTTTCAGAGGTCAATGCAACTGAAATGCACACTCTTACAAAGTGCTTTCTCATAGAAAAATTAAATGTATAGGGGGAAACTTTTAAATTTCAGAAATGATCTAGAAGTTTGATTTATTGTTTAGAATTATTCCAGAAGTGCAGAAATAAGTAGAGCATAAAGATAGCCTGTTTCAGGTAAATTCTCAGGTATTCAAAATAAGATTTTATATGTGAGTAATAGCACACATTATGTACTAGATAATTTTAGGCATTTTTCAACTTTAAACCAAATACCTGTTTATATGCCAGTGAGAACTGGTAGGTCATATGGCAGCTATATCTTAGTTTTACCCACAACGTGTTAATCAAGTTAGCAATACCTTTTACTGAAAGCCTATATTGTACCACAAATGTTTAAGCAGTTGCTTTTTAGATAACACATGTAGATGACTATTTTGTGATCTCTGTATCAGAAAAGTATTTTTGCACTATGTGCCTTATACTAGTTGTAAACATGAATAAGAAATATATAACACTATTTTCCTATAAATGTTTACGTTTATAATTAAAATGTAATTTAAAATATTTATATAATAAATATGCTTGTGTGATTGACACTTGAGTATTTTTGTATACTTTTCAAAATGAAATATAGTACAATGTCCCAAAAATAATGAAGCTGTTGTATATCTTCAGAACAGATAAATCTCCTAACGTCATTTAAACAAAATACAAAATATAGCTCAATTCTGAAATAATTACCATGCAGCCAGTTGGAAGACAAATGTAGAAATCAACAGTGTGTAGTGAGATTAATTTTAAAAATATTTTCATAAAAAACTCCTTTGTTTATAGAACTGTATTCATGTCTCATGGATTCTGCCTGATTCATGCCTGATTCCACTAATCTTGTGTGCTTAAAGCTCATACATGTAAGAACCTAGTATCAGAGTTACAGGAAACTTTAATGGTGGAAAGATTTTACACTACTTTTTTTCTGTAGAATTAATATTGTGGTGTTAGGATTATGCTAAGGACCCAATCCTGCAAGAGGGTATGATGCTGCTTTATTAAGAAGTCCTCCATATACCAATCTTTGGTTGATTAAGATTAATCACAGGAGTCTCGACTCCTGAGGAGGGAGATAAGTGGGAGGTTGGGGCTCTGTCATGTGGAGAGCAGGGGAGTTTGGCAGAAGGGACAGGGTCTGCAGGCAAACCTCCCCAACACAAGAGTTCACCCCCCACCCATAGAGATGGGCACCTAAGATTGGGCTTCATAATAGCCAGCATGCTGAGCAGGGAGCTGCCTAAGATAGCCACCGGGAGGGTGTGTCCTAATCCGTGCTCTGCCAGGGAGTTCAGTGTCTAAATCCAGGCTATTAGGGGAAATCTACTTATTCTTGGGATTCTCAGATGAACCCTCTCCTGAAGTCAGGGGCCTATGGCATTTCTTGCAAGAAGCCAATCAGGGAGAAGAATGGAAATTATTTGGGTATGGCACTTACCTCAGAGGTGGGAGCCCCAGTAGCCAATGCCTATTTATTTATTCAGAGTAGAACAACTTCACCAGGAGATGCTGAGGCACCCTTACATCAGCATATCCCATATGCTAATGGTTAGAGTACTTGCCTGAAAGGTGGCAGCTCTCTGTCCAAATCCTGTCTCATCAGGCAGAGGGGGGACTTGAATGGGGGGGGGGGTCTCCCATATCCTGGGTGCACACTTTCACTCTTGGGTAAAGGTGTCATGGGAGCTTCTCTTGCTGCCTGTTTTGTGTGGAGTTAGACATCCTCAGAGTGTGCCTACAAGATCGGGCCCTGCATGTGAGATAGGCAAAAGAGTGTCTGTCTTCCCGTGAATTGTGACTCGTTCCAGGGCTTATGAAAGCTGGATAGCTAGAGAGAGGATACAGTGCAGCAGAAATTCATGCACCAAGGGAACTTTTAACACCAACATTTAGGCTCCGAGCAGGTTTAGGCACCTGAAGGATTAGCAGGCAGTTGAGTGAGGGTTCTATGAATCCCAGTGGCACTGAAATCTAGAACTTAGGTGTATGAAGTGGCAATTAGGTGACAAAAGTTCCTTTGTGAATGTAGCCTATAGAGCTTAGCACCGGAGACTCATGCTAATGTATTATTGCCCACATATATGTTACCCAATAATACTGGCAGATTTTGCCTGACCATTGTAAAGAGGTGACCCTCTCCACCCGGACTTCACTCTTCCAGTGCAGACAGGGAGACAGGCAGCTCCCTCAGCGGCAGTGTATCTCCCTCCCCAGGGCTCCAAGGAAGTTGTTCCTCAGCACAGTGATCCACAAGAAGAGAAGGGCTGGGACTGGATAGGATGTGACCAGAAATTAGGCAGTTCCAGTTGGGGAGCAGACCATAGCCACTAAAAACAGCCAGATGGCAGAAGGCATGTAAAATAGAATTAGATTTCTAATATGCTCTGGGTTTTAATACACTACAATAAAATCATATTGTTAATTTGGGAATGCAAATTTAGTTTTTAAAGCTTTATAATTGTTTAATTTTGAAAGTGCCCCACTAGCTGATACTAGCAATTTCAACAGAAGTGTGTTGTCTATAATGCTACACTACAATGGTCACCATTAAGTATCAATTTGCCTATAGTTGCCATACCATGGTATGAGATCCTGCAGTTTTCCAATGTACTTAATGATGGGAAATAAAATCAAAGTTATTAAATTTACTGTGCAGCTTGACATTTTAGTCAAGTAACAGCACAACCTCAAGATATCTTCTAATTTATGGAGCAAATTCATGATTGCACCCTGATCCCTATTACACAGTGTCAAGCCTCCTTATGCTGGATCCAGTTGCACTAATCAAATTCCAGTTTGTAAGGAATGTACTGTGGGCAGGTAAGAGGCAGAAGAGATGTTATTGGAGCACACTATACTAAAGCTGTTGCAGCAGAACCAAATTCAAGCAGTCCTAAGGTTGCTCTAATTCAGGCAGGGGAAATGGAGAAGAAGAGTAGCTTAAATGCTTTTTGCCCTTCACTCTTTATCCATATGTTCCTGTTTCTGGTGCAGGAAGAGAATAAGAGAAGATGTTCTGTCAGTCTTAGTAAGAAGGGAAGTTGACTGGATTTGCAGCTGATGGCCACCCCAAATCTTTGAAGGGTGCAGCTTTGGGATACAACTCCTGCTCCTTCCCTTCCCTATATACTGGGGGCAGGGCTTTGAGCCATGCTCTCTCAACTGTTAGGGTATGTCTACACAGCAAAGTTATTTCGAAATAACTTTACTAGCGTCCACACAGCCAAACCGCTATTTTGAAATTAATTCGAAATAGCAGAGGGCTTATTTCTAAATTGGTAAACCTCATTCCACAATGAATAGTACCAATTTCGAAATTGCCGTTTCAAAATAAGGCTATGTCTAGACTGCAGGCTTCTTTCGAAAGATCGCGTCTAGACAGCAGGCGGATCTTTCGATAGAGGAAATCCGCTTTTTCGAAAAAGAGCACCCAGCGAGTCTGGATGCTCTCTTTCGAAGACGGCCTCTTTACATTGAAGAATGCCTTCCTTCGAAAGAGGAACTTTCGAAGGAAGGCGTTCTTCCTCGTGAAACGAGGTTTACCGCCATCGAAAGAAAAGCCGCGTTCTTTCGAAATAATTTCGAAAGAACGCGGCTTGAGTCTGGACGCAGGGGAAGTTTTTTCGGGAAAAGGCTACTTTTCCCGAAAAAACCCCTGAGTCTGGACACGGCCTAAGTGCTGTGTAGATGCTTATTTCGAAATAGGGGGCCTTCAGCCCTTCCCAGGGTGCCCTGGTGGCCATTCTGGGAACAACCAAGAAAACTCCTCTCCCTCCCCCCCTTCTCGGAGCCCTTAAAGGGGTAGATTCTGGCCACAGTGCCTGTGCCAGATCAAGCCTGCCACCCCAGAGCCAGGAGTGGCTGTACCTGTTCCAGTGGCCCCAGCATGAGCCAGGCAGCCAGTGCCAGCAAGCCCTCCACCGCTCCCCAGGACCAGTCTGCCAGCTCCCAGGAGCCTGCCAGGGGCCGGAAAAGGTGGGCTCCTGTCTAGTCCAGTGCAGAGATCAGGGACCTAATTCAGGTTTGGGGATTGCCACCAATGTCCATGATCTCCACACTAAATGGAGGAACACAACTGTCTACAGGTGATGGCTGCCAGTATGGCCACCAACGGCCACATGCGAACCCAAAAGCTCCCTAAAATAAAGGAGCTGTGGCAGGCATATGCCAGGGCCATAGGGGGCAGCTCCCAACCAGGGGCAGACACAGACCCCTGCCCCTAATTTGATGCCGTGGACTGCATCGTGGGGGTAGGACGGTCCGTACCCCCCAGGTGATCATCGACCTTGGGGCAGAGGTTGCTGCCGCCTGCTGCTCCAGCCCTTCCTGCCTCCCCAGCTACCGTTCCTCCTCCCACTCCTTCTCCCTTTCCCACTTCTCCCTCCCCACCCTCCCCACACCTCCAGGGACACTGCGGCCCCCACACCTGCGGTGCTGGGTGACAGTTGGGCCGCCGAGACCCCCAACCCTGAGCCCTGAGCTTCTCCTCCCCTTGCTTCCCCCTGACAGCTCCCTTCTCCCAGGTTTCCCCCTCCCCTCTCCCAGCTTCCCTCCTCCCCTCTTCTACCTTCTTCCCCCAGTCTCACCTCAGTTTCATTCCCCAGCCCCACCCCAGTATTGTTCAATAAAGAGGCTTTGTTGTAATGAACATGTGTCTTTTATTGTACATCAGGAAGGGGGGTTAGGGAGGGGAAAGTGGAAGGACGTAAGGGAGGAATGAGGCACAACCCCCCAGTGGGGCACACCAGGTAGACTGTTACTACCTGCAGAACATGCTGCCAGGCTCACAGCAACACGTCCAGGAGAAGCACCAGTGTGCCCAGGGGCGGCTTCGGCTCCATGCTGCAGAGTGCTGTGGTGTCCTGAATGAGGGCAACCAGAGCACGCAGAGAAAAAAATGTGTTGCTGTCCCTCAGCGAGGTAGGCAAGCAAGCAGGGAAACCTTAGAACCGGCTGTCCGGGGGGGGGGGGGGTCCCTTTAAGCACAGGTCTCAGATAGCCTCAGGCAGCAGCCACACAAGGTAACTCCTGACCTGATACCCTGCCAGAACAGGTTCCAGCCAGTCTTAAATTCAATTCAGCATCCTATCAGTGTGGACGCATTATTTCGAAAGAGGAAAACGCTATTTCAAAATGCATTTTGCGTCTAGACACGTTATTTTGAAATAAGCTATTTTGAAATAACGCTGTAGTGTAGACATACTCTCATTGGGCAATTTTTTTGGAAGGCTGGAAATTGGTTGGTTCCCCATCCTTGCCCTTTCAGGAATAAAAATCTCCTTCTGGGTGCTGGGCAGTGTTCAGCTCTATGGGTGCTGAGTCCATCCTTACATCTTTTTCAAACTGTCTTTGTTTAGACTTTCAACATCAAACTCATGCCATAAGCAGAGTTTTAATGTGGTTGCAATATTGACAGTGATTAAATAGCTCTTTGTCATTCTGCTTGGGCTGAATGTATTCCTTTTCCTCTTTCCATTGAAAATACTTTTAAAATAATAAATTGTTCAGTGGAGCATGACTTTTATGCTTCTCTGTCTGCCTCAGCACAAATGTTAGGGAGAATGTACTTCATTGTTCTGGCATTTCATGAATTCCCCATGTTAGGATTTTGATTCATATGGGAGGCAAAGGAGTTTTCATCAATCATTCTATTGCAAACTAACTAATTTTTTATCTAACCAGTATTTAAAGGCCACATGCAGGTTAGTGAATAGCACAGATGAATTTGGCTACTTGATATCATTGATATATTTGTTCATGTTTGTTGTCTCGTGTACTGAAATGAAAACTGTGGATCGTTTCTATAGTATTATGTTTTCATTCCTTTAATTGACATCATACTAAATGTATACCACAATCTAAAGCCAAATCTGTGTTCCATATGATAAAAACCTTCTTAACATGCTGTTTGCAGAGCTCCATCTTGTGGCTGTTTGTTATACACGATAAACTACATGTATGTTGGTTGGAAAGCAAGACAATTTTGGTTGACAACTTGAGGTAAACTGCAATTAAAAACCTGTAGCTGGCCTGTGCGACTCAGCCTTAGGCTGTGGGGATGTTTAATTGTGATACAAACAGTCATGGTCAGGTCAAAGCCCAGGTTCTAGGACCCTGCAAGGTGAAACCCAGACCAGGAATCTGCACCTCAATTAAACAGCTCAAGCCCCACAAACCCAAGACAACTGGAACAGGGAGTGTAGGTTCATGGGAGTGCAGGCATAGCCATAGTAAGTGAAATATTGAACAATCTAATACCTGTACATTACTTTGACAATTTATTTTATATCTTTATTTTTGGTACTAAGGTTAAAATATACAAACTGGCCAAATACTAATACAAAAACAGAGTTGTAAAGTTTAGAAAGTATTTTGAAAATATTTCCCTAAATCACTAAATAAAAAGTGTATGTCTGTGTGTGATCCTTTTGCCCCCAAAACAATAACTCCAAAAAGTAAACTGACAGGGATGAAGACTACATTGAGTCACAATGCCATTACCCATGTGCAGCCCAGCAGAGCTGAATGACCACATGAAAAAGAAAGAAATTTGCCTTTCCCGGCTCTTCTCAGGCACAGCTCGGGAAGTCAGGATGGCTTCACGCCCTCAGTCAGGGCTGTGACCAAATGCCTGAATCATTTGACATGCAAAAAATATTGTGAGACTACAGACTTTGTTCATAATTTGCAAGTCTCTCTCAGGTTTAATTTTTTATAATAATTCTACCTCCTGACCCAGTAAATGTGCTGCCACATTTGTGTAAAAAACATCTTTCTGTAAAAGGGAACCTCATTACAGTATCTGCTATTAAGCTTTTGCTGAGACAGACTTTTTTCATATTGTTTATTAAAGACCATATCCAACTCCCATTGAACTCTGGAAAAATCCCATTAATTTCATTGTGAGCTGAATATAGCCCTAAATGCTCCAAGTCAGTAAGGTCTAATGTGCTTTGAGAGTACCTAAAACACACCCATTCTGCATGGATTATAAATAAAGAATATCAATACAAAATTGTCGAAAACGTTTTATAACTCCTTTTTCTATGGCACAACAAAAAGAAAAAACCAAACACAATATTAGCTATGATGTTTGTGCATGTATTTATGTGTAGGAGTATGTGTGCACGCGTGCGCGCACACACGCACACACACACACTGTACATGTAAACCTAGGAAGGACTGGGCTACTTGTATTGAAAATATGGGTCCTCATTCTTTGCTTCATTGAGTTTTCAGTGGAAGGAAAATATAGATATAGTGGCTATATAGATATTGTAGCTAATGGAAAGTACTGGGTTCCATTCCTAACTCTACTACTGATCAGACTATTTGTTGTTTTTTAAGTTTTTCCAGTTATAGACTAACTCAGCCACCCCTCTGAAGCTTTCTACTACTGATTTGCCTTGTGACTATGAGAAAGTCATCTCACATCACTGCATCTCAAGATTTCCCATTGGGAAAATTGAGACAATAATACTGAACAACATCTGAGGTGGTGAACTCCCCTTCTTACGCAGCTATGAAATATTGGTTCTGGTGGAAGTAATAGCATTCATTCCTTATTGTTAGATATAGGGAGGCAGACTGAACTGGAAAAAGCTTGCCTTTCACACACTCCAAAGCCACAAAAAAGTCACTAGTTAGAATCTGGTAGTTAGGTTGTCTAAGGACTGCTCTAAACAGCACCATCTGGCAACAGCCCTTGAGGACTGTATGCCACATGGGGATAGCTCTGGTTTATACTCCTTCTTCTTCACACATCTACATACTGCAGCCATTTATTCATGTGACAGGTGGCACAGGCACTGAGTTCACTGGATCTATGTCAGCTGAGAGCATCACAGCTTAAGTGAATTCATACCTGGCCAGCTCTGTCTGCTTTCCAGGCACTTTGTGTCAGCAGTGTGGTGCAAACATATGACAATGCAGCTGAGAATCTGATCCAGAATACTGCAGGTACAGTTCACAATAAGCCAAATCCAAGGTTCTGCAGAGGATATCTTTAGTATTTTAATGTATGGGCAGGAGGATGAGAGTATGTGCACAGGTGTTAATTGAATAGCCAAGATGAGCTTCTACAGATAGTGGAGGGTTTTTTTCACTCCATGGCATAGAGACAGAATGTTCTCAGCCTAGCTTCTCAATTTTATTTACTGGGTTAAGCAAACAACTCTTTAAACTTTAGAACTTATGTAAATAAAGTGTTATACTTCTCACAGCTCTTCTTGGCTGAAAATGCCTAACTGCAGCCAATGGGATCTGTGAGGCCCCATGCCTATGGATGCCACATCTATACCTACTCATGGATCGACGCTCCAGAGGTTGATCTTCTGGTATTTGATTTAATGGGTCTAATAAGGGCCCACTAAATCAGATGTTGAGGGCACCCCCATCACCGCCGGTACTCCTGCTCCTCATGAGGAGTAAGAGAAGATGACAGGAGCATTTCTCCCGTTGACCTCCTGCTGTGATGGGGGTGCCAAAGTTAGAATTAAGGTACATCAACTCAAGCTACACAATTAGCGTTGCTGGAATTGTGTATCTTAATTCAAACTTATCCCCTGGTGTAGACCTGGCCTTAGATAAACAACGCATCTTGCGACCTATCCGTGACTTATTCCCTTACAAAATGCATACAAGCATCTTCTGTATCTCCCATCTTTAAAAAAATAATCCAAATCTCCTTTGCAGCCTTATTTAAAAGGTTGTCCAGACTCCTTTTCCCTTGTAGGAGTGCAGTACGCGGGTTTGCATTCTTAAACTGGGGTGTTTGATTACCACAGTGTCTTCAGGTGCATATTTAGAATCTTTGAGTGGCACAGTGTGGCCAGGAGAGGTTCTCCCTGTAGGGAAGAAATCTCTTACTGATCGGACTGCCCGTAGGGGTTTGCCGATTATTTAATCTTTGCTCCATAGTATTTAATCTGTTTTCTCATTTGCCATTTGTGGGCCTTTGGGTCCTCATGGATTCTTTACTTCCCCACTCCCATGGGTAGGCACGGGGGAGATGGGGACTCACCACCATAAGGGCTGGGTGGTCAAAGCTATCCTATTCTTCAATACTGGCCTTCTAATTTAATTTAGTTCCATTAATTAAAAATTTAATTAGTCTCTGGTCCAAATATCTGGTTAGATCTAGTGAAGTGGACACAGAGCTGGACAGATCTTTCAAACTATCCAGGATCAATGCCATAAACAACAGCATCACAATAGGGGCGTTGCTATAATCAACTTTTGGACTATTTCCAAAGCTTCTCTATAGTTTTGTATGGCCTATGTAAACAAATGACCCCCACTTTCCACTTGCATTCCAGTAAAGGATATCAAAACATTTAAAAAAAAAACCCTCCCACAACACAGTAGTTACTTATTCCCAGTTTATAGATCAGGAAATTGAGTCCTGGGAGATGGATGACCTGATTCTGATACCCACATTCAGGGGCTATGTCTACATTAGCAAGATTTTGTGCAAAAGCTCCTGCTTTTGCGCAAAAACTTGCCGCCTGTCTACACTGGCCACAAGTTCTTGCGCAAGAACACTGATGTTCTAATGAAATCAGTGCTTCTTGCACAAGAACTATGATGCTCCCGCTCAGGAAAAAGCCCTCTTGCACAACTGTTCTTGCGCAAGAGGCCAGTGTAGACAGGCAATGTGAATTTCTTGCACAAGAAAGCCTGATGGCTAAAATGGCCATTGGAGCTTTCTTGCGCAAGAGAGCATCTACACTGGCATGGATGCTTTTGCGCAAAAGCACATCTTTAGTGCAAAAGCACATGCCAGTGTAGATTCTCTCTTGCGCAAATACTTTAATGTAAAAACTCTTGCGTTAAAAGTATTTGCACAAAATCTTGCCAATGTAGACGTAGCCAGGTTGTGCAGTACCTTACTCACTTGATTCGTACAAAAATACTATGCAGTGTGAGGAAGGGTGGCAGTATCTGGCCCTAAATGATTTGCTCTAGATCACACAGTTGTGAATCTGGGGGAAAGTTTGCTGTTTCCTGTCCCATAACCTCAGTGGAAGGCTAGCTTTGCTCTTTTTCTGGTACATCTCCACATTTTCTTGAGCCTTTGTGACTCTCAGGATGGACCTCACTGCAAATTAATCATGCAGGAATTCATTTTTTCCCATGTCTTAATTAGCTAGCCAGTCAGGCTCTCTTACTGGTGTGCTTTGGACACCAGCCAAACAGATCATAGATGTAGCAGGATGCTGCTGTTAAAAAGAGCTATTTCCTGGAAATATTAGCTTCAGTTCAGACAGATAGCTGACAGTGATTAATAGCAGTCAGACAAGAAAAAAAAAGCCCCACCTTCTGTATTTCGTTCAACAGAAAAGTTATCTCTTGTGGGCCAAATATTTGACACTGAATCATCTCAGATAAATAAGAGGGGTTTCTTTTGCACAATGAGATTTATTTTATATGTTCATAACTTGAGAGGTTCTCATTGGTTTTGTTTATCCTGGCTGTAGAGAAAGGCGTCTGTGCTCTGTTTCTGATACATTTCTCCTTGTGTTCAGTTATGACAGATACCCCTTTGAATCGGGTTTATAAAAATATTGTAGCACCAAAGCAAAGCATTCTGGTCATATTTATGTCTGTATTCTGTCCTTAAACATGAACAGCTGCGCATATATCCAGCTGCCTTCTATTTGATTCTGCACAGCAGTCCAGAACCTTTTTCTTTGCAATACACAAACATTTCCTTTTTTGTGGTTCTTCGCTGTTCCCACAATAAGATTTTTTTAGCCCATATGTATTTTTTCAAAGCTTATTAGTACAGTTAAACAAATACCACAGGGAAAGCTCAAGCTGTAAGGGGGATAACTCTGTAGGGGAACTAAGGGGGATATTATGAGGGGGGGTTCAATAAAATAAGTTATTGATTTTATGCAAATCATTGTTTTATTCAGGAAAAAATCTTGCATTTGTGAACACTGAAAGATTCTTTTTGAAAGGGTCTAACTTTTCATTCTGATTTACACAAGGAAGGGATAGTCAAAGAAATTAATGAATTTTCCATATGCAAAAAACTGGTGATTCCTGGTATTGATGCTTGATAGGATGAAAGCATATTTGGATTTGAGTCATCTCTTTGGAAAGTACATTGATTATGATTATGACATTCAGGACCACTTTATCATCCTGAATTGTTCCTCTAAAATTGGAAATAATTTAAACTTTAGCAGTCTGGTACCCCAATTGGAATTTATGCCAATAAAATCCAAGGCAGAACATTTTGTTGTCTTTTGTTTTTGTTTTTGTTTTTAAAATTCCTTGCAGAAAAAGTTCTCTGTAAGGTCTATTTAACTGCCCATGAAAAGAAAACAGAAGCTTCAGTTGTTCTTTTGAACATCTAGGAAGGCTTCCATCTTATATGAACATCAAAACTATTGGTATCACTTTTAATGAATGTTTCATATCATTTAGCCCTTTCCTCTTCTATTATCATCATCTTTTTCTGTCTTAAATGTATTGTTCTTTTTGCAAGAAAAATGCATTAACTCCAACTTCCCCTCAATCTAATTACTGCTTGTAACTTATGAGATAAAGAGGATACATTAGCGCAATTTTCATAGTTTTTTACTCCAAGTAGTAACATGAGGTATTCAGACTTTATATTGCAGGAAACTTTTAGAGGAAGGTGATACAGAAGAACAGAAGAATGGTTATTTTGGGTCACACCAACAGTAAGTCTAGACAAAATCTTTCAGTTGGAATAAGCTACGCAAATTTGCGCTACGCAAATTGTGTAGCTTATTCTGAGTCTAAATCGAAAGAGGTTAGCCATCCACAGGCTCACTGTGTGTTTTGTGAAGAAATACTTCCTTTTATTCATTTTACACCTGCTACCTATTAATTTCATTTGGTGACTCCTCATTCTTGTGTTATGGGGAGTAAACACTTCCTTTTCTCCACACCTGTCATGATTTTATAGACTTCAGTCATACTCCCCTTCGGTCATCTCTCCTCCAAGCTCACAAGTCCTGGTTTTATTAATTTTGCTTCATATGGAAGCTGTTCCATACCTTTAATCGTTTTTATTGCCCTTTTCTGTACCTTTTCCAATTCCAGTGTATCTTATTTGAGATGGGTGACCAGATCTGCACACCGTATTCAACAACGGGGTGCACCATGGATTTATGTAAAGCAATATGATATTCTTTATTTCATGATCTGTTCCTTTCTTGATGATTCTCAACATACTGTTAGGTTTTTTGGCTGCTGCCACACAATGAGAGGATGTTTTCAGAAAACTATTCACAATTATTCCAACATCTTTCTTGACTGGTCCCGAATAATTTAGTCACCATTTTTTATTGTATTGTTGGGATTATGTTTTCCAACATTGCATTTATCAACATTGAATTTCATGGGACATTTTGTTGATCCCTTTGTAATTCTTTGTATTTCTTCCCAGACTGTTTTGGACTTCACTATATTGAGTAGCTGTGTATCATCTGAGAATTTTGTCACCTCACTCTTTACCCCTTTCTCCAGATTCTTTATAAATACGTTGAATAGGTTTGGTCTCAGTACAGATCCCTGGGAAACACCACTGTTAACCTCTCTCCATTCTGAATATGGACTGTTTTCCTATTCTTTGTTTCCTATCTCGAAAGGAAGTAGAAAAGATTGACCAAAACAAAACAAAATAAAAACTGATTTCCCACCCTCAATGTCCTGTTCACAGATTTCTGTTTGGTCAAATCAGGCTCCAGAATTTTCATAAATCATTCCCTTCTGCCATGAGTATTCTTCAGTGAAATGGCTGAGTGTCTTTTTGCTTCACCTTCTATTTCCCCAGTACTCATTGCCTTTTTTTCCTGGAGTTCAGACCCCAGTATCTTCTTTAGTTGATTTGACATTCCCCTCCGTCAGCTTGGCGGTTCCTGTTGACTTAATGTAAATACATTGCCATTGTATTTGGCTTATCTTGCTTAATCTACATCAGCGATCTAGGAAGGCAGGTAAGTCAATATTTTTTTAGGAAAATCTTGTTTAATCAACCCTCCTTGGTTATATGGTTTAAAACATATTTTTAATTAATATATCAACTTGCATGACACCTGTACCTACATCTCACAATGATCAGGATGAGCAGTAAGATTATAAAAACTTTTGTCTGAAATTTTACATTATATTCTTCACAGATAATAGTATGTTAGCTGTGGCCTGCAAAGAGTTGATGACATAGAGTAGTGAACCACTAATGGTCTTATACAGGAAAAATTAGCAGTCCAAATTCTACCAAAACTTAAGAGTTCAAGTCACATTGAAGTGGAAATTCCATGTGAATTTCTGCTGACAAGACTAAACTATTGAGAAACAGGCAGCCATGGTATCCAACATACCACACTGCTCAATGTTAAATCAAAGAACAGCTGCCTTTTTCTTCATGCCTAGATATCACTTATAACTGGTGTACAGTTAGGAAGCAGCATATTTGTGACTAATGTGCACCATCAAGAGAATCCCAGTAGGAGTGGTGGCAGGCACCAGTGGCACGGCACAGCTGGTAGGAGCGGCAGCAGGCGAGGAGCGGTGGCAGGTGACCCACGGCGCGGCGCGGCGCGGCTGGTAGGAGCGGCTTGTGTTAAAGACTGCAGCAGAACCCTACGGAGAGGTGGGGCCATCAGCCTTGGACCATGTAAGGTGCCCCTATCTATCCCCCCACCCTCCTTTCTACCCAGGTTGGGAGGTAAAACCCTGCAGGTGAACTTTTGAACTCTGGGCGGCACTGACCAGAGACAGAGACTTTTGGGGTGTTGGACTTCGGGACTTTGGGTGATTCTTGGCGTGTGGGGGGGCTTAGCTCATGTTTGGGATATTAACTCTGTTTGTGGTATTTTCCAATTAATACCGTATGGCTTTTCTCTCTGTTTCATTAAATGTTTATTTCCTACACTCAGACTCTGTGCTTGCGAATGGGGAAGCATTGCCTCTCAGAGACACCCAGGAGTGTGTGAATTTCCCAGGCTACTGGGTGGGGGCTCAAGCTGGTTCTGTGTGAGATGGACCCCTAGATATTGAACCCAGCCCTGGTTGCTGCCAGGCCTACCCGGCAGAAGGGTTACACTTGGAAAATATAAATTTGGCAATAGAAGGCTCTTCAATCTAGCAAACAAATTTAATATAAGACCCAATGGTTGGCAATTGAATCTAGAAAAAAATAGATTGTAAATAAGGTTCACATTCTCAACAGTAACAGTAATTAACCACTGGAACAGCTCATTAAGAGTAGGGGTGGATTCTCGATCCCTGGAAATTTTCAGATGAAGATTGGCTGCTTTTCTAAAAGCTGTTCTCTAGCTCAAATGGGAATTAATTTAGGAAAGTCCAAAAGCCTATGTTATGCAGTAGCTCAAACAAGATTCTTGTTTATTTATTTATTTATTGGTTTATTTATCTTTGTATTATTGAACATGTTGCTTCTCTATTTCAGAACTCTCTGATCCAGAAACATCCGTCATCCAGCATGATTTTGGTTAGCTGGATTTCCACTTTTCATGGGTGTGGCAAAGTTTCCCATAGTCCCGTAAAGTTTTTTTACAGTCACTGGTCCTGATTCCCAGTGTTCTGTGTTGTTATTTAGCTCTAATTTACTCCTAAATGTTCTCTAACAGCCCCAGAAGCAGTGGAAGTGTGGGTAATGCTGCTAGACAATATTGACCTCCCGTGGTCTGGAAAATTCTCTGGTTCAGAACTGGTCAGGTCCCGAAGGTGCCAGACTAGTGAAATTCAACTTGTAGTGCCTAGAAGGCTAAGTCATGGCTCAGGATTCTATTGTACTAGGCAATGTACAAACACAGAACAAAAGACAGATGATCACCATGATACCTTCTAGCTTCATACTCTGAATCTATATGTGTATTTACTTGCCAGGGAGTAGGACCCAGTCTCAGTCACAATATTCCCAGAATAATGAGTAGTGCCGGAAGGAAATGTCCAGTTTGTCTGCAGGTCTTCAACATTAATTGAAAACAGTCTTTCCTAATGAAAACCAAAATTACTGCAAAAGTTCATGACAATTCTTACATACAATAACTGAAAATTTGTGCGTCTCGCTTAAACTAGGCAACATGCATCAATAAAATACTTTGCTAAACTAACTGCATTTCATGAAGCAATCCAGTTTTGCTATGTAAACTTATGCAAAGCAAACAGCAGACATTTGGTCCTTTTGAAGCCTACATGGGGAGGTCTGTCTTCGAGCCTGCTCAGAAACAATAAGGCAAAGTAAACATGAAAAGCTTTTTAAAACCTAAGATTATTTATGGTGAATGATTTGCGTATATGCATTGGGATCCCATTATTATTAGCATTTTAGTAGATTAGTGCTCCCAAACTGGGAGCATGCCCACTCCCAAGATGCGGGGGCATGTAACAGGACCAGAAAAGGGATAGGGAGGGAGTGTTATGCTTCCAGCCTCACTGTTCCCCCAGACCAGTTCCTTCTTCAGCCTATCTCATTTTAAGCAGTTGTGCTGCTTCATAACGTAACTCCCCCTTCACTGTCTCATCCATAAAGACATCTGTATTCTAAAATCCTCATCACTAATGCTATGGAGGTGCATTTCAAACAACAAGGGTGTTGCAGCTTGAGTATCTGAGAAGTTGAATAGAGTTAGTAATTCTGGCAGGTTTGAAGGCAGAGGAAACTGTGGTTTTGAATAATATCTAGTGGCGCCAGCTTCTCTCACTACATTGATTCCATGGGAAATTTTATTAACAGAGTTGGGAAATAAAATCTGACTCCAAATTTTTCTACCCTGGCACTTTGAGATATGAATCCTTTGCAGCATGAGGCCTTTCTGCAAAGCATTCAAAAACAGAGCTGACACAATGAGATTATAGTAAGGAACCCACGCAGACTTGGCACATTTGTTAAAAGTACACAGAAGGGGCTGTTTGTCCATTGCAAATCTGTTTTACTGTGCAAGGCACCATTCAATGCTTCTGAAAAGAAAACATTTAATATTTGTGGGCCACTGGGTTCTTTCCAGTAGACAACCATGATCACTGCTTCTGCAACAGCAAACTTGGCAGAGAAATCAGCAGCATCATGTTAATTAGTTTCCATTTGGGCATGGACATGGGAGGAGAATAACAATACAGATGTAAGAACTTGAAACTCGAGAGGCATGAGTGCTTACTGATACAGTCCCTGTAATTCTTTGAAGCTCCAAGAATAACTGACACTGCATCAGTGCACAGAAACAGCATGAAACTTTCCCCAAGTACTGAGTATTTAGGAACACCTTGTTCCCATTTACCAAGCCAATGTTTGAATCAGAAACTAACTGCTTGAACTGGGGGTAGCCAGGGACTGAATTTCTCAAGCATGTTCAGAGCTAGGGCCAGTTTTCTGAACTTGGTGTCCTAAATCAGGCCGGAAGGCAGCTTTGAAATCAAAGGGTTGAAAAGGGAAATTTGCTGAAAGAGACAAGTATTCTGGCAATTTTTTTCCCTTTAAATGCCAAATTTTGTAAGAGCCTGTGTAAAATTTCGGAGATGAGGGACTATCAGATACATAGTTTGGAAAGGTCCCTTTGAAGGACAATGGAACTAAAACCACTCTAAATTTTTTCCTATCTCTTTTAGGTCCAGCACTCAAATCTTTATTTACTTTGTGGTGTCAAAATCAGCACCATTGGTGTTGATATTTGAAACAATGCCTCCCTCAACAGCTAGGTTTTTTTCAAAAACAGACGGGGACCATACCTTGAATTCCAGAAGTATTGTACCCATGAAAACTCATGATACCAGTTACATGTTTTGATAGTCTTTAAGGTGCTGCTAAACTATTCATTATTTTTTAAGTTTTTGCAGCTGTAACATTAGAGTTACACCCACACAAGGGTGACAACATTATTCTAGAACACTTCCATTTCCATGAGCCAGAGTCCAGAGACTCCAAACAATCTGCTAAATTCTGCTGACATGACATAGTTGGAGTCTATTTTTAGTAGTTTTAGGTTCAGAAAGTCTGTAAAATGGTGGTCAGTCCACAGTTAATGCATGGTGCTTAGTGTTGAGCAACAAAGAAGAAACACGAGCAAATAATCCTCTGCCTGGGAAATGTAAATGTTGAGATGGATGTGTGGTGTAAGCAAGAAGAACTGTGTGAGGAATCTGCAAAAGCGACGAGGAGTCCTGTGGCACCTTATAGACTAACTGAAGTGTAGGAGCATAAGCTTTCGTGGGCAAAGACCCACTTCGTCACTTTGTGTGAGGAATGTGTAGGTTACAGCCATACTCAAAATGTTACCCATAATAAAAAACATAAGGGCACGCAGACTCAAATGGTTTGGACATGTAAAGCAAGGCCCTGATAACTACATGCCTAAGAGAGTCCAACAGTTCAAGACTGAAGGAAAAAAGGATGAAAGGACAACTCAAGAAATCATGGTGGAAAGCCTTAAAGGAAGACTTGTTATTATGTGGTGTTTCCATTATGGCATTGAATGGCACACTTTGGAGGAAGAAGACTTCTATGGTGTATCCTTTTTGGTGGGATTAATGCAAAGAAGATGAAGATTGTTAATCGTTTCATGATATGGCAGTAGTTTTTTTAAAACTGCTTAGTATTTTATGTCCAGTGCTGTCTTGAATACTCAGTTGGAATCCTCAGATACCAGTAGCTACAAGATCATAGAAGTCAGAGAAGGAAATGAGCAGTTATTTCTTCTAGTCTAGTTACATGTTGCTTATATTGAGTTAAGCTCTACTCTGCAGACACACCCAAAGGCTGTTTACACTGCAACTTTTTGCAGCAGAAAATATGCTAGAAAGGGACTCATTAGCATGAGTCGCGATGTCATTAGCATATTTTCTGCTGACTCTTTTTGTGCAAGGACTTTTTACCTGAAAAGAAGCAGGATAGCCGCTTCCGTTTTGCACAAAAAAAAACCCCTTTGTGCAAGATCCTTATGCCGCTCCAGAGAGGCCCTTGCGCAAAAAGAATCAGCAGAACATATGCTAATGACATTTCGACTCATGCTAACGAGTCCCTCTTTAGCATATTTTCTGCTGCAAAAATTTTCAGTGTGGACATAGCTTAATTGTCCTCTTAGCTGCCATTATTAACAGACACATGTCAAAGCACAGCTGAAGGCAGTGGTGTCAGCAGCATTGACAGACACAGAATAAAGCAACGGTGATGTTAGGATTTTGTGACCTGAGGAATGGTGACTGGTAGTGAGATCAAATAGCAGTATTGGAATTAAAGCTAGCACAGAAGGGTTCCTTCAACAAGGTGCCTAAAACTGGCTCGAGCCCCCACCCAGTAAACTGGGAAAATTCCAACCTACCCACTGGGTGCCTTTAGAGGCAATTCTTCCCCTCTCACAAGCACTGAGTCGGAGATAGAAACAGTCTGTTTAATCACTATAGGCAAACATTAACCCATAAGACCACACATAAACAGTGAAAACCCCTACATGAAAGAAACCTGTGAGCAAGGTACTGTCTGCAGGGTGACGTCTTTTGCCTAGAGGTCTTTAGTCCATCCCTGCTTCAAACACCCCACTTACAGCTCTGTCTAGTCAGTGCAGATCCAGACACATCACCTTGATGACTTCCCTCATAGAGCCTGATGTGATGCTACCTGTGTACTGCTCCTGCTGGCCAGTCACTCCCACCAGCCCCCTGCTGGCCGCCTTCCGCTTTCCCTACTAGCCGCCCGCCGGTCGCTCCCACCAGCCGCTCTACTGGCCACATGCTACTGCTCCCCGCCAGCTGCCCTCCTGGCTGCCCACCATTCGCTCCCGCCAGCCACTCTGCTGGATGCATGCCATTGCTTCTACCAGTCGCTCCCACCAGCTGCTCTGCTGGCCGCAATGGCTATGTCTACACTGGTGGGTTCTTGCACAAGAACACGTCCACATGGCCATGTGCTTTTGTGCAAGAGATGTGATTTTGCCCAAGAGCATCCATGGCAGTGTGGATGCTCTCTTGCACAAGAAAGCTCTGATGGCCATTTTAGCCATAGGGCTTTCTTGCACAAGAAACCCCTGCTGTGCATCCTCACTGCCCTCTTGCACAAGAGCTCTTGCACAAGAGCGCTTACGCTTGTTAGTAAAGAGCATAGCTCTTGCGCAAGAAGCCCTCTCTTCCCACGCTTTAATGTAAATTTTCTTGCGCAAGAGCGGGCAGGCCGTGTGGACACTCTGCGGGTTGTTGTGCAAGAACAGCTATTCTTGCGCAAGAACCCACCAGTGTAGACATAGCCAATGGATCTGGCTCCCGGCCAAACCAGTGACTTCAGCTCTTAGTGATTTCAACTCTTTAGCCAACACTCAGGCTGGCAAAAGATTCCGTTTTCACTAGAATAACAAAAAGACTCCTAATGGAGTCTGCTTTAGGTCTATCCTTAGAATAGGAGGAGGCGGGGGGAGGGGAGGGCATGGTGGCCAGGTTGAACCAGGCTCACACTTAGCAGGCATGAAGCAGGCTGGCTCAAGCCCTTTCCTCCCAACTCAGCTCACTCAACTCTGGAAGGGGGACGCTTGTTTATCTGAGACCCCTTCCAATGATGCTGTCTCTTCTGCAAGCACTGGTTTCATATTTTACAGTTCCCATATTTAGGGGTAGCATGATTTGTGACCCCCCCACAACAGCCCAAATTAGTTACAATACATCACACTCCATTCTAACAACCGATCCTTCAGCCCTGGCTGAATTGGATTTACATAAACACACCCCAGATTCCTTCCCCATACCAGCATGATCTGTATTTACATATCAACAGTTAATTATCTTGCAGGGCTAAACAACTTCAGGTGGCTGCATTGCAACCAGTCCTTCAGACCCCTGGCTTACATATACTTAAATTCAAGTCTTAGGTTATGTGCCTCATTCTGAAGCCTATTTGTAAGGAAAACTCATATCAGATGATTTTGTATATGACGTAGATGCAGAACTGGGCCCCACGAACACTGATCAAGGATTGAAAGTTTCTTAGATTATTGAGAAAAAAAGAATGACATGGGAGCAATTAACTCAATTCTATTAAACATAATCTTCTACAGGTTCCCATTCTGGACTCAATTCCTGGGCAATACATTTTAAAGTACCACTGATGAGTCTGTCCTCTCTACCCAGAATTATCAGGATAGGCCAAAATCTGCAGGTTGTTATGGAACTTTGTCAACATATTTTAGGATTAGCCTCTACAGGATCCAAGCCAAGGAAGAATTTGCAAGGCTTAATTCATTAAAATGTGCAACAGGTAGTTAAAGTCTTTTCTGGTTTTACACATATATAAAACTTTAAAATGTCCACATCTGTGTAACTTTTTCTGATGTGATGGAGAGGAGGGAGGCTAGTAAATGATTAGGTAGCTTGGAAGGATACTTAGAGAAACAGACTGAGGAATATATAGAGGAAGAATAAAAAGAGGAAATTCTCAGAATATTTTTGTAGTGTTGTTCTGAATATTGTGTACTGTATTGTGGGAAATGTTTCACCATCTGTCTAATGGATATCAATAAAGGGGAGACTGTGTTAAAAAATAAAGTACCAGTTTGTCCTTTACAAAAAGTTAATAAAAAAAAGGAAGTGAAGAAGGAAGTGAAGGATGGCTCATTATTTTTAATGAGTTTGCTTTCCAACAGAGTGCCTGTATCTCCCTTCCTTTACATTTTGCCTTATTTCAGTTCGTTATGGCACATTGAACTGCTCAAGAGAATTTAAAAAAACAACGAATAGTCCTGCAGCACCTTAGAAACTAACAAAAATGTAGCTGGTATATCTGAAGAAGCGGGTTGTGTCCACAAAAACTCACGATGCCATCTACATGTTTTATTAGTCTCTAAGGGTATGTCTACACTACAGCATTATTTTGAAATATCTAATTTTGAAATAGTTATTTCAAAATAACATGTCTACACGGAAAATGCATTTCGAAATAGCGTTTTGCTATTTCGAAATAGTGCGTCTACACTGATTGAATGCTGAATCTCATTTAAGGCCAGCTGAAGCTGGTTCCGTCAGGGCATCAGGTCAGGAGTTATTTTGTGTGTCTGCTTCCTGAGGCTATCTGAGGCCTGTACTTAAAGGGACTCCCTTGGACAGCTGGTTCTCAGGTTTCCCTGCTTGTTTGCCTACCTCGCTGAGGGACAGAAAAACATTTTTTCTCTGCATGCTCTGGTTGCCCTCACTTGGGACACCACAGGGCTCTGCAGAATGGAGCTGGAACTGCCCCTGGGCACTCTCATGCTTCTTTTGGATGTGTTGCAGCAGGTTTGGCAGCACTTTCTGCAGGCTGCCTCGCAGCATCTGGTGCAGCCCAACCCCCAGGCCGTCATGTGGATCCTCCTGGGGTATGTGGAGGAGCAGCTGCAGCTCCTGGATGCCAACGTGCCCGGATAGCTACCGATCTGTGGGGAACCAGTTTAGCAGGGGGAGATCCATCATTGGAGCAGTGCTCATGCAGGTATGGCAGTCTTTGACGACTGTGCCAGGAGCTGCACAGTGATTGCCCACCTCTGTGTAGTTCCAATGACATGCTGGAGCCTCCATATTTATTTGACAAATAATATTTGCAGAGTTTTAAAATATTGTGGCAGAATTTTAAATTTTTGGCACAGAATGCCCTCAGAAGCAAATGTTTCTCAAGTACCCTGCTGTATTTCTGCATCTATGTGAAGTAGTTGCCTTAAGCTAAAGTTCTCCGGGTAGGTATTTTGCCCAAAACAAGACCAGCTCTAGTCATGCTACACCCAGGGCTTTTTCAGCATTACACCTATTATAATCTGTGCTTGGAAAAACAAAACTGATTCCCTTTTCAGCATGCAAGGGAATAATTAGAAGCGGAACATTGTCACTACCCAGCTCTTGCTAGTTCCAAGCAGTTTTGCTATGAGGCATCTACCTGAACAAAATGTCTTGTAAATGGAATTTCTCATCCTGTTCTGGTTCTTTTGCTGGATGCGTAAAGATTTTGGTGCCTGAAATTGTCCTAGTCAGCAAAAGCCACACCTGGGCCCCAGTCTACAACCTGAGGCTGTGTCTACACTGGGCCACTTATTCTGGAAAATCAGCCGCTTTTCCGGAATAAGCTGCGAGCTGTCTACACTGGCCCTTGAATTTCCAGAAAAGCAACGATGCTCTTCTGTACAAAATCAGCCGCTATTCTGGAAAAACTATTCTGCTCCCGCTCGGGCATAAGTCCTTATTCCGGAACACTGTTCCGGAAGAGGGCCAGTGTAGATAGCCCAGTAGTCTCTTCCGGAAAAAATCCCCGATCGCGAAAATGGCGATCGGGGCTCTTTTCCGGAAAAGCGCGTCTACATTGGCCACAGACGCTTTTCCGGAAAAAGGGCTTTTCCGGAAAAGCAGCCTGCCAATGTAGATGCTCCTTTTCCGGAAAAACTGAAAACGGAATAGTATTCCCGTTTTAAGCATTTCCGAAATTCATGCCAGTGTAGAGACAGCCCAGAAGTCTGCTGTGCTCTGTAGTTCCAACCCTTGCAACAGCAGAAGTGATCTCAAGCAGGGGTTCTTAACAGTCCCTTTGAAATGGTTTGTGGGCCACTTAGGGCTATGTGCTCCCAGATGAGAACTGCTGAGCTACGGCCACTATTATTACCTCAGAACTGCAGTGTGTTCTGTCACTTCTTTCTCACATGCAAGGGTGTTCCTTGGTCAACAGATCCTTCAGTTGTGGGTCCAGTCACATGGCTGCTAGTCCTCAACCCTCTTCTCTCAGAGTTTAAGGAAAGTCCTGTGGCTCTGTGTGCTACAGTGCTAAGTCCCCAGGCACCCAGAGATACCCACATCGGCTCAAAGGAGAGTTGAATTTTCTCCATGTGGAATCAGGACAAGACCTCATCGAAAGGTGTTTGGATGTTTATTTGTTAAATACTGGGGAATTCTAGGTTCAGTAGGCTGTTTAAGGCTAGAGCTTTATTAACTTTTGCATAGAATCATGCCAAAGAGCATCCACCAGAAGAAGATAATTCAATCTCACAAAACATGTTCTGCCTGTATTAATCCAGGAAACACTTAACTAGAATCTAGAAATGTGTTCTCTTTATCAAAGCCCTGAGATGCTGTTGGTTAAAACAATTACTTTACCACAGTTCCTCTAAACTAACTGAAGAATGAAAGGGGACAACCAATCAGATAAAAAAAAATCCCATGCTTGTTTTCTACAAAACCTAGCACAGAGCCAGTAAGAGCTATTCTTTATCTCCACCACAATGTTTAACTTTGCTGTATCCTGACAACAAACTACAGCTGGTTGATCTGCTTAGGTGATGAGAGAAGCATTTGATAAGGTACCTCTCAGAAAGCTAATTAGGAAAGAAAAGGCTCTTTGGATTGCAGGAAAAACAACAAAATGGACAAAGAAAAGAAAGCAATTATTCAGGGCTATCATCAGCTGTACTCATACTGGAAGGGAGGGAGTTGCCAATGTCATTTCCCAGGGGCCTAGTCCTGCTCTAATTGACTTACTATTGTTAGAATCCAAAGGAAAACAATCCAGCGTGGCCATGACAACATGCTAAGGGAAAGAAATGATACAGTGGGTACTGGAAAGACTCGCTAGGGCTTAGGCAGTACACTGCAGGGCATTGTGAAGGGATATATGATGACAGTCACCACATCTAGATCTAAATTAGGATACATAATATTACTAATTGGGAACATTGGTGTATTGCTCTATGGAAATGGAGTGTTAATAACTTCCCTGTGCCTGTTATTTTAACTCAGTGGTAACCAACAACTCAGTGGTAAAGCAAAGACAATTTCCCTCTAGGCTGAAGAGCCAGACGGCTACCTCTGCCAAACATTACAGGAAGTACCATGTTTTTAGTGACTGCTTCACTCTGGGCTCTGAAGAGTGTACTGTAGGTTTTCCAGCAAACCTTGGGAAACAAGAACCCCTTCTGATGAAAATGTATAGGAGCCCCCAAAGATGAAGGACGAAGAGCCATGGTTTACCAAAACCAGGTCCTATACAATAAGCACAGAAGAAAGGCAAGGACTAGATTACATTTACAGAATTGGGGGACCTCTATTGTGATTTCCCATGTAATCTGAGAAAATTGTTCAGGGGATCCTAGTTTGCATAATTAAAATACATATCTAGATAGGAATTCAAATTTTGGGCTAAACTACATTTAGGAAACAGCTCAGTTCTGATAATTTTACTTGGGCATCTAGGTATTACAAAAGCAATTAAGATACACCGTTTCTTAAATAAGCACTATTATGAAATCCCTGAGGAATATAACTCATTATCCAGAACAAACTTTCAAATACATAGACTTGCATTCTACTTTGCAATCAGTTTCCCATGGAATTACATATATCTTTTTACATTAAGGCTGAACGAGTTCACTCTGATTAATGTTATTACAATGAATACCACAGTTCTGGGGCACAGACTGGTTCAGAGACCATACAATGAGATTTAGATCTGGTTAGATAATCAGAGTCTACAATGAAAGACAGTCACTAAATGTATCTTTGTTGTTTTGTCTGTGTCATGCCAACATCAATTTCCCCTTGACAGTGCCCTTTTTTTACAGCAAGCAAAATAATCTCTTTCTCTCCGCCTAGAGTATCAAATGGGCACTCTCTAGAGTTACTAACCCAATTTGGACTGGACAAAGATAAATGATCTTGCCTGCACCAGACACATTGTGGAGGTAGTCACAAAGCACGTCTCCATCCTCACTCCTACTTAGCCAATATAATTCCAGTTCTGAAGTAGACCCAACTATTCCGTCCTGCACTACCACCACCACCCCCTTCCAGCTCTGTCAAACCATCTCGTTCCTGATTTAAAGTTTCATTTGCAGACTCACTTCAACCAATGGGACTGTAATATGCAAATACAATGGAGTGAGTGAGTGAGTGAGTGAGTGAGTGATAACTATCTGAGGGTATGTCTACACTACAGCACTAATTCGAACTAACTTAACTCGAATTAGTTAATTCGAACTAAGCTAATTCGAACTAGTGCATCTAGACCTAAAAACTAGTTCGAATGAGCATTTTGCTCATTCGAACTAGCATGTCCACATTGAGTGGACCCTGAACCGAGGTAAAGGATGGCCGGAAGCAGTGCCGGCAGGGCATCAGATTAGGACTTAGAGCGTGGAGCTGCTGTCTCAGGCTAGCCGAGGGCTGTGCTTAAAGGGACCCGACCCCCACCCCGGACAGACAGTTCTCAGGGGTTCCCTGTTTGCAAAGCAGTCCTGGCTTGGAGTGCCCTGAATGCCCACACTCGGCACATCACAGCACTCGGCCATCAGCCCGGCTGCACTTGCCGCAGGCTGCCATCCAGGGGAAGGGTCAATTGTGGGGCTACAGGAGAGCTTCCACCCCAAGGAGCCCACAGAGCCACCCCAGTCTTCCCCATTGGGGGCTCATACCCCATTCCTCCCTCACCTCCTTCTACTTACCCCTTCCTAGCCCCCCCTTCCTGATGTACAAAATAAAGGACACGTGTGTTCAAAAATAGAAACTCTCTTTATTGAACAAAACTGGGAGAGACTGGAAAAGGAGGTGGGAGAGGGGAAGAGAGAGGGTGGAGAGGGGAGGGCAACTAAAATGATCAGAGGCTAGGAACAGGTCCCATATGAAGAGAGGCTAAAGAGACTGGGACTTTTCAGCTTAGAAAAGAGGAGACTGAGGGGGGATAGGATAGAGGTATATAAAAGCACGAGTGGTGTTGAGAGGCTGCATAAAGAAAAGTTCTTCATTAGTTCCCATAATAGAAGGACTAGAGAACACCAAATGAAATGAATGGGTAGCAGGCTTCAAACTAATAACAGAAAGTTCTTCTTCACAAAGCAAATAGTCAACCTGTGGAACTCCTTGCTGCAGGAGGCTGTGAAGGCTAGAACTATAACAGAGTTTAAAGAGAAGTTAGATAAATTCATGGAGGTTGGGTCCATGGAGTGGTATTAGCCAAGGGGTAGAAATGGTGTCCCTGGCCTCTGTTTGTGGAAGGCTGGAGATGGATGGCATGAGACAAATGGCTTGGTCATTGTCTTTGGTCCATCCCCTCCAGGGTCCCTAGTGTTGGCCACTGTTGGCAGACAGGCTACTGGGCTAGATGGACCTTTGTTCTGACCCAGGATGGCCATTGTAAGCTCAGGGCTCAGGGTCGGGGGTCTCATTGGACCGCCATGATTTTCATGCACACCTGCTCCTGGGTGGCCAGGCTGGCAGCTATCCTGCCTTAGACGGCCGCTTTCCTGTGCCTAGTGTGGAGGTCGTGGATGAGGTCCACGATCTCCGCACTAGACCAGGTGGGCGCCCACCTCTTGCGGACCTGGGCAGGCTCCTGGGAGCCGCCAGCCTGGTCCCGTGAAAAGGCGGAGGGCTGGGTGGCAGCGGGTGGCTGGTTCAAGCCATGCCAGGTGCAGGGTCTGCATGGTGGGTGCTGGCAGTCTTGGACCTGGCACGGGCACCGTAGCCATACCGTGCCCCTTTAAGGGCTTCGGGGCCGGGAGGGGGGCAGACGAGTTTCCCTGATGGTGCCCAAAGTGGCCACCAGGGAAAGCTGGGGAGGGCTACCCTCCCACTGGTTCAAATTAAGTGGCTACACAGCCCTTAATTCGAACTACTTAATTTGAACTAAGCGTTAATCCTCGTAAAATGAGGTTTACCTGGTTCGAATTAAGCGCTCCGCTAGTTCGAATTAAGTTCGAATTAAGTTTGGTTTGCCTGTGTAGCACCTATCAAAGTTAATTCGAACTAAAGTCTGTTAGTTCGAATTAACTTTGTAGTGTAGACATACCCTGAGTTACTTCTGATGCTGCTGATAGCATTTCCTCTATCTGCCATCACAAATGGGCACTGTGTGGAAATCAGGCCCTTTTGGTGTTCTGGTTTTTAAAGTTCTTACCAAAATTGGTATGATTCTGATGGAAAGGGTTCAGAGAAGGGCAACTAAAATGATTAGGGGTTTGGAATGGGTCCCATATGAAGAGAGGTTAAAATGACTGGGAATTTTCAGTTTAGAAAAGAGGAGACTGAGGGGGAATCTGACAGAGGTCTATAAAATCATGAGTGGTGTGGAGAGGGTGAATAAAGAAAAGTTATTTATTAGTTCCCACAATAGAAGAACTACAGGACACCAAATGAAGTTAATGGGTAGCAGGTTTAAAACTAATAAAAGAAAGTTCTTCTTCACACAGCGTGTAGTCAACCTGTGGAACTCCTTGCCAGAGGAGACTGTGAAGGCTAGGACTATAACAGAGTTTAAAGAGAAGCTAGATAATTTCGTGGAGGTTAGGTCCATAAAAGGCTATTAGCCAGGTGATAGAAATGGTGTCCCTGGCCTCTGTTTGTCAGAGGCTGGAGAAGGATGGCAGGAGACAAATTGCTTGATAATTGTCTTTGGTCCACCCCCTCTGGAGCACCTGGTGCTGGCCACTGTCAGCAGACGGGCTACTGGGCTAGATGGACCTTTGGTCTGACCCAGTACGGCCGTTCTTATGTTCTTATGTTCTTATTCTTCCCACTGATATCTAGAACATTCCCTAATATTCTGGAATTGATTGGATGTGGTCGTTAAAAATTATCACATTATAGACAAACAGAAAATCCCCCTAGCTGGGTATTAGGCATCTCTTTGTTTGGCCAATTAAATATGCATGCTCCTTTCCAATCAACAAGAATCTGTATTGGGCAGATGAATCCTTCGAAGAAAATGGGGAAAACCAAATGTTTTCTCTCTGACCAGGCACGACAGAATATTTTGCATAAGATGTAAAGTTCTTAAAAGAAAAGTAGAGAAGAGACAGTTGTAGGGTACTTACCCAAGGCTAACAAAAAGTATCCAGTTTACCCAAAGCTTTCAGTGAGCTGGGTTTCAAGGAATCTCAGAATCAGGCAAAACAATGCCTTTGAAGAAAGATCTAAGAGCATTATGCATATGAAACATATCCAAGTTTTGTACTACCACATATTGAAATTTAAAAATGAATTATAAATCCATAGCACTGAAAAACTTGTTGACCTTTAGACAAAGGATTTTTCATTTGGCAGAACTGCCTGCTATATCAGTGATATACAATCATAAAAAAATACAGCAGGCAGATGCAATGCACAAAACCAAAATACGATTGCTACGCTTTTGTCTCCTTAGGAGCTTTCCTTGATTTTAAATGCAATTTATTCTGTTTCAGCTGCACAGTTCCTGTGCATTTACTTTAAAATGCAAGTAAGTTCTCAGTATTAAATGGATCAAAGGCCTATTAAATATAATCTCAGCTGGGAACAGTATGAAAAGTGAAAATATCTCAAAGTGATATTTAAAAAAGTAATAATAATGCTAGCAGAATTTAGAGGGCTGAATACGAAGCCTCCTGTTTCCTGGACACTTGTTCAAATCTGGACCAGTACTGAAAAGCTTGAATTTCATTACGATCTAACAGCTGTACATTGGCCTAAGTGAAATAAGAGGGTTGTATCAGTCCAGTTCTGCTATGTAAAAATATACCGTCCTAGGCTGCACTACTGATCAAGTTGGAAATAGAATTGAACAGCAAATATCCAACCAAAAAATTGGTAGCTATAGATTTTAATGGCAGCAAATGAATTCAGTTATTGTAAGTATTCACTGAATGGTTGGAATTTTAAAACATTGATGCTATGTCTACACTGCAGGCTTCTTGCACAAGAACTGTTTGTGCAAGAGTTCTTGCGCAAAAGTTCTTGTGCAAGAGTGCGTCCACATTGCCATGAGCTTTTGCACAAGAGATGTGCTTTTGCGCAAGAGCGTCCATGGTAGTGTGGACACTCTCTTGTGCAAGAAAGCTCTGATGGCCATTTTAGCCACAGGGGTTTCTTGTGCAAGAAACCCCTGTTCACGTCCACACTACCTTCTTGCGCAAGAACTCTTGCGCAAAAAAGGCTTATTCCTCATGGGGAGAGAAATAACTCTGGAGCAAAAAGTCCTCTCTTCTGACGATCTACTGTAAACTTTCTTGTGCAAGAACGGTCTTGTGGTGTGGACGCTCTGCAAGTTTTTGCACAAGAACAGATGTTCTTGTGCAAGACTCCTGCAGTGTAGACATAGCCTGAGAGTGAGACTCTTGACTCAATGAAAATGGACACAGAATGTCTAGAGGTGTTTGCTCCAGAAGAGGAGTTGAGGCAATTTGGTTGGTATAGCACATGCCTTGCATGCCTTCTATTATCTAGATAAATTAAGATATTTACAACTGAGAGACAAGGTGGAAGAGATAATGTCTTTTATTGGATTACTGGAAGATATTACCTCACCCACCTTTCTCTCTAATACCCTGGGACCAATAAGGCTACAACAACACTGCATACTCTTTGCAGCTGTCAGTTTGGCACCTTTCATAAGCACTGTGTCCACCTAAACTTATTTATTTAAAATTGCCATCTGAGCTCAGATTCTCCTTCTCATTTTAAGTATAGGTCACAAAATAAAGCCTCCAGTATTTCACGGGATGCCTTCTAAATGAGCTAAGGAAAAGGCACATAATCTTCCAAGACAGATTTCGTGTGTCATTTTTGTAAACTTTATTTTGGAACAACTTTTAAGCACTGGATTTTTCATATAATATGATGTTCTTTGCTTATGTCAAATTACAAGTGTTAATGGTTTTACTGCACTCTTTTTCAGAGGCAACCCACCCACTAAACAATCAAGGAATGTTATTGGGCCAGAATTCTTCAGTATTTTGGTTAATTGCCTTCACTAATTTAGTGAAATCTCACTTTTTTTAAACATAGAGGTATTGTCAGTATGATAAACTGATTTTACAGTAAACCCATTTTTACCCACATGTACTCAACGGCTACCTCTAGACTACATGGCTCCGTCGACGAAGCCATGTAAAATAGTTTATTTGGCATAGTCAAAGAAGTTGGGATTATTTAAATCCCCGCTTCATTAAAATAAAATGGCCGCTGCGCTGTGCCGATGATCAGCTGATCCGGCGCAGCGCAGCAGTCTAGACGCGGCATGGTTGACAAAGGCATATGGGAGCGGTCAACAAAGACTTCCTTTGTCAACCGTGTTGCGTCTAGACTGCCACGCTGTGCCAGATCAGCTGATCGTCGGCACAGCGCGGCGGCCATTTTTATTTTCATGAAGTGGGGATTATTTAAATCCCCGCTTCTTTGACTATGCCAAATAAACTATTTAAATGGCTCCATCGACGGAGCCATGTAGTCTAGATGTAGCCAAACATCCACAAACATAGGAGCATCACTGTCTGTTTTGCAACCTTCCTGAAGATGACAGTACCACTAGAGTAATGCTAGGGATGCCCCCTCCAACATAAATTGAAAGCTGGTACATTCTTTTGTGTGGCATCCATCTACTACATGCATTCTGACTAGCTACTAGATTTCAAATAGCATATGTACTTGTAATATTTTTTCCTCAACTATTCAAGAGGGACTTCAAGTGAGAATGTTAATATTCATAGATCTGACTATCTGGGAAATCAGACTACTTAATAACACAGCGTAACCATGCTGCGGATCATATCTCAAGGAAAAGTGAATCCCTGTGGTTGAAGCAGGGCTAAGAAAAAAGAGACTATTTTATTAGGTCTGATTTCTCTGATCAAAGAGAAAGTATCTCTACATAGATACAACTGTGATGGCTGTAGTAGTTGTAGAGAGAGAAAAAAGAAACACTAACTCCATATGCATGTTTGTGTATGTGTATATAAAATCTTACATACAGTCTGAACGTGTACATGCACAGCTATATTTCTAATGTTATCATAAGCTAAATTATGTAATATATCATAGGCTATATTTACTTACATTTAATTAGAAATAAATATAGAATAATCGATTAATAGAAATGACTTGATTCTATTCTCCCTCTAGGAAAACGGAGCTGAAATGCTTTACTTTACACTGGACAAGAGGGGGCACTCATGTATTTCTTACATTACTGTTCATGAGTTATATCAGTTGGTAGAGAATGTAGCTGTGACAATAGTTGCAAAAGGAGGTTACAGAAAAATACTGAATTACCCAATTAGTATAATACTACAGAGACCTGGGGAGTCTGTCAAAAGAGGGAGAGAGAATGTTGGCAGATATTCTAACACAAAGCAGTTAAAAGGCCTAACTTTGCAAATCCTGGGTGGTGCACAGCAAGGAGCATGAAGTTATGCAGCTGGGCAGGTGGGAGCTGAGCCCACACCACGATGAACCTTAAGTAGAATGTTCAGCACTCTGCAGAAACTGGGCACCAGCCCCTGGCAAGCTGCTCCGTTACTCTCAAGAGTGCAGAGTACATGACAAAAAAGGCAGTAGAAAGCAAATGTGTGCCTCTGATGAGACCTAGGTTTTAGTACAATCCTTTTCTTGCTCGCCTCAGCCTTAGCCCTTCCCGGCAGAAATAACTTGACTGGGCAGCTATATTTTCGTTGGTGCAGGTTTGGGCTCCCCTTCATCCATAGTCCTCCTGATTGTAATTTACCTTGTCCTTGTACTCTGTGCATTTTGAGCCTTAAAAAGACAAACTAAGAAAAATGAAAATTAGTCATTATTTGTAAAACCAACCAACCAACCAACCAACACCCCAATACTCCCAGCTAGTGGTGCTAATTAAGGAGAGACTATGGGAGTTGGAAGATGAGTGACAGCTACCCCAGATTTTTGCACTTGTTCAATGTCCCATAGCCTGTGGACCCGGTGGGGCCATAGCTCAACCGCTTTTAGGCAGGGGTCCCATGCTAAGCAGTGAGGCAGTTGCTGGTGTGGTCTAAAGCATCACTCTGGTTGCAAGGTCACAACACCACTGAAATTTGACCTAGCAGATGTGGTGGAAAGTGGCTGGGCCAAATTTCACTAAACACTATTATGACCTGGCTCAAGGGGTCACAGCACCACTGACATCTGTTCAGGCTGCCCCTATTCCAGGCAGATGGCAGCCAAGCCAAATGGTGTTGCAACATAGTGCTTGGGAAATTTGTTCCTGTATAGCAGAGCCCAGGGGAATTTACTGAGAAATAAAGTCTTGGAAACACTGGCTTATGCAATGTGTGGGTAAGAGAAAGGGGAGGCTCCTTGGGTGAAGGGAGACCCTGTGGTTCCAGCGGAACCAGGAGGGGACAAGTGGGGATGGAAAATTGTTCTCCATCCCTCAAGAAATATCTGCTTTGGTGCCACTGCTCCAAAACACACCAAATGTTGAGTAAAACAAAATATATTTGGACAGCAAAATAAAGTGATATGGCGAGAAGAAATTTCAACTAAAGTTTCTTATTGTTAAGTTTTGTACATAGTGTGATAGACATTAAAGCCACTATCCTCTGGAAAAACACTACAACGCTTGTAGACACGGATAGTAGCTTTAGTTGCAATAGAAGATTGCTGTAAAGAGCAGGAAGTAAGGCTAATCGTTCATTCAGGTATTAATCTCTATGCATCATTTGCTCCACTGGTTGCTCGATCATGCAAAGAACTCTTGAGTGGGTGGAACAGCTGGAATTTGCCTATGTTCCTTGCATATATTGTACTGTTAGATTCCTACTGAAAAATGTTGCCTGCAATATAGTCAGTGTCTTCATTTACATTCAAACCATTCTGTTCAGTTAAGTGTAGTGTCAGTCAATCAAGACTCTGCTTCATTGAAGCCATGCTCAGCATCCATCTCCTACCAGCAGCTCCAACTTTCTCTTTGCCTAGTCGTTCAGCTGGCCGCTTTAGGCTTCGTTTTTACTTCCCCTCAGATTGATGCACTGGTTTATTCTTCCTCATCCTCTCAGGCCATTTCAGGCTTCTCTTTCTCCACTCAGATGAAGTGTCAATAGCCTGTGCTACTGATCTGGAATCAGAGAGGATTGTGTACCATTGATCACGAATTTTCTGAATTTCTTCAAGAAGTCATTCTATGTTATCCCTCGCAAGATCTGATGTAGCAGTGAGTGCTTCAATTATAAGATTAGTTTTGTGGATCATTTTTAGCAGCTTCATTCACATGGACAACATTAAAATGCATTCAAATTTTGATGTGTACTTCTGAACTGACTTAAGCTCAGTGTGAGCCTGTGCTGTGAGAATGAGGGTATGTCTACACTTGCCTCCTAGTTCGGACTAGGGAGGCCAATGAAGCATACCGAAGTTGCTAATGAAGCGCGGGATTTAAATATCCCACGCTTGATTAGCATATGCACGGCTGATCGCCATTTTAAAATGCTGATCGCCCGATTTAACTTGCCGCGTGTAGACGCGGTAGTCCAATCCAAAACTCTTCCCTCGAATTAACTGTTACTCCTCATGCAATGTGTTACTCCTCGTGCAATGAGGAGTAACAGTTAATTCGAGGGAAGGGTTTTGGATCGGACTACCGCGTCTACACGCGGCAAGTTAAATCGGGCGACCGGCATTTTAAAATGGTGATCAGCTGTGCATATGCTAATCAAGCATGGGATATTTAAATCCCATGCTTCATTAGCAACTTCGGTATGCTTCATTGGCCTCCCTAGTCCGAACTAGGAGGCAAGTGTAGACTTATTCTAAGAGATTCAATCTCACTTCAAGCCTTTCTCACAGACTCCAAATGCTGTTCAACAGGTTTAATGTCATCAATTCATGCTGACCATCTCGTTGTCAATATGCCATGAAGCAGATGCTGCTTCAGAATTTCCCACTTTTGAGGACTGCTACTGAAGAGGTTGTACAATTCCTGGCTTGTTCCAAAGTATGTGACTGCTTCCTTGTATGCTTCAGCTCAATCAACACTGACAAGATGTAGTGTGTGGTTGCCATGCCTGGAGAAAATACAGATCACCTCTTTCAAAAGACAATCCTATGTTTTAAGAAGCTTTTCAAAATCCCAAGATTTTTCATTATAGTTTTGCAAAAGCTCTTGTTAAAACCAAGCCACTTCTGCAAAGCAAATGATTGTTGTTGGTCTTTTGGATAATCACTTTAGACAGCTTACAATGTAGACAAAGAAGACTAGATAAGAACTGAAAATGCCATGTACATATGCAGAAGGGTTTCAAACCTCTTTTCCATAGCTGTCTTCCATCTCCCATGAAGAGTGGGATGTCCTGTTTTTCATAGGTTGTTCTGAGTCCTTTTTATTCTCATTAGCCTTTATGCAAAATATGTATCTTGTGAGTGAGGCTGAATACTGCATAATACTACTCAGGTCTCCCATGATCTTGGACACTACATTGCACTTTAGGTTTTTTTGGAATACAACATTGCAATCTAGTTTTTTGTAACATCATCTCTTGGCACTCTTTTACAGCAGCCTTGTGACCTTATTGGCAAAGAGGTCTTTTGTAGGTCACCACAAATGTTAAGCGTTCTTAAGCCTATGGCCTACCAACATCTATTTAGCATACATTAATTATATATGAAATAGCATATCAAGTGATGATAACATAACGATAAATGAATGATAAAATGAATTAATTGGCTACAGACCAGTTGCAAATCTGATATCCATGACTGAGTGACCAGGCAGGTTAAAACGTTCCCTTACAGATTTATATATGTTACTATTTCTGATGTCTGATTTGTGTCCATTTACCTTTTGATGTAGAGACTCTCTAGTTTATGACAAACGATAAGTGGAAACAAATCAGACATCAGAAACTGTAACACTCATAAAGCTGTAGGGGAACATTTTAACCTGCCTGGCCACTCAATCATAGAGTGGATCCACCCTCATTCCACCCTTCCCTAGGCTACCAGCCTGACTCTTTCTACTCCATTCTATTCCCTCCCCCAAGCATGCTCTCTCCTTGCTTCTCCCTTTCTCTCTCAATGCCTCATGCAGGTTCTTAAACAGCTGATCCACAGTGGGCAGGAGGTAGTGGGAGGAAGGGAAGAAGCTGATCGATGATAGGGGGTCTGCTGGTAGATGCTGAGCATCCACCATTTTTTCCCATGAGTGCTCCAACCACTCAGCACCCAGAGAGCTAGTGCCTATGAACCCACCAATGTATCTCATGGCCTGTGAGAGAATGACAGTGATGGATACAGAGAGCTGTCATTCAGACAACCACACCCTGTGTTTGCAAAAATATCATTCACTTCCTGGATCTAATACCCCAGACAAAAGGCTGAGATACCACAAATCACACAAGTGAGATAATACATTTTATTGGTCCAACTTCTGTCGGTGAGAAACACATAAAGCCTGCAGCCTAGCAGCATTCCCCAATTCCGTGATCTCCTCTGAAACACTCATAAAGAGCTTGCTTTTCCAGTGCTCCCCACCTCTAAAGGTACCTCCTCTCCCAGGCCTACAGCACTTCCTGCTCCCCTAGAGGTCTCTCCTCATCTTGTTACTTTCCTGGATGGTCACTTTAACCTGTGTCCACTGCTACCAGGGCCTTCCTGGAGCCTAACCACTTCCTCACATTGCTCTCCCTAGCTCCTGGAAGATTCCCCATCCATTTCAGGCTTCTTTTGTTCAGCTATGAGTGTCAGTCCTAATATCCCGTACACCTTGTGGCTCCCCTCGTCACTCAACTTACTCTGCCGTAGGTTCATCTATTCCACTCTGCCATCTCCATTTCTCCTCTTTCCCATGGCAGAAGGGGTGAGCAACTGCCTCCCTGATAGAGCTTCTCAATGTAGAACAGGAAGGTGCAGAGCTGAAAAGGTGCTGCCAATGGGAGAGCAAAAGGAGAAGAAGTTACTACACAGAGCACAGTCAGCAATGGCTATAGAATGGCACCATGAAACACCAGCAACCTAATATGTCAGGATTTCTTTTGCTCTGACCTGGGATGCACCTGATGAAAAGTGGAGACTATTAGGCACATCGAGGTGTCAGCCCTTTTGATTCATTCTGGCAAAGGGCCTGTTCTCTACCCCTTTCCATCTTGTTCTCACCCAATCAATCTAGAAAAAAACTTGAGGAAACAGATCTTTGCAGCATGACTTGAAGAGCATCACATGCAGACCCAGTTGAAGAGCAAGGTCTACATCAGGGCTACTCTATTTTGGAAGCCCAGGGGGCCACAATGGTACTCACAGCACATGCCAAGGGCTGCAACTTAAGTGTGGTTGCATATGATAGCACTTTTAATGAGCAATGACAATCCAGGAATTTATCTACTAAAACGCATATCAGGAGAAGATCATTATGTTGACTACTTTTTTGTTTTGGTTCCCACCCATGGGCTACGTGTTGAGCCCCATGTAAACCCAAACCCCACTGTGGGCTGCAAACAAACAGGCCATGGGCTGCATGCGGCCCACTGGCCGCATGTTGAGTAGCCCTGGTCTAGAGTGCAGGTACCCTCAAAGGGGAGACTGTGCTGGAATCCTATTCCCATTAAATTTGCCAAACTTAGCTTGAGCACCTGGGGTGGGTACACCTGCAGCAATATCACAGGAAGCAAAGGAATCACATGAGCTGCATCTAAGTGCAGATTTATAATTCTAGATGTACAAAAAGCCATTGCAAATCCTTTCTCATTCAGATCATTTTAAAATAGTGAATTGGCTTCTCTTTTAACATGCTTATTGGGGGGAGTAGGAGACAGTACTTAAGACTAAAAATTATTTGTATTGTAATGTTGATGCATAGCTGAGTAGAAGATATTAATTTATTTCAATGATTAAAAGCAGATAGAGGGTGCACTGGGACCCAATTCGTCAAGGTGCTGAGTAACCTCAACTTCCCCTGTTTTCAGCAGGAGATTAGCATTGCTCAACTACTCTGGGATCAGGCCATGAGAAGACTGTATAATCTGTTGAGGATTAAATCACTCCTATGTACTCTTGCACCACTTCACAAATTTTACAAAAATCCAATACATTAAAACAGGAGGGGGAAGACGGAAACTATTAATCCATTGTGAATAAGTCAAATATCTCCCACCAAAAATGCAAATATTAATTCGTCATCAGTGTAATAAAATAACAGGAGGAAATTCTTAATGCTGAGTATAATATCCTAAAACCTGTAGGAAAAGCATCCTGGGAAGGGCTGGGGCAAGACGTTCAATCTTCTTAAGCAGCAGCTGAAGCAGGCTCTAAATCAATCAGGTTCCTTAGAAAGGCTAATAAGAAGGGGGCTGATGAGACACAGCTGCACCCAATCCTTCTAAAAGCCTTCAAAAAGAAAGGCACTAAATGATAATGTCAATGGAACAGAACACCATAAGAGGAGGATGGTCCCCGACTGCTACAAAAATACCACAGCACAACTGAGCTGCATGTTTTCAGTAGAAAAGATCTTTACCATGTCCATGTCCTCTGGTTTCAATTACTTGTAGTTGATTCTCTTATTTCAAGTGAGTGGTACAGATGAACATTCTGGGGAATTTAAAAGGCTATTGAATTTTAGAATGCAATCCTGATTTTTTAAACCAATGCATCAAAATTGTGTGCAAAAATGTCTGCTGTATCTAGCAAACCAAGATTTCACGAAGGTAAAGGGAGCATGTGCATGCACAATTTTGTCCGTACATTAGTTATGGCTAATTTGGGCTGGACTATACAGAGAAATAAAATAATCGCTTGCCATAAGGAGCTGAACACCTTCAGCACAGCAGAGTCAGCAAAGTAATTTTACAGTGCTACACTGGTGAAGAAGAAAGTGTCCAACAGACTGAGATGGGATATGGGTCAGTGTGTCTCAGGAAAACCTTTGTGTGATACTGTACAAGTAAGTTACTTACCAATTTCTGTGGAAGAAGAGAAAGGAGTCATGGGTATGTTTACACATCACACTGAGCCTCTGGTCTGAATCAGATTTGAGCCTAAGCCCCCCTTCCACACACATACAAATTAGAATGATTTAGATCAGCAAGCCCTTGCAATCTGGTACCTAGGACCCTGCTGGGGGATGGGTTGGGACACAGCCACAGTTGCACTGTGACTTGGCTTCAGCCTCTGTCAAACCAATCTGATAGCTTTCTTTGATAGGATAACAAGTCTTGTGGATAAGGAAGAAGCAGTGGACATGTTATACCTAGACTTTAGTAAGGCATTTGATACCATCTCACATGACCTTCTTACCTATAAACTAGATGGGGCTACTATACAGTGGGCACAAAACTGGCTGGATAGCCGTTCTCAGAGGCTATGTCTACACTATGAGTTTTTGAGGTAGAAAATATGCTAATGAGGGGCTCATTAGCATACGTCACAATATCATTAGCATATTTCGGCTTCCTTGATCACGGGGTGCTCTTCCAGGAAGGACTGCTTGGTGGAGATGGAGTTCACCTTTCCAGGAGTGGGAAGGCCTTGTTTGGACACAGACTGGCTAACCTTGTGAGGAGGGCTTTAAACTAGGTTTGTTGGGGGCAGGTGAGCAAAGCCCACAGGTAAGTGCTGCATGTGCGGGACTGGGAGATGGGTTGGAAATGGGGGGGACTACGGCCTATAATGGCAAGGAGAAAGGAGGGTCAGGGCACAACAGGGAGGCAAGATCAAATCAGTATCTTAGATGCCTATATACAAATGCGAGAAGTATGGGTAATAAGCAGGAAGAACTGGAATTGCTAACCAATAAATACAACTATGATATCATTGGTATTACAGAAACCTGGTGGGATGGGACGCATGATTGGAATGTTGGTATGGAAGGGTACGGCTTGCTCAGGAAGGACAGACAGGGAAAAAAGGGAGGAGGGGTTGCCTTGTATATTAAAAATGTACACACTTGGACTGAAGTGGAGATGAATGTAGGAGATAGCTGTGTAGAGAGTCTCTGGGTTAAGCTAAAAGGGATAAAAAATGAGGGTGATATCATGCTAGGAGTCTACTACAGGCCACCTAGCCAGGTGGAAGAGGTGGATGAGGCCTTTTTTAAACAATTAACAAAACTATCCAAAGCCCAAGATTTGGTGGTGATGGGGGACTTCAACTATCCAGACATATGTTGGGACACTAACACAGCGAGGCACAGGCTATCCAATAAGTTTCTGGACTGCATTGGAGACAACTTTCTGTTTCAGAAGGTTGAAAAAGCTACCAGAGGAGAAGCTGTTCTGGATTTGGTTTTAACAAATAGGGAGGAACTAGTTGAGAACTTGAAAGTGGAAGACAGTATAGGGGACAGTGATCACGAAATAATAGAATTCATGATCTTAAGGAAAGGTAGAAGGGAGACCAGCACAATTGAGGTAATGGATTTCAGGAAGGCAGATTTTGATAAGCTCAGAGAACTTGTAGGTAAGGTCCCATGGGAAGTAAGACTGAAGGGAAAAACAACTGAGGAGAGTTGGAAGTATTTCAAAGGGACGTTGTTAAGGGCCCAAAAGCAAACAATTCCGCTGTGTAGGAAAGATAGAAAATATGGCAAAAGACCAGCTTGGCTTAACAAGGAAATCTTGCACGATCTCAAAATAAAAAAGGAGTCATATAAAAAATGGAAACTAGGACAACTAACAAAGGATGAATATAGGCAAGCAACACGGGAATGCAGGGGCAAGATTAGAAAGGCAAAGCCACAAAATGAGATCAAACTAGCTACAGGCATAAAGGGAAACAAGAAGACTTTTTATAAATACATTAAAAGCAAGAGGAAGACCAAGGATAGGGTAGGCCCACTGCTTAGTGAGGAGGGAGAAGCAGTAACAGGAAACTTGGAAATGGCAGAGATGCTCAATGACTTCTTTGTGTCGGTCTTCACCGAGAAGTCTGGAGGTGTGCCTAACGTAGTGAATACAAGCAGAGAGAGGGTAAGTTTAGAAGATAGGATACACAAAGAACAAGTTAAAAGTCACTTAGGAAAGTTAGATGTCAGCAAGTCACCAGGTCCTGATGAAATGCATCCCAGGATACTCAAGGAGCTGATAGAGGAGGTATCTGAGCCTTTAGCTATGATCTTTGAAAAATCATGGCAGACAGGGGAGATTCCAGAAGACTGGAAAAGGGCAAATATTGTGCCCATCTATAAAAAGGGGAATAAGAACAACCCAGGAAACTATAGACCGGTCAGTTTAACGTCTGTCCCAGGGAAGATAATGGAGCAGGTAATTAAGGAAATCCTATGCAAACACTTGGAAGGTAATAAAGTGATAGGGAATAGCCAGCATGGGTTTGTGAAGAACAAGTCATGCCAAACTAATCTGATAGCTTTCTTTGATAAGATAACGAGCCTTGTGGATAAGGGAGAAGCGGTGGATGTCATATACCTAGACTTTAGTAAGGCATTTGATACGGTCTCGCATGATATTCTTATTGATAAACTAGGCAAATATAACTTAGATAGGGCCACGATAAGGTGGGTGCATAATTGGCTGGATAACCGTAGTCAGAGAGTAGTTGTTAACGGTTCTAAATCCTGCTGGAAAGGGATAACAAGTGGAGTTCCTCAAGGGTCTGTTTTGGGACCCGTACTGTTTAATATCTTCATCAATGATGTAGATATTGGGATAGAGAGTACGCTTATTAAGTTTGCAGATGATACCAAACTGGGTGGGGTTGCGACTTCTTTGGAGGATAGGGACATAATTCAAAATGACCTTAGCAAGTTAGTGAAATGGTCAGAGGTAAACAGGATGAGGTTTAATAAAGAGAAATGCAAAGTGCTCCACTTAGGAAGGAACAATCAGTTCCATACATACAAGATGGGAAGCGACTGTCTAGGAAGGAGCATGGCGGAAAGGGATCTAGGGGTCATAGTGGACCACTAGTTGAATATGAGTCAACAGTGTGATGCTGTTGCAAAAAAAGCAAATATGATTCTAGGTTGTATCAACAGGTGTGTTGTAAGCAAAACTCGTGAAGTCATTCTGCCGCTCTACTCTGCACTAGTTAGGCCTCAGCTGGAGTACTGTGTCCAGTTCTGGGCGCCACATTTCAAGAAAGATGTGGAGAAATTGGAAAGGGTACAGAGAAGAGCGACAAGAATGATTAAAGGTCTAGAGAACATGACCTATGAAGCCAGGCTTCATGAACTGGGCTTGTTTAGTTTGGAAAAAAGAAGATTAAGGGGGGACATGATAGCGGTTTTCAAATATCTAAAAGGGTGTCACAAGGAGGAAGGAGAAAATTTGTTCCTCTTGGTTTCTGAGGACAGGACAAGGAGTAATGGGCTTAAAGTGCAGCGGGGGAGGTTTAGATTGGACATTAGGAAAAAATTCCTAACTGTCAGGGTGGTCAAATATTGGAATAAATTGCCAAGGGAGGTGGTGGAATCTCCCTCTCTGGAGATATTTAAGAACAGGTTAGATAGATATCTGTCAGGGATGGTGTAGGTGGAGCTTGGTCCTGCCTTGAGGGCGGGGGGCTGGACTCGATGGCCTCTCGAGGTCCCTTCCAGTCCTATTATTCTATGATTCTATGATTCTATGATTCTACCTTTTCTTTTTCCACAAAAAGAAGCAGTGTAGCTGCTCCATTTTGCACAAAACCCCCGTTTTGCACAAGATCCTTATGCCTATCCCGGCATAAGGAGCTTGTGCAAAACAGGAGGTTTGTGCAAAACGGAGCAGCTACACTGTTTCTTTTTGCACAAAAAGAAACAGCAAAAAATATGCTAATGATATAACAACTTATGCTAAATGATCCTCTCATTAGCATATTTTCTGCTGAAAAAACTCGCAGTGTAGACAAAGCCAGAGAGTAGTTATTAACAGTTCAAAATCCTCTGGAAGGGCATAACAAGTGGGGTTCTGCAGGGGTCTGTTTGGGACCAGTTCTGTTCACTATCTTCATCAACAATTTAGATGCCAGCATAGAGACTACACTTATTGGCTGTGTCTAGACTGGCCAGTTTTTCCAGAAAATCAGCCGCTTTTCTGGAAAAACTTGCCAGCTGTCTACACTGGCCGCTTGAATTTCCGCAAAAGCACTGACTTCCTACTGTCTGAAATCAGTGCTTGTTGCGGAAATACTATTCTGCTCCCGTTCGGGCAAAAGTCCTTTTTGCGCAAAACTTTTCCACAAAAGGGCCAGTGTAGACAGCTGAGATTTGTTTTCCACAAAAAAGCCCCAATTGCAAAAATGGCGATCGGGGCTTTTTTGCAGAAAAGCGCGTCTAGATTGGCCAAAGTGCTTTTGTGGAAAAGCGTCCGTGCCAATCTAGATGCTCTGTTCCGAAAATGCTTTTAATGGAAAACTTTTCTGTTAAAAGCATTTCCGGAAAATCATGCCAGTCTAGACGTAGCCATTAAGTTTGCAAATGATACCAAGCTGGGAGGAATTGCAACTGCTTAGGAGATAGGGTCATAATCATAGGCGTGCATAGCACATTTCATTAGGGTGTGCACCCAAAAAATTTTTTAAAAATGTACTTTGACCCCCATTAGCCACACCCCTGTTAACCATGCCCCTGACCCCCACTGGTCACACTGTCATGTGACCCCCCCCAAGGACTTTTGCCACCATCCTCCTACCAATAGGAATTCGTTTGCCCCCCCCCAACCCTCCCTCATGCAACTAACCTGCAATTGCATTACCCCAATGTGTGCGACAGTAATTCGCGGGCAGAGAGGCTTCCCTCTAAGAGTTTCCTCCCATGAGCAGAATGAATTTTGTGCTGCGCACCAGTACTGAATTCATGTGGCTTGTTTGGATGTGCCACTGTGGCACCCAAGTTATTAATAAATCTCTCATAAATGTCTACCTTTTCCCTCTGCTGCCATGTCTCCTCCCCTTGCTCCATCAGCTCCCCTGGTGCCTGCTGCCCGCCCAACCCCTCACCCTTCCCTGCTGTCCTGACTCCTGCCCTTCTCACTGTCCTCAGCCTTCCTGAGAACTGCCCCCCTCCACCAGTCCTTCTCTCTCCCCCCTGTGTCCACTCTTCCAGTAGCCCCACTTCGATCATGTGATCTACCCCTCTTCATCCCCTCTTCTAACACCTCCCTCTACACACCTGCCCTGCCTCTCTTCTCTGGTGCTGGTCCCTCCCCTGCAGGTGTCTGCCCTTCTGCTTCACCCCCCGGAATCTCCTGGCACCTGCACCCTCCTGGTGCCTCCCCCTTCCCTCACTGCCCCTGCCCCCTTTTCCCTCTTTTTCCCTGATGACCACTCCCTCATCACCCTCTGCTCTCATTCCCCTCATGCCCCTGTGCCCTCACACAAGCCTTGCTCCATCTCTGCCTTCCTCATGCCCACCCCTTCTTTCAAGCCTTCTCCCACCACCTCCCCCTCCCGCCTCTAACCCCCAATGCCCTTACCCTCTCCTCTCCCAGCATCACCCTGTCCCCCCTCCCACTGACACCTCCCCTCCTGCCCTTTTCTTCATTGTCTCCACTTGGCCCCCTGGCATTTGTGTCTCCTCCACCCTGTCCCTTGGTGTCTTCCCCTTTCTTCTCCTGACCTGCCCCCCTCCCCTCAGCACAAGCCCCTTCCTCTTCCACCCATTCCCCCTATTTTTCCCCCTTCCCCTCTCCTCCCCTACCTTTGGCTTCTGCCTTCCAATTTGCGGGGCTGGAGTCAGAGCTGGCCCAAGCTACAAGTGTGGCTGGGCAGGGGTGCCACCAGGGTGCCGAGCGGTGCTGACGGGACAGACGGGGGCGCCCCCGGGTGCATAAGGGGTGCTGTGTGGTGCTGCCAGGCCAGGCCAGGCAGGGCAGGGCCTGGGGCACAAAAATGGCTCCGGCCAGCGTCTGTAGTCGGGCCCCAGCTGCTTCTGAAGCTGGGCCATGCGGTTTTAAAGTCCCGGGCCGTGACATCATGCCACGCCCAGACATCTCCCCTCTCATCTGTTGTGTGGTGTTTGAGCACGCTGCGCATGCACTCTCTCTGCCCCACAGTGTCCCGTAGATGGCCGCAGGGAATTTAAAGTGAGGGGCTGCAGTGCCCCATCACAAATTCCCCTCCTCCTCCAGCAGCCGCTAGCTGGCCCGAAACAGTAGGGTGTGCCTGGACACACCTGGCACACCCCGTGCACACGCCTATGGTCATACTTCAAAAAGATCTGGCCAAACTGGAGAAATGGTCTGAAATAAATAGGATGAAGTTTAAAAAGTACAAATGCAAAGTGCTCCACTTAGGAAGGAATAATCAGTTTCACACATCCAGAATAGGAAGTGACTGTCTAGGAAGGAGTACTGCAGAAAGGGATCTACGGGACACAAGAAGTCATTCTTCCGCTCTACTCTGTGCTGATTAGGCCTCAGTTGGAGTATTGTGTGCCCAGTTCTGGGCACCACATTTCAAGAAAGATTTGGAGACGGTCCGGAGAAGAGCAACAAAAATTATTAAAGGGCTAGAAAACATGAGCTATGAGTCAAGGCTGAAGAAATTGGGCTTGTTTAGTTTGGAAAAGAGAAGATTGAGAGGGGACATGATAGCGGTTTTCAGGTATCTAAAAGGGCGTCACAGGGTAAAGGGGGAAAATTGGTCGTCTTGGCCGCTGAGGATAGGTCAAGAAGCAATGGGCTTAAACTGCAGCAAGGGAGGTTTAGGGTGGACATTAGGAAAAACTTCCTAACTGTCAAGGTGGTCAAACACTAGAATAAATTGCCTAAGGAGGTTGTGGAATCTCCATCTCTAGAGATATTTAAGAACAGGTTAGACAGACATTGATCAGGGATGATATAGACCTTACTCGGTCCTTCCATGGGGGCAGGGGACTGGACATGAAGATCTCTCGAGGTCCCTTCCAGTTCTAAGATTCTATGATTTTGCAATGTGGACACATGTCAAGCTGCAGACCTGATGCAGAAGGTTTGTGTAGTACTATACGGATGCATGAGCATGGCTGGTAGACCCAGATACAGCCACGGTAAACCCAGGTTCACAATGCACTTCAGATGTTCCAGCACAGCCTTGGAAATAACATGGCCTCAAGTCCAGGCCCCACAGATCCAGGCTTAGTGTGCAGTGGAGAAAAACCTTATGAGTTGGAGGGAACTCTCAGGGTGACACCCCCAAAAGTACTGAGTTGCCTAATTCACATTTTTAGGCACTACTGCTATGCAGAAACCCCCTGCTGAGCTACTATGAGAGATGCCGACAGCCTTCATGGGTGCCGAGGCATGTTGTGGATGGGGGGGCCAGCTTCAAACTCGCAGAAGGGGCAGGGCCTCAGGCAGAAGGGACAGGGCAGTCAGCCCTGAGCGCTGCTAGGCCCCAGAAAGCCCTCAGTACCACTCAGAGTGCACCATGCCTGCTCCCAGGCAGCCCTCAGAGTTGCCCAAAGTCCGGTGCCTCCTTCACTGTTACACATTGCCCAGAGTGTGCAGCGCAGTGCTCCGACAGTGATTTAAAGGGCCCAGGGCTCCAGCTGCCTGGGTGAGGAGGGAAAGAGGAGACGTATAATCTATTTTATAACGTTTGCCCAAGGTTTAGGTACTCACCAAGTCTCCCCCCTGGCCTTATGAGGAAAAGACAGACTCAGCAGTGTGCTCTAACCACTGGGCAATAGAGTTATTCTTTCTCTTTCTCTGACCTGATTAATATTTAATTAAAATGAAATAACTTCAATAGGCTAGACTAAGGGACCTCCACATAAGATTTACCATAATCTGGAGGTTAAAGCACATAGTTAAAAAAGCAGCAGATTCTTATTCAGATCCCTTCTTCTCATCAGCCAAATGGGTGTTTCTCATATTTTAGGTGAGTATACTGGGCTAATGGTTATAAGTGGGGGAGGAGGAGGAGTGCGGGAAGTGGCATATTTAGAGTTAGTGGGCCCTGTGCTTAGCTTCCTTTTTGGGGTCCCTCTGGGACCTCAACCAAGGAAAAGCACATTCTCGTCTTGCCCCTCCCATTTTTCATTTTTTTCTTCATCCTCCTTTCAGATTGTAAGTAATAAAAAGTAAATGAAAAACGTGAGGTGCCTTGATTGTTTTTGTAATCTAACTTTTTTTTCATGGACCACTTGAAATTTGCTGAGGGTCTCGGGGGACCACTTAATGATCTTTCCAAATATTGTTTGTACCATTAGCTAACTATTGTAAAGTGCTTTGGATAAGGGTACTTTAGAAAAAACCCACATCATATTCATGGCTGGAGAGGACAGCTTCAGGCGCCCCAGTGGTCCTGCGCTGGCTGGCCCGGAGAAGTGGGCAGAGACCCACATGCACTCTACCTAAAGGTGAGGGGGGCACAGTTCCATTGGCCACTTGAGCACCCCAGGTTCTCCATCCCCTGGCCGCTCTCCCCCACACCCGCGGGCAGCCACCACTCACCATGTGGTGGCTAGTAGCACAAACATGAACTGGGAGGCTTTAGAAGAGCACTGGATAGCCACACAGCCAGTGGCCAGAGAGAACTGGCTCTTTCTGGCTTCAAAGCATTACTTTTCTCCAGCTGGCTGTGTGGCTGCCAGGTGCTTCTCTCAACCCTCCAGCCTGTGCTCGCGCTGCTTGCTGTCTCCTGCCACCTCTCCTGCAGTTGAGCCTCCCTGCTCTTCTGCCTCCCCCTCCCCCCAGCCCTCTCACAGAGTGGCTGCCACCTGCACAGGAGGAGGTGCTGGACCTGGTGCTGGACTGCCTGGCTCCAGGGGTCCATGTCATTGCGGGGACCCCTGCCAGGGCACCGTATGTTTCATTTTAAATCCACCTCAGGAGGGGCAGGGGTCATTCTACTTCTCCTCCTTGACCCAGATGATTTTGTGGAGTTAGGCACCCTTTGAGCATGCCTACTGGATTGAGCCCAACATCCAATTAAGATGGCCAAATGCCTGTCCTCCAATGCTTGTGGATTGTTAGTTGAGATAGGAAACTCATGGCAGCACGGATTGAGGTGTCAAACTCTAAGAGGAGCTGGGGCTTAGCACACATTACTCTGAATGGCATTTCCCATGGGCTAGCTAGCTTAGGTGGCTCCCCACCTAACATGCTGCTGGGGACTCTCCACTAAAGGTGTTAACAACTTTCTGAATGGTATCCTTTCTGTCTTAGCAATCTATCTATTGACTTTGATCTTTATCTGCTTAGGTTTAGCACCCATTCTCCAGATACTTAAAGAAAAAACAGGAAGGGAGTGGGAGACAGAGCATCATTCTCTTTCCCCCTCCCCCTTTCTCTTCTCCTATTTATTTTGAGTTTTCATATCCCCTAGTCATAACTCTGGGCATCTGAAGAAGTGGGCTGTGGCCACGAAAGCTCATGATATCATCTACATGTTTTGTTAGTCTATAAAGTGCTACAAGACCATTGCTGGTTTTTTCCTCTTTCTGATATCCTTTCCCCTGTGCTTTGATTGAGAACTCCTGGATTTGAGGTCTTCCACTGACTTCGGAAGTCATGCAAGGGCTCAGTGCCTCAAGGGCTCCGTGCCTCAGTTTCTGTATTTGTAAAATAGTTCTGATGGATTAATGTTTTAAAGGGCTTCCAATTAAAAATACTTTATAAATGAAAGGTGCTGCTATTATTATTTCAGTGATGCTCCTGCTAGACTGCCAAGTCAAGTTACCATGACAGAAAATAGCTCCTTAGCAGGAAAAGTATCCGAGGGGTAGCCGTGTTAGTCTGAATCTGCAAAAGCGACGAGGAGTCCTGTGGCACCTTATAGACTAACTGAAGTGTAGGAGCATAAGCTTTCGTGGGCAAAGACCCACTTCGTCAGATGCATGTGACATGCATCTGACGAAGTGGGTCTTTGCCCACGAAAGCTTATGCTCCTACACTTCAGTTAGTCTATAAGGTGCCACAGGACTCCTCGTCGCTTTAGCAGGAAAAGTGTCCTGTGGATGTTTTTGGCAGACCTTCAATGTAGTATACATCCAACAAGCCACATATACACATTCAAAAATGCAGGAAAGCGCAATCAATTCTTCTTGAAAGGGGTATATTCAAATTAGATCTCAAACTCTCCCTCGGTTATCTGCAAAACAAAATGAGGTTGAGTGGCAAGACCTGCACTGAACAGCAACACAGAAAAAGAGTAGGGCTGTAGAAGCATTGCAGAGGGGGCCATCAAGCAGGTATTCACCCACATAATGATGTATTGTCACTACCTCAGCATAGAGGCTAAACTCACTCTGTACAATTCCCAAGGCTGCCATTTCACAGCACAGTTGAATGTCAAACCCTGGAAAAAATGTTTGATCATGCAAATGCGTTTAGTAATGATGAGCCATTCGGAGGACTCTTAGAGAGTCATAAACATGTTTGTTTTAATTGAGGTATGGTAGGATTTGTAGCATGATAGAATGATGAAAACAGCTCAGATTAATGACTCCTCTCATCTCCCTTTCTGACAGCCCCTTTTTCAAAGCACCAATATTACCCACTTAGAAAATGGATTTATGCCAATCTTTAAAACACTTCTTCTTCTTTCAGCACACCAGATGGTACTAAACATTCAAAATATTCCTTCAACAGCTGTATCTTTGACAACAAAATTAATATAAGCCGAAATATCACTGCTGTGTTTAGAACATAATGACCAGACTCTTCAGTTTTATGTGTAATGTAACAAGGCATTTTATAGTTAAAAAATAGATCTGATCAACTCAGCATTGCATGTCAATCATGTGACTCTGTCTGGTTTTCAAAACCAGATGTAAAACTCCATGCTTTTATAGTTTAACAGCTGGTCTGATAAGAATGTAAAATACACCTTTCCCTAGAGCTATAATAAATGTGTTAACACTTTCTTACAACCAGCCCTTTCCTATAGCTCATCATATTTTTGCCCCAAGCTCTGTCTTTATGTATTTGTTGACATAAATCTTATAAGGAGGTTTTGACTAGAAGCCAGCTCTCTACACCCTCCAAAGTCTGGACAATATTAGGTGGGTTTTTTTCTCCCTTTAATGTTTTAAGAGGACAAGATTGCAAAATATAACTGGGATTTGCTGCCTTTGGTTAAAACAAACAAATATATGATGCCCACTTTTTTCTTTGCAACAGGACAAACTGATTTGTCAATGCTGAACACAACAGAATAAAATTATATGGACTCTTGCAAAGTTCCAATATTTTTAGACTGGCTTTGGCTTGCCCCAAATAGTGAATAATATGGAAAATATCAAACTAAACAAACTCCAAACACACAAATAAACATACCCCCCCCCAAAAAAAAACTTGAAAAACCCTGTGTCAGATAAGCCACCAGGAAAAAGCTTACTACATACAAAGAAGGCAGTGGGGATGATTTTATTTATTTATCTAGCAACCTGTCTTGGTACTTGAACGTTCTATCGCTATAATATCTGAACATCCAATGAACATCAAATAATTCAGATGCACAGTGTCCTTGTGAGGCAAGGAATTATTATTTAGCGCACACTCCAATTTATCCAGATGGACAGGAGAACATTTGAAAGTTTTGGATAACCAGGCATTTGGATAAATGAAAGTGTTGTTAACTAACATAGAAGCGACATGGGAGACACGCTATGCATTCAGATAACTAAGAATTTTGGATCAAGGGAATACGAATAACTGCAGTTATACAGTGCTGTACCATCATTTTGGACAGGAAGGGTGGTAGGTTGCTGGTCTTAGACTTTGGAGACCCAGACTCAGTTTTGTGCGCTGCCACAGCCTTCCTTTGCGCTCTCTTTGATCCAGAACTTCTAAAGCATGGGTTCTCAAACTGGGGGGCATGAGTAGAACCCTCAATCCCTATATAATGTACAAGGAGAGTCAGGCACTTAAGAAAGAGTGCTGCAGAAGCCAGCAAACTGAGTGGGGAGCTAGCCTAGCCAGGAACGAAATGGTAAGGCAAGAGAAAAGCAGGGCTGTTTAGGCACCAGAATAGCTGCTGTCCTGGTGTGTTTGTATAATAGCCCAGAGAAAGTTGCCCCCTTATCTCAGAACCTTCTCCTTGAGTTAGGCATCTGCATCAGGTCAAACGCTGAGAAGGAGCACCACTGGGGGAGAGGACTGAGAGGGCTTTAGCCCCCCCTCTTCTGTGGTCTAAACCCCTGAATATCATACTTAAGGTTTGTTTCACACACACACACACACATGCGCCCTATCTCCAGACATAGCTCATAACTGTAACAAAGCTTGTGCTGCTCCCAGATTTGCCTTTGGGGCAGGAAGTTTGTTTATAAACAGAGGGAGGGAGGGTGATTAAGATAACAAAAGGCTTGTGATTAAAGTCATTAAAGGATATTTAGATGATCATGAAAACATTGCCAGGTACTTCACTTAAAACAGGCATGTCCAAAGTCCATCCCGCGTGCCAATTGCGGCCCGTGTTCTGGTTTAATACGGCCCCACAGGTAATTTGGCAATATCTATCTTTTATGGCCCCCAACGAATCCCCGAGCGCCGCTCAGGACTAAGGATGAGCTCGGGCGTGTTCGCAGCTCCACGTACCCGAACCCGCCGGGAAGCTGACAGCGCACAGCGCTAATCATAGGTACTGAGACATTTTCCCAGTCCGCAGCTGCAGAGATCGGGAAATGTCTCAGTACCTGTGATTGGCGCTGCATGCTGTCAGCTTCCTGGCGGGCTCAGGCACGTGGAGCTGCGAACACGCCCGAGCTCATCCTTAGACTTTTCACCACACACAGCCACAAAGGCAAGAGAATTCTTGTTGGGCAGTGTATTAGTGCTCGGACGAACACAGTTAGACCAAAACCTCTGGCACTGCTCTCACATGATCCCTTCCCCTTCTGGTCAATTTAAAAAATGGTGACTGTAAATAAGAGAAGGAAAGTTGACAGTGAGAGCCGCTGCTTCCAGGACAGGTGGAAAGTGGAATATTTCTTCACTGAAATACGGAATCACTGTGTTTGTCTGATATGCCAAGAGACTGTGGCTGTTTATAAGGAACTTAATGTCAAGAGACACTACCAGTCGAGACATAGCACATACGACAAGCTAACAGGGCACGACCGCAGTGAAAAGTTGAAGCAACTTGAAGCTGTTTTAATGTCACAACAGCGATTTTTCACAAGAGCCAGTGAGTCAAATAAAAATGCCACAAGGGCGAGCTATGAGGTGGCAACGTTAATTGCTAAAAATTGCAAATCTTTATCAAGGGTGACTTTATCAAAGAATGCGTTATGAAAATGGTTGAGAATATCTGTCCCAAGAAGAAGCAAGAGTTTGCCAACTTTTGCCTGGCTCGTAACACTGTAGCACGGAGAATTGAAGAGATTTCATCAGATATTAAGAGACAGTTAACATCCAAAGGAGTGGATTTTGACTTCTTTTCAATAGCCTGTGATGAAAGCACGGACCTATCTGACACAGCTCAGTTGCTGATTTTTATGAGAGGGGTGGACGATGAAATGAATGTGACTGAAGAGCTACTTGACCTCCAGAGCCTTACGGACCAAACAAGAGGAAAAGATTTATTTTTTTCTGTTAGTTCCGCCATAGATGACATGAAACTGCCTTGGAACAAAATTACTGGGATTATTACTGATGGGGCACCTGCCATGGCTGGTGAACGAAGTGGATTATCAACCCTAATCTGTAACAAGGTGATCGAAGAAGGAGGCAAAGCTATTAAACTCCATTGTATCATTCATCAACAAGTTCTCTGTGCTAAACATCTCAAATATGATCATGTTATGAAACCGGTGCTAAAGACTATTAATTTTATTCGCTCTAAAGCCCTGTGCCACCGCCAGTTTAAACAGTTTCTACTGGACATCCAGGCTGAATACGAAGATGTTTTATATCACAACGATGTAAGATGGCTCAGTCGGGGGTCTGCACTGCAGCGTTTCTACTCTCTCAGAAAGGAAATCGGAGAATTCTTGGAAACAAAGGGACAACCAATGCGAGAACTATCTGATCCTATTTGGCTGGCTGATTTGGGGTTTCTAGTTGACATAACAAAGCATCTGAATGTACTAAACACGAGTCTTCAGGGGAAAGATGCAGCGGTGAACCAGCTTTATTCACACCTCAAAGCCTTTGGAACAAAGCTGCAACTTTTCATAAGGCAGTTGTCACGAACACAGCCCTATACCATACATTTTTCAGCGTTGCAGGAAATAATGAACAGTTTTCCACAGGACAATATCAGTGCGCAAACGAGCAGGTATGCAGCAGACATCGCATCTCTGGCTGGGGAGTTTAAATGGCGCTTTCAGGATTTTGCAGCTATTGAAAAGGAGATCAGCCTTTTCTCCTCTCCATTCTCTGTTGACCCCGATGATGCTCCAGATCAGCTGCAGCTCGAGCTCATTGAGCTTCATTGTGACAGCGAGTTACGCAGTCATCACCATCAGCTCTCTCTTGTGATCTTTTACCGCCAACTGGATAAGAGTCGGTTTCAAGAGATTTGAACATTGGCTAAGAAAATGCTGAGCTTGTTTGGCTCAACATGTATGTGTGAGAAGACATTCTCTGCTATGAACTTTAACAAGAACCGCGTGAGGACAAGACTAAGTGACTCTCACCTGCGTGACATTTTGCGCATCACAACCACTGCCTTTGAACCAGACCTAGCCTATGTGCTGCAGTCCAGATCTCAGTTTCACCCTTCACATTAGTGCAGGCAAGTTTTTTTTTCAATTGAGATGAATACATTGTAAAATCTCAGTTAATGTCAGTTGGTCTAAATCAGTTCTAAATATATTTGGACACAACATGTATACTTGGTGTTATGTTCCTGTTCATATTTTTTGAACTTAAAAGTTGACAGACAACCTTTATTACCAATAATATGTATTGTACTTTACAATGTTCCTGACATATATTTCAGCTTCCTGGATTTTTTTTTCATCTGGCCTTCAGATATGAAAGGCAGAGTGATTTAACACCTGTTTAGATTTGTCATCCATGTGATGAAATGAAAAGTATGCCGTTTGCAATAAACTTTGCATAAAATAGTTAATTTGCATTTAATTTTAATGGTTCAAAGAATGTCAGGCAAAATGGTTGGCCCTCACGCATGTTCACTTCATCAAATCTGGCCCTCTTTGAAAAAAGTTTGGACACCCCTGACTTAAAAGATACGTAACAAAGTGTAGGAATAAATGGTGAGACTGGAAAGAGTTAAATAGTGGCGTGCTCTAGGGCCTCTATTGGGACCAGTAGCGTTCAATTTATTCATAAATGATGGGGAAAAGGGGTAAATGGTGAGGTGCCAAAATTGCAGATGATACCAAATTACCCAAAATAGTTAAGTCCAAAGCAAACCAAAGAGTTACAAAGGGATCTCACAAAACTTGATAACTGGGCAACACAGGAGCCGATGGAATTCAATGCTGACAAATGCAAAGTAATGCACTTTGAAAAATATAATCCCCAATAAACATAAAATGATAGGGTTTAAATTAGCTGTTACCGCTCAAGAAAAGATCTTGGAATCATAATGGATAGTCCCCTGAAAACATCTGCTCAATGTGCATTGGCAATCTAAAAAGCTAACAGAATATTGGGATTCATTAGGAAATAAATAGATAATAAGACAGAAAATATTGTATTGCCTCTATACAAAGTTACAGTATACCCATATCTTGAATACTGTACGCAGATCTGGTTGCCCTTACTAAAAAAAAGATATATTGGATCTGGAAAAGTTAAAGAAAAAGGTAACAGAAATATTTGGGCATAAGGAACATCTTCTATATAAGGAGAGAGTAACAAAACTGGGACTTTTCTGCTTGTAGAAGAACTGACTAAAGGGCAGGGGATATGTTAGTGGTGTGGAAAAATTAAATAAGGAAATGTTATTTACTCTTTAATTAACTTACCAGAAGAAACTTACCAAATGAAATTTATAGGCAGCAGATTTAAACCAAAAAAAAAAAAAAGGTTTCTTCATGATCAATCTGTGGAACTTTTTTCCAGAGAATGGTGGAAAGGCCCAAACTATATCAGGGTTCCAATAATAATGAAATAAGTTCAAGGAAGTTAGGTCTATCAATGGCTATTAGTCAGGATTGGCAAGACTAGTGTCTGTAGCCTCTGTTACCAGAAGACGGTAATGGGCCTCATGGAATGGATCACTTGATGATTGCCTCTTCTGTTCATTCCTTCTGAAGCACCTGGCATTGGCCATTGTTGGCAGACAGGATACTGGGCTAGATGGGACCATTGGTCTGACACAATATGGCCATTCTGATATTCTTATATAGAACCCAGACGTAACTCTCCCCTGCTGTGACCCATTAGACTCCACTCTCCTCCCAGAACTGAGATAAAGTCCAGGAGGCCTTACAGTATCTCTCTCTGCAGAGTTAGTAATAAAGTAAGAAAGTATAGTGTCCCTTAAGTGACTTGCCACAAGATGTCGGACTATGTTGGTGTGCTGTGTGAGTCTAATATATTTAATTTTCTTTCTTTCATATAGCCATTAGATACAGTGCTCCTGTCATCTAATTGCTAGATTTTTCCAGTGCTTGAGTAGCCCCTGGAAAGAGGTGATGTGTGTGTGGGGGGGGGGGGGGGGGAGAAGAGGGAGGGAGGGAGGTGGCGAAGGGAGGGAGGATGGACAGGGTGGATCTTCCCCAATTCACAGATTGGCTGGTACTGACCATACTCAATACCACTGCTGAAGTTGCTGTCCTCAATCTTCCCCCTACGCCTTCATTCTGCACCCTCCAACATACTATCAGAATGCATAGGCTGTTCCTCCACCCCACCAAAATCTAAAATGGCACCCTCGCCTCTGAGGCTACCCATGCCCTAACAGTTGAAATTCTCTGTCTCCAGCTCTCACTCAATACATTTCTCATGCTTCCCCTACATTTCCATATGTTTACAGCAGTCTTTTGTGAGGGCGCTATGCTGCCTATCTATCTATTAGGCTATGTCTAGACTGCAGGCTTCTTTCGAAAGAGGCTCTTTCGAAAGCATCTTTCGAAAGAGCCTCTTTCGAAAGAGAGCGTCTAGACTGCACGGAGAAATTTCGAAAAAGCGGCTTGCTTTTTCGAAAGAAAGCATCCAGTGAGTCTGGATGCTCTCTTTCGAAGAAGCCCTATTTACATTGAAGAACGCCTTCTTTCAAAAGAGGAACTTTCGAAAGAAGGCGCTCTTCCTCGTAAATTGAGGTTTACCGCCATCGAAAGAAAAGCCGCGTTCTTTCGAATTAATTTCGAAAGAACGCGGCTTGAGTCTGGACGCAGGGGAAGTTTTTTTGAAAAAAGGCTACTTTTCCCGAAAAAACCCCTGAGTCTGGACACAGCCTTAGTGGCTTGCATCCAGCCCTCCTTCAGTAGGAACTGGCAGATATCAGGTCTTAAGTGTGCTCAGAGAACATCTATAGGATTGATTCCCACTGGTGAAACCATAGTTGTTCCCTGCCTAGTTTGAGATTCCTACTTCAGGGAGTCCAGGATTTTGGCTTGATTGAGGGGATGAGCTGCTCATTATCTTGGTCCGAGTCAAGTTTTAGACAACTTCATGAATGCCATCCAGAAGAACTTTAGGTGCTGAGGAGACCTATGCAGCAGTTCAATGGTGGTTCTGAACATGTCAGTGGTTTCTAAAATGATTGACTTTGGTGATGCAGAGAGGAACCAACATACCTTTAGGACCTGAACCTTAATCTCTCTGTTTTTCAGTTCCCCATCTATAAAATGGGGATATTAGCACCTAACTACCTCAGAGTGGTTTTGTGGAGATAAATCCATTAAATTGTGAGGTGCTGAAACACTGCAGTAATGGAATCCATATAAATTTGAGGGCTAGTTCTATACTGTGCCACAGGGGTATAATTTTAATGTGCATGAAATGTACTAAGCAGCCTCAGTGGATCCTGCTGGTGTGCACTAAAAGTTCGCTAGTGCATATTAATGTAATGCTATTAGATAGCTACAATTGGGGAAGTGAGATTAAGTGACATGCAAGAGGTCACAGAAGAAGTTTATGGTTAAGCTAGAAACTAATCCTAGAACTCCTCAGTCCAAATCCAGAGTCTTGTCAGACAGAGCCACCTCATAATGGGTAAATATCTTCCCATCTGAATTTGTTTGTTGTTTTCCTCTCATGCACCAAGTACAAACATTGGCTTCACCTGCCAGACTTCCCTCCACAACTCAACTCTTGCAATTTTCCCTGTACAATTCTAATCCTCATTTCCCATGTCCTTATTGTGTTCCTTCCTCCCAACATATGAATTCCTCCTTCACCAGTATAGAAATACCCATACTGAACTTCCAATCGCTTCACCAACATTTAACAGGTTACCTTAAGAAGTAGTAGTATAGATTCAGAAATATAAAGGTGAAAAAGGACCATATAGCTCTTAGGGCACATCTATACTGCAGGGCAAAAATCGCATTCAGATACACAACTTTAGCTACGTCAACTGAGTAGCTGAAGTCAAAATAGCTTAATTCGGCTTTTGGTGCTGTGTACACAGCAGGAAGTCCACTCTTCCTTGGACTTCCCTTACTCCTCATGAAATGAAGGTTACAGGAGTCTGAGTAAGAAGTCCTCCAACTCGACATTATTTTGAAATAACGGCTTGCTATGTAGATACGCACTATGTTATTATGAAATAACATCAGTTATTCCGAAATAACACTGCTGTGTAGACGTACCTTTAGAAGGATATCCACTCTTGATTTACACACTTCAAATAATGGAAATCAACCATCTACCAAGAAAAGTGGTACAAATAGTTAATTATGCTAACTATTAAAAACGTGTGCCTTATTTTAGTCACATGTTTAGCTTGAGCCATTTGAACTTGTTATGCCTTTGTCTGCTAGATTAAAGGGCTACCTACAATCATATCATTTTCTACATCGGTACTTGTAGATCATGATCAAGTCACCTTTTAATTTTCTCTTGGATAGACTACGTAGACTAAGCTACTGGAGTTTCTCAGAACAAGATGTTTTCCAGACCATGATGCAAGACTGCTCTACAAGTTTTTATGGTAGCACATTTTCCTTGCTTAGAAATAAATAACAAGCATTAATAATAAATAAAAGCCCAGACTCTAGAAGCAATAAATTTGACCATTCGGTGCCTAAAGCAATACATTCCAAGAAGTGTTGTTTGGTCTCTGGAAGCAGTTGTATTGGGAAAGAAATCTTACACAGAATACCTTTAATCCTGCTCACCATGCCACAGTACTAAACTAGCAAATGCTTCAGAGGGAGCTGAAAGTACTCTAGAATGGTTTGAAATTTCTTATATGGAAAATTTTTAATTTAAAACATCTTCTTTCAACAGGAATTTTCTGTGGAAAGTTTCCACTTCAGAAATGTTTGCATTTTTTGGAAAAACTATGTAGTGAAAATAAGTATCTTACCAATATTTTAATTATTCCTCAGTATTTTTATCCTTGGTGTTCATTTTTTACAAACACACACACAAAAAGGGAAACTGAGTTTTCATATTTTATTTTTGCCTTCCCATCCTCCACCTTTTTGTTTTGCTATCGGGTAACTTTTGGTTGATCAAATTAATCATGTCTTGGGATTTTTTTCTTTAAAGTTAAATTCAGAAACATCATTTTTGAGAATTTCCATTTAGAAAAAAATACTAAATGATGAAAAAATCCATACACATTTTTAAAGAAAAAACGATTTAAAATATTGATACAAATTTCAAAAAATGAAAAATTGGTGTATTAAAAATGAATGAAACAAAAATGGTTGTAAAATATACAGAATTCTTCATTATTTCATTTTTAACCTACTCCAGGATACTCTGCTCTCAGCAGGACCAGGGGTGCAGAACTATAAATGGGAGGGCATCTTGAGAAAGAAGGCAGCTCTTATAGGCCCTGTTACTGAGCATTTCCCAAAGGGTCCTGAGTGCACAGACTTTCCAGTGACCTTGCAGGATCAGTGGAGAAGTGGGCAACAGTTGTAACTGGTGATTTAGGATGTTTTACTGACAAAAGCAGATTAAGAAAGATAAAACAAAAGATACCATATTTTCTGGCGTATAAGGTGACTGGGCGTATAAGACGACCCCCTAATTTTCTAGTTAAAAGGTTTTCATCTTATACTCGCCGTATAAGACTACCCCCCCTTAAGAGGCCAACCGGCAGCGCCCCAGCGCCCCTTTGCCTCCCTGGCTTTGCTCCCGGTGTCCCTGGTCTGCTGGAGACGGTCCCCAGCAGACCAGGGGCACCGGGAGCAAAGCCGCAGCTGTGGCGGGGTCCCGCGCCTCTGAGGTTTTGCCAGAGCAAAGCCTCAGAGGCGTGGGACCCCTCCGCCTCCCCGGCTTTGCTCCCGGTGTCCCTGGTCTGCTGGAGACGGTCCCCAGCAGACCAGGGGCACCGGGAGCAAAGCCTCTGAGGATGCCGGCAGCGGGACAGCTGCGGTGCGTCTGGGCTGCCCTGCTGCCGGCTTCCTCCGAGGCTTTGCAAAGCCGCGGAGGGGCTCGGGCAGTGGGGCAGCTCAGGCGCGTCTGGGCTGCCCTGCTGCCGGCTTCCCCCGAGGCTTTGCAATGCCGCGTAGGGGCTCGGGCAGCCCAGACGCGCCTGGGCTGCCCCGCTGCCGGACCCTCTCCGCGGCTTTGCTCCGCGTCTTCCTAGTCTTTAGACCAGGGAGACGCGGAGCAGCTTTTCTCACCCGGAGTACACGGCCGGCGGGACCGCGAGGTCCCGCAGTCTGTGTCCTCCAGGGCGAGAAAAGCCCCGTTCGTACCTGCAAGTCGGGGACTGCCTGTATACCCGGCGTATAAGACGACCCCCAATTTTTGGGGGATGTTTTTTAGCATAAAAAGTTGTCTTATACGCCGGAAAATACGGTAGGTTAATATTCTTAGGGTATGTCTACACTGAAAGCTTATTTCAGAAAAAGATATCTTCCAGAATAGCTTATTTCAAAATAGAGTGTCCACAGTACAGGGAAGCCTCAAAAATAGTCCATGGCAGGCTCCCCTAGGGTGTGTCTAGACTACATGCCTCCTTCGACGGAGGCATGTAGATTAGCCAGATCGGAAGAGGGAAATGAAGCCGCGATTAAAATAATCGCGGCTTCATTTAAATTTAAATGGCTGCCCCGATCTGCCGATCAGCTGTTTGTCGGCAGATCGGGGGAGTCTGGACGCGATGCCCCGACAAAGAAGCCTTTCTTCATCGACACAGGTAAGCCTGGTTTCACGAGGCTTACCTGTGTCGATGAAGAAAGGCTTCTTTGTCGGGGCATCGCGTCCAGACTCCCCCGATCTGCCGACAAACAGCTGATCGGCAGATCGGGGCAGCCATTTAAATTTAAATGAAGCCGCGATTATTTTAATCGCGGCTTCATTTCCCTCTTCCGATCTGGCTAATCTACATGCCTCCATCGAAGGAGGCATGTAGTCTAGACACACCCCTAATGTTGATGTGCTATCTCAATTTAGAGCCCCAGGAGACATTGGTCAGGAATAACTTTAGAATGGCCCTGGGGAGGAACTATTTCAACAAAGGAGCAATGGAACGTCCCTCTTCTGAAAGAGCTTTTTTGGAAGAGGCATTATTCCTCATGGAATGAGGTCTACCAATGTTGGAAAAAGCCCTCCGTTATTTCAATTTTATTTTGAAATAACACAATTGCTGTGTGGACGCTAGTATTGTTTTTCAGGAATAATGGCCATTATTCTAGAAAAATGGTGCAGTGTTGATGCACCCTTCGTGTGAATGTTCCCACCATTCTTTCTGTGTTTAACTCTTGGGCTGTGTCCAGACTCAGGGTTTTTTTCGGGAAAAGTAGCCTTTTTCCGAAAAAACTTCCCCTGCGTCCAGACTCAAGCCGCGTTCTTTCGAAATTAAATCGAAAGAACGCGGCTTTTCTTTCGATGGCGGTAAACCTCATTTCACGAGGAAGAATGCCTTTTTTTGAAAGTTCCTCTTTCGAAAGAAGGCGTTCTTCAATGTAAATAGGGCTTCTTCGAAAGAGAGCATCCAGACTCACTGGATGCTTTCTTTCGAAAAAGCAAGCCGCTTTTTCGAAAGTTCAACGTGCAGTCTAGACGCTCTCTTTCGAAAGAGGCTCTTTCGAAAGTATCTTTCGAAAGAGCCTCTTTCGAAAGAGGCTTGCAGTCTAGACATAGCCTTGCAGTACAAAGCTTATGATTTTTGAACTTAAAAAAGTTTACTTTCAGAACCTCTTACTAAACCAATGGTTGCAGAGTTCTGACTTGTGCTCACTGGGTTAAAGCAGCTGTTAGTTGAGTAGCTGTATCTAATAAGTTAATGTGAATCTAGGAAACATGAATGAATGACTCATTACTCAGCCTTAGAAATAAGTATTGTGGGGCCAAATTGGTAATGTTCCTAATTCCTCCAATGGAAAGCAGCCCTATAGCAAGATTATATTACTACCGCAGGATTCTCTAGGTGGAAGGAAATAATTAAGTGTCAAAGCCAAAGTAACATCATATTCTTGTGGGTTCCCTTTTCCTCATTACTGGCACAGGGAACATGACCAGTGGAAATGGCATGGCTTCAGTCCACTGTGTCTTGATGATCCCAAGCTTCTGAAGCAGGCTGCTCTTGATCTGTGCTGGGACTGACCTAGTGGGTAGATGGGTCCAGGATAGTTGGAGCAAAGCGATGGTTTAAAGTCACATTTGTGCCCTCTTCCTGAGATAAACAGAGTGATAACTGCCTGCAGGCCAATATCTGATTTATGGGAAAGACACTGAGCTCTTTTTAACCCAGGTAAGGAAATTCTGAATGTTAAATTTACTGAATGGTTCTGCAAATCATTGATTTCATTATGAAACCACAGATTCTCCCTTTTTTTAATGTATTTTTATGTATCTCCCATATGTATTTTTTGTACAAGACCTTTAAAAATAAAAAAAATTAATTAGGCATTGTTAGCAAAGGAATGACCTACTCTCTTTTCGCAGGTGGCCTAATTTCTGAACATTTCTAATTCACCTTGCAATTATGGTTACTTTGCAATTCTTTATTTCCACTCTCATTTTCGTTCTGGAATGTAAACTTTGCAAGAGGATGACTCCATATCAAACAAATCTCAGATAATGAGATATTTGATAGCAAGCTGGCATCTAAGAAGCCAGGCAGTGTTAGAAGATGATCCTGCATGTTGCTCAGCATCATGGACTCCACCTGCAGCCCAAGGTTGTAGGTTCTGAGTGATTCCTAGGAGATGCTCATGCTTTGCAGAATCAAGCACTTAAAGATCATGCCCATTTCTAGGCATCAATAGATTATCACTATGTCTAAATGATTATTCCATGAATGTGTGTGACTTCAACCTGTCAGATTTTCCTTGTTGTGTTATTGATGTGCAATGTGAAGCTGAACACTTTCAGCTGTAAGATAAAGAAATCACAGAAGTAGGAGCATTTACTACACCTGCTTTCTATCCATCCACCAAAAACACTTTTCTCAGGATCAAGTTTAGAGCAGACTCCCAGAGGTAAAAGGCAATGAATGAGGTCACCCTGCAATTTCTTATGCTTTTATTTGTAGTATTAGATATTACAAGTTCAAATGAAAGCAGACACCAAAAGATGGTTATGCAACAATCCCAGGAAAGAGTTCAGGAAGAAGTGAACACTTTGCATCTATATTTACAAATTTCTATCTAAGTTCTGCACAGCTAATAGACTATATGTCTTCATTAGAAATATTTTATGATATTTGATATCAGAATGGTGTTGCGAAGAAAACATATGAAAGGAATGCTACAATTCTGACTGCATATGATGACACCATTGAAAAACCATCCACTATAGATTGTTAAAATCTGATGCAAACTCTCTATGTGAGCAGAATTATTTTGCACATTTATAAGCTCTGAATGTATAACATTTTTATGGAGGCATTCATTTGTTTTGTGGTGGCATAAAGAAGCATCACCCCCATTGGGTTGTCTCTGACCTCATATTGTCCTTCATGCTCTTGTTCTTTGGTCCCTGTCACGTTACTGGATTTTGAAGGGAGCAGCCAGAGCACTGTTGCATCCATAGGTGGGGGTGTTGACCCCAAAAATGGCATAGAAGGGGGCCATGTGAGGTATTGAATAGAAGCTTGCTGTCTGATAATCCTATGTACGCTGTTCATGTGTTTGTATAATATCTCTGTGTGCAATTATTAGCATGTACTTGTATGGATACTGAAGATTTCCCTGCATGTGGTTGAGCATTAGGCAGGGCCGGGCCTGTGGACATGCTAATTAGCGAGGCCCTGTGGGACAATGGCTCTCAATGGGCCAAGGACACACCTAAAGAATGGGGGCTGCCACCTGAGAGCTGCCAGCAGGGAACACAGAGATTGGCCTCTGGCCAGGTGACCTGCTACAGCCAAGAAGGGACCAGAAAGGAGGGATAAATAGGTCATGTGGTCGACGCCATCTTGTTCTCAGCTCAGCACTTCATCCCAGAGGCAGCAGTGGAGGGATCGAAGAGCCGGAAAGACCCGTGAACCCATCCTGATTCTAGGATGTGCAACAAGGACTCATAAGCCAGCAGCTGTAACATCTCTGCTAGAGCCTGCATTGAGGACTGGGAGATTTGATGCATGTAATGTATGATTCTTTAGCAACCTTACTCTCATGCTTTTCTTTCTTGTGGTAATAAACCTTTAGATATAGATGCTAAAGGACTGGCCCAGCGTGATTTGTGGGTAAGATCCAGAGGGTAAATTGACCAGGGATCTGTGGTTGGTTTCTTGGAACCGGACAGAACTTGTTCGGGGTAGGTTGGATTGGGTGCTAGGACCCCCCACCTGTGTATGAGGCCCGGGGCCATCTGGGGCATGAATATTGCTGGGATGTCAGAGGGGTTTTGCTTGTGAGGCTTCAGGCAGGCTGCTGAAGCGCTCTGTGGGACTGGTTTGTGGCCTGTTTGGAAAGGTCACCAGTCTGGGGGCTGTAAGGAGCCCGGAAGTTGAGCAATTCGCCCTGAGCGGATGCCCTCAGTTGTGCCCAGACACGGCCCGGTCCATCACAGTCCCTAAAGCTCAAACACTTTAGGATACTACTTTTTCTTTAGGATTCTACTCATAAGATAGTGCTATCACCATTTAACTTGCTTTAGAACTTGCAATGGTCCTCTTGCCCTTCAGAAGCTCTTTGATGCTCTTTGGTAAGTATTATGCTGTGCAAAGTTCTGGAATAACTAGCCGATGACAAAGTAAACTGGAAAAACATGTTATTTTAGCAACTCTGCTTATCATTCATGGGCTATTTGACCATTTTGCAAGTGTGCAAGGACTGTGAAAATACAGTCTTCTGGGGGGCCATACTACCGTTTATTGTGGAAAAGCTTGATTTTGTTCCCATCACAGAGCCCTAACCTTCACTACACCAAAAACAAGAGCAACCATTCTGCTTCAGCTTTGTGTGGGTAAAATGGGGAGGTTCTGAAGTTTTTTTGGGATCTCATGATGAGATGGAAACTAAGAATTGGCAATGAGTAGTTAGAACAGCTGTTCTAGACTGCTCCTCTATTAACACAACAAGCTGTGTGGTTTTAAACCAAAAAAGAAATATTTGGAACCCACTGAAGTAAAAACTTAAGCAAGACTACTTAATGCCTGTTGACATCTTTGTGGCTTGATATTTGGCCTTTGCTGGCTTTTTGTCTTACTTGTGAAGTTGTTCTTGTTTGAATTGTTCATTTTATCACATTTTGTAACAAATATCTTGTGCTTGCTGCTTCCGAAGGAGCCAGGACTCATTTCAATACATGGATAGGGCAAATAATTTCAACTGATTAAAAAAATTAACTGTGTGTTTCATCATGGTGTTAAACCATAAGGGTATGTTGACACAGCAGGGCTAAAGCCAAAATAAGCTATACAACTTGAGCTACATTACTTGCATAGCTTATTTCGGCTTTTGGTGCTGTTTACACAGCAAGAAGTCCAAGAAAGAGCACTCTTCCTCCGATTTTCCTTATGCCTCATAAAATGAGGGTTACAGGAGTTGAAATAAGAAGTCCTCCAGCTCAACATTATTTTGACATTATGTCGAAATAACTGCTTGTAGTGTAGCCGTAGACTGTGTTATTTCGGAATTATTCCAAAATAACACTGCTGCGTAGATGTAGCCTAATAGAGTAGAATATTTTTGGATGATTTCTACATTTTCAAATATACTGATTTCTATTATAACACAGAATACAAAATGCTCACTTTATATTTTGTACTCTAAAAAAGAAAAGAAATAGCATTTTTCATTTCCTTCAATACCAGTACTGTAGTGCAATATCTTTATCATGAAAGTTGAACTCACAAATGTAGAATTATGTAGAAAGAATTCACTCACAAACCAAAACAATGTAAAACTTTAGAGCCTACAAGTCCACTCAGTCATATTTCTTGTTCAGCCAATCACTCAAATAAGTTTGCTTGCTTTTCAGATGATATCGCTGCCCACTTCTAGTTTACAATGTCAACTGACAGTGAGAACAGGCTTTTGCATGGCACTGTCCTAATTGGAATTGCAAAGTATTTACATGCCAGAAATGCCAAACATACATCTATGCTGAGCAGTGGTGACCCATGATGGGGGGGGAGGGCGTTGCAGGCTGCCCTCCCTCTCCATGCCTGCTTTCCTGCTTTACTCATGGGCAGCAGAGAAGACACGAGCCAGACAACTCCAGCCTGTGTGGCACCATTTCTTGCCATTCTGGGGAATGCTTGGAAAAGGTGGGTGGAGAGGGGTGGAGTAAGGGCAGGGCAGGGTCAGGCAAAAGTGGTGCAAGTGCCCCCTGCTCCCCTGCCATGCATTGCCACTAATGCTGATAATGGGTTCTTCTTGGGAACAATCCAAAATAGCGTGAGCCAACACATGTTCATTTTTATTATCTGAGTCAGATGCCACCAATAGAAGGTTGATTTTCCTTTTTACCAGCCCAGGTTCTGTAGTTTCCACATTGAAGTGTGCTCTTTTAATACAGCATACTCTCTCTACACCGCATCACTCTCAGATTTTGGAAGGCACTTCAGATTCTGAAACACTAGGTCAAGTGCTGTATCTGTCTTTGGAAATCTCACATTGGTACTTCTTTGCAGTTTGTCAAATCCATAGTGAAAGTGTTCTTAAAATGACCAGCATGTACTGGGTAATCATCCAAGACAGCTATAACATGAAATATATGGTGAAATATGGGTAAAACAGATCAGGAAGCATACAATTCTTCCCCAAGGAGTTCAGTCACAAATGTAATTAATGCATTATTTTTTTTAATGAGCATTATCAGCATGGAAGCATCGCCCCTGGAATGGTGGTCGAAACATGAAGGAGCATAAGCTTCTCTGGCATGTAAATAACTTGCAATGCCAGTTACAAAAATACCATGTGAATGCCTGTTCTCACTTTCAGATGACATTATAAATAAAAATTGGCAGCGCTGTCTCCTGTAGAAATTTGGCAGCGCTGTTTACCTTAGTGGTTGGGTGAACAAGAAGTTGGACTGAGTGGACTTGTAGGTTCTAAGTTTTACAGTGTTTTGGTTTTGAGTGCAGTAATATCACAAAAAATATACCTGTGTAAGTTACATTTCAAGATAAAGAGATTGTACTACCGTTGTAGTCTAAGGTGAATTAAAGTATTATTACTTTTGTTTATTTTTTACAGTGCAAATATTTGTAATACAAATATGAAGTGAACACTGTACACTTTGTACTTTGTGTTGTAATTGAAATAAATACATTTGAAAATGTAGAAAAACATTCAAAATTATGTAATACATTTCAATGGAGATTCTATTTTTAACAGTGCAATTAAAACTGTGATTACTCTCATTTAATTTTTAATCACAAATAATTTTTGAGTTAATTGCACGAGTTAACTGTGATTAATCAACAACCCTCATCCACAAATATCCATCATAGAACCCCAAGATAAAAACAAAATTACTGTCTGCTGAAAATTATGTGCAAGCTGGGACAGGAAACAAGGTATGTATGGAGGCTGTCAAGAGCTGCTCAGTGAGTGAGTACATTCATAGGAGGACTGAAAGTGAAGTAGCTGCAGTGCTGTGGATACTGCTTTTGGGAAAATATAAGAAAAGTTTTCCTGAGGCTCAGTGGAGAAGTGAAGCAGCATATATAACAGTCTGCGCACCAGCTGTTTCCCCAGAAGAAATAAAGGCAGTTGCATCTGGATGAATATGTTAGTGACAGGTGAGACTTAGACTCTCTAAAATGAGGAAGCAGCTTACCTCAGAGACCAGTTTGCTTCACCTATCAAAATGTTGTTAAGTCATGATGACAGATGTTCACACTCTTCAGCTTAACCTGCCTGCAATGTATTATAATACAGAATTGCATTTCTGTATTAGATTATATATAGCTCAAATATTCTGTTGTCATTGTACAGAGTATTACTTCCTTCCCTTTCTTTTCTTGTACTAACGTTTGTGGGGCTAGGTTATCCCATATTTCCTGGCCACCTCAGTGTAACTGACATGAGAATGTGATGACTTGGCCCAATCCTCTATGAATGTCATACTTTAGGTAAGCCACAGCACCATCTTTTCAGCTGCCCTTAGTCCTTCATGGAGACTTTGGGCACTTGTAGATCCAGCTTGAGAGTTGACATAATATATGTCTTGATACCTGTGATCCCTTCAGCCCAGGCTGGACCATGACTCCGGAGACTTGGATTCTAGTCCCAAATCTGTCATTGGCCTCGTGAGTAGCTTTGCAATGGCCTTTTCACCTTTCTTTGCCTGAGTTTTCACGTATATAAAAATGGAAATGATGATGATTATCTCCTATTTTAAATTGTTTTGAGATCTAGGGATGAAAAGAACTATATAAAGAGACAAGTATATTTATAGTTAGGTATGCTGGCATATATCCATGGAATAGGCATGATGTAGTTCAGTTGCCATAGCAATGAGCCTAGATGGAGCAGAAGATGGCTTGTGATGATCTATCTATCAAATTTTAAAGAACAGATCAGACAAGCACCTGTCAAAGATGGGCTAGGTGCATTTGGCCTGCCCTCAATGCAGAGGGCTGGACTATACAATCTTACAAGGTCTATTCTAGCACTACATTTCTGTGATTCTAAACCAGCCTCTGGGAAGTGTGTTATTTCGTAAGAGATAAAAAGGGAATGGCATAAGGGAAAATTCCCTGGCATTCCATCATGTTAAAATAAAGATACTATTTTCAGAAAGATTTTATACCACTTTTCCTGCTGTTGCAATCACTATTTCAACTCCTCCAGCACTCATAATATTAGGAATGAAAGCTCTAACAGCCCCCTCTGCTGTTTCAGCATCTAATCAGTGGGAAAAAGAAAAGTAGCATATATTGGAACAAGGCATGTTGCTGTTTACAATGCTATTATGTCTGATTGAGTGGCCTGAAAGCTTTTCTGAAACAGCACCTATAATATTCTAACAATGTACAAGAAAGAATTTGAGGAATTTTCCACTGATCACGTGCCAATTTTCTCTCGCGCACTCTTTTTTTTTTTTAAATAGCACTGATGCTGTCTCTTTTTTGCTTGTTTCAGTATTTCCCAATATATTAGGAGAGTCAATTTAACCCAATTTAGAGGCGATCTGTTAAATTTCCTGTCATCGCTTCTTTTAGACTGGGTTATTTATGCTGCATGTTTGTTTTTGTTGTAATACTATTCATGAATTCATAAAAAGCTTTCTGTTTTTAAAAATCCTGCAAGGTTAAATGCATCGTGTATGAATATCAATGGCAGCTGGTTGACAATCTACACTAGTGCTCCTCATATGGCTAAATAAGGACTAGCAATGGTGAGAATTTTTATAATACTGTGCAAATAAGGCCACTGAATTTAGGAAGGTGGGGATCTCAGTGGGAAATAATGGTCATTTAAGTTCCTGCCTTTTTCAGCTGCAATGACACCGCAAAGGGAAAGGTGCTTCAGAGTAGAACCCAAAAAAGGAGACATACACAAAAAAACCCAAGAAAAGGAAAAGATGAAGTTAAGAAGCAGTTCAAAAGGAACTCATTTGGGGAAAATACTTCAAAAGGGAACCCTGGAGTTAGAAGTACTTCAAAAGGAGAAAACTTCTCTAGAGAGCTTGTTGTAAATTACCCTTTGGTAGACCCTACCATCAAACAGATATAATTAGTTTTACTCTTATTGCTATATTCATAAAGCATGCTCATTGGAAACAGACAAAACAGTTCATACAACATTTGGGTACTTCCAAATGATAAGTGTTGCAGCTGCTTTTGGTTAGTGGTTGTCTCACTTCCTTGCCACGATGTATTGCTTGTGATTCATGTGGCAGCACCTGTTTTTGCAAACCAACACAAAGTCTCACTCAATGCCTCAGTCCTTTACAATAGCAAAATAAGATGATTCTTCTGCTTCTAGTGCTTTGAGCACTGACTTATGTAATATACGTGAAAGAGATGGCAGTAGCAAAGGTTTGTTCACAGATACAACTATGTCAGCATGTGCACTTTTATTTGGTCTAGTCTAATTTGATCAATTTTAAAACTAAAATAAGTTTTGTAAATGGTGGAACCTCCCCATGTTCACATTGTCCATGGGGATACTTGGGTCTGTTCTCCATGTTCTGTGCTGAGGTTCTGAAGATGAGCCAACATCAACATGTTTTTACTCTCTCTTCCTCCTTCTCTCTCTCTCTCTCTCTCTGCATACCTCCCCAGACTCACTGCCTACCCCTTCCATAAATCCCTTGGTGTGCACCAGATCATATTCCATATCCCCACAGCAAGCTAATTATTACTTCTCCATGGTTCTGATGGCTATTGGACCCACCTTCCCTCTATCAGCTTCCATGATAATTGTTCCCTCTCCCAGCAAAAATGTAATCTGCCTCTGCTTACAAGTGCTTAGCTTCAGATTCATGGAAGAAATTAATAGTGTGGCAGAAGAAGAGTCATATAAAAAGCGCTGGTCAGGAGCTAAAGAACTATCCAGCTACAGAGGGTTCAGGAGCAGTAGAATTCTTAAGTGGAGTAATAACCAATTGCCCCCACTGGCTGGAAACTGAAAGTTTTCTCTGATTTCCACTGCTGTACTCCCTAGGACTCTTCCCCTAAACCTCTAGAAATCAGGTGGCTTGCAGATGTCATCCCTTCATGAATTAACTAGTGTCCTAAAGGCTAAAATGGGCACCCTCTTTTGGATCAAATCCGGCATCAATAGCTACTACCTCTATTGTGTAAAAAGTATGAAAAAAATTCTTATATTACTGCACCAAGGGACAACTGTGGCCTCTGTGAGCCAATATGATATACAGTATTATCCTAGTTTTAGCTTCCTACTTTGTTGCTTGAAAAGTGAATGCAGTTGTAGCCAATGCAATCCCTACCTGATGTGGTGATATATACAGAACATTGTCTTAGATTGTACCTACCAACAGGTACAAGTAAACCTGTAAAGCCATTAAGAAATTACTGTGCATTTTAATCTATTTTTAGAACAACTGGTCAGCTCTCTATGCTTCTTTTTCATTAGTGTAACCTTAAACTGCCTGATTGTAACTTCATGACTAGTGTTTAAATTACTAATGCCACCCAGGCTAAATGTAGTAACCAGTGTCATAATCTGGTTCCTCATTTCTGGCCTTGTGTTTCTTGTCCTAGAGCAGACTTGATTGTACAAATGTGGATGGCATGATGGATGTAATAATTTAATTTCGTGTCCTTTTTTCCTTTGAATGCTGTAAGAAATATGACAATACTAGGCCAAACTAGAGGGTCCAATGATATACTTATGTTGAAGGACATCTTACTCTACGAATAGTCTAATTGACTGCTGGTGGAGCTGTGCGCTATTTGGCATGAGTTAAGGTACCAGAACCTGGTCCTTATGGAATAATAAAAACCGCAATGTTATTTTTATTTGTTTTATATTGACAGCATAAGTGTATTATATAATAAGTTATATTTATTTATTCTATAAACTTTTATCCCAATCTTCTACCAAGTAAATAACAGCATTGATGCATATCATATACCCATTTTACACTTTACATTTATATAATAATTTGCATCTGAGGATCTCAAAGAGCTTTTCCCATATTGTGTATGGCTTAATTTAAGAATTTCAATTTTAGGTCTCTATTTTTCAAATCTCATTTTGAAATATGTCTTTAGCAAAATACCAGAACTATGTACAATAGATCATACCTGCATGAAAGTTAAAGCAGTCCATGTGACTACTGGAAGCCGAATACACACAGCTTGTGTTTACAAGCTGCCTAGTTATAAATTAATGTCTTGGTGGCAGCAACTTATGGAACATTGTTGGCATTTGTAAAGTGATGAAATAGAACAAAGTCCTGCTATTTTCATTGCTCTGACTGTGCTATTTACAAAATACAAAAATACCTATTAAAACCAAACCTGGAATTTATAATAGTTGATTTATGTCAAGCTCAGGAACCAAAAGGGGTTATTTAGTCCTACATGGTCTTTGTTAAAACAATATTCACAGGATCAAAAAGGTATTTGAAATGCCATATTCACTGAGGTCAAGCTGTAAAGCCATTAAGAAATTACTGTGTATTTTAATCTACTTTTAGAACACTGCAGCACAGCTTGGTAAAGAAAATAGAGACTAACCGGTGCAATTATTCTGCACTAAAAAGGAATAAAATGTTATTGCTCTGACCCTTTGCATTTCATTTTCTCTGTCACTTACTAAACAGACCTAGAAGATAAAGCAATAGAAGCAGCCAGACAAGAAAAAGCAGAGCAGAACAGATTATGTAGGTTGGGGCAGGCAATAGTTTTTGAAGGAGGGCCACTTCACAAATTTCTGAGGTGGCCCCAGGCCACCACAGAAGGAGTGTGGCCTTGGATGAAAGGGGCGGGACCAGGAAACTTCACGTGCTCCCCCCCTACAGACCCTGATTACGCTGGAGATGGTGAAGAACATGAAGTCTTTGCCCTATCAACAGAACCTGGGCTATGTCTAGACTGCAAGCCTCTTTCGAAAGAGGCTCTTTCAAAAGATACTTTCGAAAGAGCCTCTTTCGAAAGAGAGCGTCTAGACTGCACGGTGAACTTTCAAAAAAGCGGCTTGCTTTTTCGAAAGAAAGCATCCAGTGAGTCTGGATGCTCTCTTTCGAAGAAGCCCTATTTACATTGAAGAACGCCTTCTTTCGAAAGAGGAACTTTCGAAAGAAGGCATTCTTCCTCGTGAAATGAGGTTTACCGCCATCGAAAGAAAAGCCGCGTTCTTTCGATTTAATTTCGAAAGAACGCGGCTTGAGTCTGGACGCAGGGGAAGTTTTTTCGGAAAAAGGCTACTTTTCCCGAAAAAAACCCCTGAGTCTGGACACAGCCTAGAGAGAACCACCAGCTGTATTAAACACATTAAGCTGGTGGTTCCCTCTAGGCACTGTGTGCCCCTGGTGGTGGGAGGATACTTTACGCGCTCTCCCCCACTCCCCACCCCTAGGCCAATCAGGGCCTGGGAGCGGGGGAATACATTAAGTCTTTGCCTCCTACCCCCACCCTGCAAGGGGTGTGCGGCACTTAAAGTAACTGCCAGCTGTTCTAAAACAGCTGACCGTTCCCTCTGGTGCCATGCGCCCCAGGTTGGGGGAGGGGGAGACCTTGCACGCTCCGCCTTTCTCAGGCCTCATTGGCCTGGGGGCGAAAAGAAGCATGGCGGCTGTGGGCTGGATCAACCTGCTTCGCAGGCCTGATCCAGCTTGCAGAGGCTCTCTTGCCCACTCTTGATGTAGGCAATAACCACATATGATGGCAGTTATTATTATTTGTATTATCATAAAGCATTTGGTATTAAGAGTTCATAGGATTAGGCAGGCACATTGGATACATAATACTTTGGATGATGAGATGAAGGCGAAACCTGCTTGTAGTTCAGACAGATGTACTTGGTACTGTTTAATTATGTCGGCAGTCATGTGAAAGCACCTTCCACAATCCTTTGTGATGGTGCCACAGAATCTCTTTTAAAGAACTGATACTACCAATGTAAAGAACTCTCTCTCAAGAACATAAGACTGGCCATACTGGGTCAGACCAAATGTCCATCTAGCCTAGAATCCTGTCTGCCATCAGTGGTCATTGCCAGATGCCCCAAGGGATGAACAGAACAGGTAATCATCATGTGATCTCTCTCCTGTCATCCATTTCCAGCGTCTGACAAACAGAGGCTAGGGACACCATTCCTACCCCTCCTGGCTAATAGCCATTGATGGACCTAACCTCCATGAATGTATCTAGTTCTTTCTTGAAACCTGTTAAATTCCTGGTCTTCACAACATCCTCTGGCAAGGAGTTCCACAGGTTGACTGTGTGCTGCATGCAGAAAACCTTCCTATTGTTTGTTTTAAATCTGCTACCTATTAATTTCATTTGGTGACCCTTAGTTCTTCTATTATGGGAATAAGTAAATAATTTTTCCTTATTCTCTTTTCCCATATCAGTCATGATTTTATAGACCTCTATCATATTCTCCCTTAGTCTTCTCTTTTCTAAGCTAAAAAGTCCCAGTCTCTTTAATCTCTCTTCATATGGGACCCATTGTAAACCCCTAATCATTTTCGTTGCCCTTTTCTGAACCTTTTCCAATGCCAATATATCCTTCTTCTGGGATAGAAATGCCTATTGCAGAACTGGGTAAACCTTTAGGCTACATCTATACTGCAGGCTTTTTGCTCAAGAACAGCTGTTCTTGTGCAAAAACTTGCCGGGTGTCTATACTGCACGCACGTTCTTGCGCAAGTAAATTTACAGTACAGTGTCAGAAAACAGGGCTTCTTCTGGAAGAATTATTCTTCTCCCCATGAGGAATAAGCCCTCTTGCACAAGAGCTCTTCCATAAGAAGGCAGTGTAGACAGGCAACATGAATTTCTTGCGCATGAAACCCCTATGGCTAAAATGGCCATCAGAGCTTTCTTGTGCATGAGGGCGTCCACACTGCCATGGACTCTCTTGTGCAAAAGCACATTTCTTGTGCAAAAGTGCATGGCAGTGTGGAAAAGACCTTTTCCACAAGAACTCTTGAGCAAAACAGTTCTTGCACAAGAAGTCTGCAGTGTAGACATAGCCATAATAAACAAGTAAGTCTAAGGGGGTAGCCATGTTTGTTTTTACAGATAAAGACTATGAGGAATCTTGTGGAACCTTAAAGACTAACGGATTTATTTGGGCATAAGCTTTCATGGGTAAAACCCACTTTGCCACATGCATCTGATGAATTGGTTTTTACCCATGAAAGTTTATGCCCAAATAAATCAGTCTTTAAGGTGTCATGGGATTTCTCATTGTTTTTTGTTGATGAAGAAATTAAGCATATTGAGATTGCTGAGATGGGTTTATTAATGAGGGTGGCTACAGGCAACAGCAATTAGTGATGAGGAAGTGCCAAATCCCATTTTGCACTAGCCTTGCCAATTACCTTCCATGTCTAATAAGCTTCCTCTGGCAAGAGTCAATTGGCAAAATAGTCCCCTTCTCATTTCATCAAAATTTTCCATCATGATACCATCATTTAGGTTGCCAAGATAATATACCAGTAACAGCCCCAAACATTTTTGAATCATGTTTAACCCTTAAAAAGAAAAGGAATAAAATTTGATAGTCACGGAGTGGATACCAACTTTTTTCCTTTTTACGTGTCTGAGCTGCATGCAACTGTCATTGTGGTTCATTATCTCAACAAATGAGCCTTCAATTATAGGGACTATTGCTTCAATATTTACTACTGCTGCATCTCATGATATTTAGTACATTTTGAAGAGCAATGAAGATGGTAGTACAGAAAGGCAGGGGAGAGAGAAAGTGAAAGATCCAAAAATTTTGTGGAGAACCTATGAAAATCTCCAATGCAAAGCAGTTTCTAAGAACTCAAAGAATCTGGAGAAACTGACAAAATAGGAAATGTATATCGTGTACATGCTTAAAGTTCATTCCAGCTTAGAGATAGTTAAGATTTTTGAAATATTTCCTATAATGAAAATATAAAATACCCCTAGAAGCGGTGTTAATTCTAGCACAGAAAGATTTTTGTTTGCTGCTGTACTTATGGATGATCTGCTATTGCAATGAATACAAAAGACATTTGCAGTTTCTAATATAAATTCGAAATTGTACCTGACCCAGGTAGAGATGTATAAAGGAGGAGGAGACAAGGAGTATCCCATTATGTCCCCTGTGGAGGGCTAAGACACAATTGTTGCCCTGCATTGCTACCTGTTACAGCCCTGAGGATGCAAATTACCACAGAGGCAATGGGAGATGATAGAATAATGACCTCAGCTCCCTTTCCACACCAGCCAGCAGAGGTGGGCTGCTAAAGAATTGAGTGCATGTTGTATCCTTTTAAAAAAGGGTGTAGCAGACATGCTCCTTTGTGCTCTAAGAAATGTCAAGAGCAGAGATGACATGTGGAGGAGCACATGGGCTCACATGCCTCCCCCATACTTCTGCCAGGGTGGGAATTGGGCTGAGCACTAGTGAGAAAAGGATCATCACCTAGTGCCATTGGTGAGCCTGGCTAGGAGGGTTGGGAGCAGGGAAAACAGCCTTGGTTGGCAGCACAGCTCCACCAGCGGCAGCACAGGGAAGGCCTCTGTGTCCTGTCCCTTCCTCCCCTAAGGCCACAGTTACTGACTCTGATGCTCAGCAGTGGGTGCCCAGAGCCCAGCTCGCCCCGTGTTGTGTCTGCAGCAGGGAGGCGGTGGGGAAGGATCTGTGAGGAACAAGAGGGCACTAGGTGGGTTCTGGAGTGGCCTAGAGGATACAGCAATTGCCTGAGGGGTAGAGGATGGTGGGCTTGAGTCTTGCTCCCCACTCCATACAACAGAGGTGGGAAAGAAGCCAGAGGCAACTATGTTGTGCCCACCCAGGATCCTTAAATTGTGGTGCCTTTCCTGCTTAGGAATTCCCTACTGCCTTTGTTCAGGAGTTCAGATACATACTGGAGATATAATAGCTCCTGCTGGGAAAGGCAGTTCAGTGCAGGCCTTGCCATTTAATAGCTGTCTGGCATTAAGAACAATCAGACTCTAGATAAGCAATTGGGCCCTCCCTATTTTAATAGATATATTTTGCAATAACATCGTTACTTCATCAAATTGGCTGTGTAGTGGAGAAATAGAGTATCTGTTACATAAATAAGGAGAAAGAGGAAAAGAGAGAGATTAGGCTGTGTCCAACAGGTAAACAAGCCAAAAAGCTCTTCCACTTCAGTTAGGGAGCAGTGGCTATCTGGGTTATCCCTGTCAGCACCTTGACGGACTCATTACTGCTTATCAAGAGTGAATTATGAAAACAGCCAGGACTGTAACAGGATGAGGAGAAAAATCTCCCAGAATTCAGTTTGCTATTGATGCCAGCTAGTCAATTTCATTTGATAGGAGCTCATGTTATGGTTGTTAACAGGGATGAACTATGCTATTTAACACAGCTGCAACTTTAATAGACATGAACTTCAACTCTTCATGAAAGATGCTTGTGTAGATAATGAATTGCTCAATTTCTAGAGAGAGGGTTAATAGTATGGCTGGGAATCTGCAACCGGTCATGTCATGTCAGCTGAGAAGGCTAAAAAAAAGCTAATTTGTCAGTCAAATGCCAAAAAAGCTCCTCTAAGATTTCTAACAATGCATTTGAAAATAATGAGCCATGTCTTCCATACTAGAGAAACAGGCAGATTGCAAAATCATTCCCTTCTATCCTAAGAATGCTCCAGACATAAATATAGCACAAATCTCTTTCAGCGGAATATTTTATGGGCGAAAATAACATTAAAATACATATGGTATGAAAGCTGATTAGAAAGGAGAAAATGAGTTAAGAAAAATCACAGTTGAGAGTATTTATCAGTCTGCATTTTTAGTTCATGATTTTGCTCTGTTTCCACAAATCATTCACTTCAGATGTGTCACACTGACTGAGAGATCACATTTAGACTGCTTCTCCACTAATACGAGTCTGAGTTTGTGCTATATGTCATGAGAAAGGCCATTTGCTCTAGATTTGCAATAAGATATGGGAGTTCAGCTATAATATCAGTCACATGTTAGTAAAGATCTTCATGGAGGTAACATGCAACCAAAGAAATGCATAGCTATCTGGAGATTGAATTCTTAGAATTCATTTGCAAGGATAAAAGGATTTAGGGAAACAAATTAATCTACGCAATTTAAATGACTTACACTAAATCCATACCTTAGTCAGTGCACGTATGGCAGTAACTTCATAAAAAATTGAAGTATAGTTCATTTCCCTCTTCCTGGGGTTTAATGTACAAAGGTGCCTTAGTCCATCTTCCATCATGTTTCTTGTTTAGAAAACATTTACATCTTTATAAATACATCTTCCTAGTCCTTCAAACAACACCTTCCCTTGTTTACAATATAAAAGGTAGGGCACTTAACTGCTGAAATACTTCTAAACACTTAGGGGGCATCAACACAGCAGCTTTATTTTGAAATCGCTAGTGTTATTTCGAAATAACAAAGTGAGCATCTATGCAGAAAGCCCATTATTTTGAAATAATTTCAAAATAACAGGCACCTTATTCTGAAATCTGTAACCC